>NC_090937.1:1582427806-1582730836 GCF_040938575.1 Ambystoma mexicanum
CGGTACTTGCATACGCTGATGATTTAGTGATATTTGACCACACAATCAGTGGTATACGTCGCTCAGCCATAGCGATCTGGGGATATTCTGAACAGAATGGCCTTACAATTAATGTTGAAAAAACACATGTAATGAGATATACATGTAAAAGGTCCGCGCGTGTCGCGCTATGCATTGATAGAGCTGTAATTTCATATGTCCCTGAATATAAATACCTCGGAATTGAATTTGAACCCAGAGGTGACTACACGATTTGCAAACGCAATCGGAAAATAAGAGCTGCCCAAATTACTGCCTTATTTAAAAGCTTTACAATTAAACAGGGTGGTTACACATTATGGGGAGCTAGACACCTTTATATACAGGTACTAGCACCCATGATGGTGTATGGATTGGAATCACTGGTTAAGATGGATTTAAACTGGTTGCAAATTATTGAGGGAAAATACTGGAGGAAGTTATTAGGACTTCCGGGATGCATCCCTATGGCTCTTCTCAGACTCGAGCTGGGTCTGATATCATTGAAAGCACAGATATTAAAGAAAAGAGCCGGATTTTACTTAAAAATGGTGAACGGCGCGGGTAATGCCCTGCTAACGACATTTGCCCTGAATAATAATAATGAAAACACCCTCAGTGATTTCAAAAAACAAATGGAACAACTGCTTAAAGAAATTTGCTGGAATCATCGTGCAGGGACTTTCACGGAGGCTATGCAATCTTGCCTGGGGAGGCGAGTTGAGTTATGGGATTGGCTAGAGAACTACGAACATCTGCGCAAATTAAAAAGGTATAGGTTCGTGGAAACTAGATTATATACATTCAAGAAACCACAGAAATACCTGATGATATGCCCGTCCCCAAGATTAAGGAGGTTTATACTTCTATTAAGAATGGAATATCTCCCCATTAAAATGACCACTGGCATTACGGAACAGATACCCAGAGAACAACGCTATTGTCGCCTGTGTAAGAACCAGGAAGCTCTGGAGACAGCTAAACATGTACTAACCGAATGCCAGGGTATGATGGTTGACATAAAACTACACTTAAGTATGTTTGTACATAATTGGGAGACTATTGGAGACAGGTTGTTTTGGAATCATTGTGTAAACACCAACAGTATGCGTTTGCTAACTGCACTCTATTCCATTTGGCTAAGAGTGGAAGACGAGCTGGGGATATCGATTTGAGGGGAGCTAGTCATCGCATTGGAAAGAGTCATGGGATAATGCAGTCTAGTATATGCATTCTTAACGGCTGACATGATAAGAAATAATCAAAACTACGCCCATGTATAACTTTGGTGCTATTCTACGAAGAATTTTCTATTTTAATTTTAATTTTAATTTTAATTTTATGCTTATGGCGCCTTGAATTTTGTATTGAAAGTAATTAAGATGTACATGTGTAAAGTTTGAAGTTTTAAACTATATCACATTAAAGATATTATTATTATTTGAGCTGTGATACATTATCTTGAAGAAGAGACAATTTATCATTATAACCAGGATTACCATTGGTGCTATTTCTTTTCTGGAAGTTGGAAGGGGATCTTTTCACCCAGGAACAAAGGAGTTGTTACCAGTGGATTTTTGTTTGTTGAATTTTTGGTTTTGACTGAACTTTCAAGAACTGGTTCAAAACCTTCCTTTTCTTTTGTTGAACATTTGGAAGTTGACTTAAATCCTGGGGAAGTTATCTCACCCATGTTAGGAGAAGGCATTCAGATCTTATTTTATTCATTTAAATTGTTTTGTATAACGCACATAATACCATACCTGAGTTTGATTTCTAAGCGTGGAACCGGGATTCAAACCTCTGCTGCTCTGTGTGGTCTTGCTACCAAAACCAGCATGTTGCCCCTGTGCTATCCTCTGTTCACAATAAGAAATACAGATGAGGGGTCTGCAGAATTGTAGGACAAAGACACAAATTAAAAAGAAGTGCTGATAGCCTAGATCACTGCGGGACTGCACACATTAATTTCGGAGGAGATGATTCCTATTCCTCTGAGACGATGGACTGAGTTCAGTCTGTTACATAGGAGAAAATCCATTTTAAGGCACAGGATTGTATTCCACAGGTGTATAGCTGGACCAAAAGCATGGCATGGTTGATGGTGTCAAAGCACTCAGAAAGATCTAAGACAATCAGAGCTAAGACAAAGCCACAACCCACGACTCTTCTAATGTCATTTACTACCAACTGTAGCTCACCCAACTAGGTATAAACCAGGTTGATTACTATCTAGGAGATTTCCGTTCCCTATAAGCGGCTGCATTTGTTTATTTACAATTCTTTCAATTATTTTTCCAGGAAATGGGAGCTGGGGAATAGGATGATAATTCTTTGGTCCTTTGGAATGCACATTTTCCTTCTTCAGACACGGTAACAAAACAACTTGTTTTAGGACATGCAGCACACCCCCTTATTAAAGAGAACTGCTTATAATGTTCTGGAGGCCGTGCGGGCAGTAGCGGTTGAAGGATTTTCAACAATTTTGCAGGACAGTAATCCTTAGGTTACAGGTTGGTTTTCATTTGGAAATGTGTGCTGCCACTTCTGAGACAGTTATAGGTGGAAGTGCTGAGATGATAGATTTAGAAGTTGAAATAATTAACAAATCCATTGGTGCGCCCATCTCTAAGTCAGTGGTGTGTAACACAATGTCCTTCCTAATCTGTTGTACTTTGCTATTAAAAAATAAATGAGGACACGGAATGTTGTTTTGTTTTGTTAAATTTGGATTTGGGCATCTCATATGAAGTTCCCTTAGGATTTAAAATTATTATTTATTTTTTATTTGACCCTGCATGTATCTGATTGACATGATATCACTTTTTAGAATTAAAAATCTCTTTTTTTATGTTGATTCTGTAATGTTTTCATGTTTTCCCTTAGTCAAGGGCAGCCATTTTGCTGCCATTTTCTTTCAGCTTGGATTCGACTTTGCCTCCGTTTACCAAGCTCATACGAGAAACGCCGTTGAGATTTCGTTTTGCTTGATGTAGCATATATTTGTTTAAGTAGATATATTTGTATGCAAGGCATTCATGCATGTCTGGGGATATTTGCCTAAGGCAGCATCAGGGAGCATGGCTGGTCCAAACCTACGATTCAGTTTGGTTAGTGCGGCTGACAGTGTCTATAGTTATGGAGGATAAATTCCTCTTAATTGTAAGGTGTGGTCCGTTCCTAACTCACAATGGTTTTAAGATCAACAGAAGAGTGAGGGGCACACAGAAGCGAGCCAGCCAACTAATCGGAAAGGGTGGCCATATATTAAGCTAAGAGAAGATGCCATCCACTGTTTGACCAACCTGGTGTGGTAGAATGTTTATTTTCAAACTTAGACCTAGCACGGATACGTTTGTCAGGAGTAATTTAATGTGGTGGTTTTCACCAAAGAGGCAAGTTATGTTCAGTCATTAAATCTTTAATTTGATGCCGATGTGCAATGGGAGAGCCAGAGTTTAATAACATGGCTTGAATGGTGCAATTCGATAATGAGGAAAGGTCATGTTGGGATGTGGTGAGAGTTGGCAGTTGGTGGGAAAACGTGCAATCGTGTATAACTTTTCTTTGTGCAACATTGTAATTTCACGGGTCTAATTTAATTCTATCTTCATATATTTTAATGAGCATAGGTCGCTTGTATTGAAAAAATGCTTTAACCAAGTTGAACAGACAGATTGCGTGATGCGCGCGGATAGGCGCTCACAGGTTCTCCTTTGGCGCTCCTTCGCATGCCATGTTTCTCCCGTTATAAGAAAACTGGCAGAAAGGGACGACAGACTGCCCCATTGGTTAAAGAGACAGGCTCCACTAGGAAGTCGAATGGAGGCAGTGCACTGACACACGCTACAAGGAACAGAACATGTAACGGATAGGCAATATCCTGGGAGCCCAGGAACACTCACACTACTGCAAGGAAACTAAAGCAAACTAAAAATGATAAAATAAATATAAAGTGTAGTGGTCTTGCCACCAACCTCATAATTCTTTGTCAGACGATAAATTACCATTCAACCAAATGGTATTATGAAAGGATAACGCGTACAAGCAGGTAAGTGGTAACACGGGTTCTTTATTGGCGGGCCTGCAGAGACCCCGACAGCAGCTCCGCTCTCAGGCCGCTTGAAGCAACCGTCTCACACGGATCTCCCGAGCCTTCCAGGTTCCAATCTAGAAGGCTGTGGAGATGGATTTATACATATTAGCAGTAACTTTTAGAGACTTGTTCAGTTATAGGTAGGTGTCCATTATATTACTAACCACCTCTTCAGAAAAGTGTCAGCCTTATTCAGAGCTGTCTATCTCGGTCTGAATTTGGTTTCATGCATCAGCAACATCGAGTTGATCGTTTTCAGAGATCTTTTTTCTTTCTTTTGTATGAACAGGTATTGTTTGCATTACTAATTTGTTTTTCTTGTGCTTTCTATTGCCACCTTTTTTTACATGGATCTTGTACACATGTGTATACGGATTAGCATTAGGACCCTGAGGAATTATGCTCCTGAGCAAGAATATGATTAGATGATCAGGAGTTCTGCAACCCGTGGCTCGCCAGATGTTTTGGACTACAGCTCCCATGTTGCTACCCCTCTGACTATGCTGGCTAGCTCTTATTGAAGTTGTGGTCCAAAGGATTTGGGGAGCCAAAACTTTCAGACCTTTTGGCTTACTTAGTGGGGAACACGTGTTTGACGATGTCTGTAACTGAGGGATTAAAGTATTCCTTGGAGAAGGAGTGAACATTTATAAGTTGTATTGAAACACCACAGATCCATTGCACGTCAACGCGATAAAGATGATCATTGTGATCATAAAGTGTAGAGTTGTGTTTAAGCACACCGAGTGATCCCTTATTCAGAGCAGTTATTGCTTTAGGCCTGCCCTGGCATGTCATATAGATGTTAGCATCATCGGTATATAGTGCCCCCGAGGAGTATGCCTACAGTTGTGGTGTCCCGAAAGCCTGAATAATAGGGGAGTACTGATCCTTGTGAAACCTCATAATGGACAGGGTCCAACCGGAAAGCATTACGATTAATTTTGAGTCCTTCCTACTGTGTTGTCAAGAGAATATTCATCCAAGAACGGTTACCCGAATCCTTGCTACTTTAAAGCGATGGGCCAGCAACACACTTGATCACCAGTGATATCTGTAGCTGACATGTTGGCAAGCCCTGACACATAACTCCTTTATACAGGTATCAGCAACCTATCAGCCACACAGACTACGGTAGACTCTGTAACAGAAAAGCACCAGGCTAAATTAAAATGTCTTTAGTTCCAGAGGTGGTGCTTGATTGGCTGGCACTGAATAGAGCAACATTGAGGCACCCTTTCTTGTAGGACCATTTGGTGATAGATCAGGCAATGAACGTGTACTTGGGTCCTCTCATAGTTAATACAGTCAGTACTGCGATATATATTTCAAACGTCACTAGAATAAATCTGGGGGAGTTCATGTGAATGCTGAATCACGCAGAACACCTACAAATTGCCAATATAAACATCTTACACCCACAGGCTATTTGAAAGTTTGTTTAAATTATAATATAGGCATTCATTCATTTTGAATTATAGCCACATATATATTTCATCACCATCTCTTGGATAAAGAATTGATCAGCCCATCACATAATTGAATGTAATCAATGGACAATATCACTATTAAAAGCAGCATGTCTGTATAATTTGAACAAAATAAACTTGCAGTATTTCCAATGGGCAAAAAGTGTTTCAACAACTCTACTGTGGGTCACAATTGTGCCCGTCGTCTTCTTCAGGACCCAGCGTCTGGCTGAGTAGTTATATTTCATCATTTAACGATCCATCAGTTTCTCTTTTAATGATTTAAAAAGCAGCAATAGCGTCCCCTATGTATTTTAGAGAAATTAAGGGGCCGATTCATGGAACAAATGTGCGCTGAAAATCGTGGCGCAAGCTGCCGCAAGTGTGAAAAAGAAAGCGCACACGTGCGATTCATGGAAGGCCCTCCGCGTGTTGTCCCCGGGATGTGTGCCAAATCCTTGTGTGGCGCACACGGGCGCACACGTCATTGCAACATCCAGAACGCCGTGTGCGATGCGCACAGCGAAAGTGCACAAAGTCAGCACACACACCAAAAAGAGGGCGGAACCCGGGGCGCAACACGCGGAATGGGGAACAATGCATGAAAAAGAAGGCGTAACTGGGGAAGTACTGCACGGAAATACAAGGAACGTCAACACGCACGCGAAATACACGTATCATGGAATCGAATAGGGGAAACCCGCGCATGGCCAAAGACACGCACAGGCCTAAACACATCCGCCACACGAAGGCAGGTGGTAGCGTCCCTGTGCATTACAAAAGTGCGCGCAAACAACAAATACGTATATAAAGCCATAATGAATGTCCCATTCTGTGGCCCCCAAGGAGAAACGCGACACCTGTAGCCTACGTGCGTGTAAAAAAACACACGCAGTTCGCTGTGGCAGCCAGGAACACAAAAAATGCGTACATGATCAACACGCAGGCTAGTATGCCTGGAAAAAAGGGGTACGCGACCAACCGGGACACTCGCAGTATGAAAAATAGTGTGTGTGCGATTCACCGTCTGCCTTGCATGTTAAAGAAGAACGCGTAGCCAACACCCACGCCAAAAGAAGAAGTACGCACTGTATCCGCTGTGAAGTAATCGCGTGTGAACCCCAACATCTGGAAAAACACACACACCGCTTCCCACGAAAAGCACGTACAGAGCGATGGAAACCCACATGGGACCTTCAACCCGTGCCAGGAAAACGCCCACGCACACGTTACGTCACCTACGCGCTTACGCGCCAAGGGCCTTTCCTCAAATTACAAGCTGGCGTGCTGTTTTTTCATGTGCCAAATCACTCTGTATCAAGCTGGCCACACGACAACACACGGAAAACCACGCTCCTGCCCAGAGGGCCGAATTACTGCCCCCCAAAGCCCCGAGCAGCCTCCTGCTGCCTGCCTGCTGTCACCGTGCCCTGCCATTTGGTTCCTGCACATCTGCCATCTCCAGGGGTCCAGTTGCTGTGATCACCCCTGCTGGAACAGAGGACTCCCGACTGGTATTCCATCGCTCCACAGCCCAGCCCCAGGACCCAGTTGCCCACCCACACCTGCCTCGGGGTTCCCATGTCCGACACAACACCATCTGGCACCAGTGGCAATCCCCCAGCTGAGAGGTGGCATCCTGGTGGAGCAAGTCCTGGGGCATTATTATGCCCTCTTCACACCATTGCGTGCCGACAAGGAAGGAGGGAGGAGAATCTGGACGGGCAAAGTGGGTGCCATTAACACGGAGGGGGTGGCACCCTGCGACATGAAACACGTCCAGAAGCGCTGGGAGGACTACAAGTCCAGGACCCTCGAGAAGACCCGGCGCCTCTTAGAAAGAGCGGATGCCAACTTACCAACCAGCAGCTGAGGGTCCTCGAGTGCATTCGCCCAGTGCTTCACCACCAGATCCTCAGGATGCAGGCCCGCCTGGCGTCGAATGGTAAGTGGCCATGCATTGCTGTGTGAAACAGGGCATGTTGCAGTGTGCTGGTAGTTAGCTAATTGCCTGTATGTGTGACATGGACCATGTATGGATGTGTGTGTTCAGGGACATGATGGTGCTGCATGTGAGACCAGTCATGCGTGAACCACATGGATGGTGTATGTGTTACAATGCAACATACAGAGCAGCATGCGGAATGCACACATGAATGCATGTCTGTCTCTGTTCTTGGACATGGTTGGGGTGTGAGATATGGGTGCTGCTGTCATGGACATGTATGGTGTACATGTCTGTGTGTCTGAGTAGCGTGTGTGTGACTTGAAAATGCCATGGATGCATGAAACATGTCCGTGACGATGTTCCGATTCACTGATACAGCCTAGTCATCCTTGTATCCACTATGTCTGGGGTGTATGAGGCCAGATGCATGAAACTACGGTGATGTGTGTGCATGTGATCAGTATGACCCATGATGCATGTGAGTTTCAAGCCACCATTGTATGTTTCAACAGTTTCTTGGACATGGATGCAAATGTTCATTGCATGCGCCATGCCTGTTTCTGCATGTGTGTTGCCTGCACTGACCCATGTGTTGTGGAGGGACATGATGGAAGTGACGTTTGACAGTGCCACTCATGTGCTATTGCTTCCTGTCTAGGGGACTATTGTACAGTACCCTGATGCTTGTGTTCTATGTCTCCCTGTACACAGCGTCGAGTGAAGAAGAGGGCGAAGACGGCGCTGTGGAGAAAAGCGGCGGGGATGCCTCCACCGGCCGGCGATACAAGGCCCAGTCACCCTCCCAGGAATTACCATCATCCGGGAACGAGGGGACTGGTGCCACGTCTGTCACTAGGGCTGCAGGGGAAGGGGCAGGTGAGCCCCCAAAGGGGTTTGCCATGGCAGAAGACGGTGTGGAGCCATCCAGGTTGGTGGTGTGCACAGAGGAGGAGGAGGACGCTAGTGAGCCGCACATGGGTCTTGTGGGGATGGTACCACTGGTGCAAGTGGTGCAGTCCAGGGGCAGGGGCATGAAGCAGCACAGGTTGCCGTGGAGGGGCCTGTGCATGTCACTGTCCCTGACACTGTGACTGCACCACCATGCACCAGCAGGGATGCCCCATCCCAGGCCCGTCCGCAGGTAGGGGGGAGGTCCACGTCATCTGGCACTCCTCTACCTGCAGACGAGGGGACCCATGACTGTATGGAGACCGTCCTGATTGGTGTTGCGTTGCGCACGCGTGACATTCGTGATGACGTGCATGCTTCCTGGGGGGACCACACACGTCATCACAAAGAGCTGCATGCCAACGTGGCCCAGTTGGGAGGAGCCATGGTCGGGGGTTTCCTACATGTGTCGGGCACTCTGGCGGCCCTCTCCTCCTCTGTGCAGACTATGCGCCAGTCGTATAACTCCCTGCTCACCCCTCAGAATACACGTACCCCTCTCGCGCTAGCGAAATCGCGTGTAACACTCCCCACGCACCAATCAGAATACACGCATGCAGCCCATCCACCCTCCCCATGTCCCACAGGCAGCCCATCACCCCAGTGCATGCGCCACAGGCAGCCCACACCACAGGGGGGACTTTCCCCCCGCATTTTTGCTATCGCGAGAGGGGTACGTGTATTCTGAGGGGTGCGCGGGGAGTTTTACACACGATTTCGCTAGTGCGAGAGGGGTACGTGTATTCTGAGGGGTGCACGGGGAGTTTTAGACGCGATTTCGCTAGCACGAGAGGGGTACGTGTATTCTGTGGGTTGTGCAGGGAGTTTTACACGCGTTTTCGCTAGCGCGAGAGGGGTACGTGTATTCTGAGGGGTGCACAGGGAGTTTTACACGCAATTTCGCTAGCACGAGAGCGGTACATGTATTCTGAAGGGTGCGCAGGGAGTTTTACATGCGATTTCGCTAGCGCGAGAAGGGTATGTGTATTCTGAGGGGTGCGCATGGAGTTTTACATGCGTTTTCACTAGTGCGAGAGGGGTACGTGTGGTTGGGGGGCTGTATGCTGGCCCACTGGACTTTGCGCCATGTACTGGATTTGTGCGATGTTTATGGTGCACGGCGCGGGGTTGGGGCGTAACTGGCGCTGCTGCAGGATCGCTGTGCCACTCTGCGCCATGGCTGGTTCTGGATGTTGAAATCCATGTTGAATACGCTGTGCGCTGAAATGGGTTTTGCTGCACGCGGCTGGCGCAGGCTGCTGCACGCGCGCCACTTTGTGCCAGCCGCGTGCGTCACTTGTGCGCTGATTTCTATGAATTACCCCCTAAATCCTCATTCACTACCAAGGAATGTGCTTGCTAGTACTTTAGTGCACTAGGCAAAATCTTCAAGAAGAAGAGTGACTTGAAGATGTGTGTCCTTCGCCGTATTCTGGTGGCATGGAAAACTCATGGTGATGCTTCTGCATCAAAGTGTTTCAGAAATCCCGCATGCCTGTCCTTAACGGATTGTTCCATGCTAGGATGCCAGATGATGACTTTAAGGCATGTGTCTGCAAACTGTGACTCTTCAGATAGATAGTACTACGATTCCCATGATTCAACTCAATAATTGAATATGATGGCTAATGTTGATGGGAGTTGCAGTCCAAAAGATCAGGAGAGCCAATGGTTGCAGACCTCTGTTTTAAGGCATTTTTGTTTGTCCAGCTGAGGTCAATAGGAAACTGACTTTGACGCAGGGCACTGGTTGAGTAAAGACTCTGCAGTTGCACCCAGGATCCACATATTTAAGCGGTTCAGGAATACCTTGTGTGTGCATTATAGATGGTCTGCCTATATTCATCCTGGTCTGCCTATATTCATCCTGGACCAAGTGTGGGCTAGGTTGTGTGCATTATAGATGGTCTGCCTATATTCATCCTGGACCTAGTGTGGGCTAGGTTGTGTGCATTATAGATGGTCTGCCTATATTCATCCTGGACCTAGTGTGGGCTAGGTTGTGTGCATTATAGATGGTCTGCCTATATTCATCCTGGACCTAGTGTGGGCTAGGTTGTGTGCATTTTAGATGGTCTGCCTATATTCATCCTGGACCTAGTGTGGGATAGGTTGTGTGCATTATAGATGGTCTGCCTATATTCATCCTGGACCTAGTGTGGGGTAGGTTTCTCAACAGATTCTCAGTCCAGTGCCATCATTTAACTAAAATCATTGGTGTAGGCAATTGACATCACATGCCCCTTGAGCCCTGAGTGACATCACACAACCGAATACCAAATGATTTGTGTGTCTTATGATGTGCTATTGTATGCTTGCTCACTGAGATATCTTGCTGAGTTCACAGCGCTTGCAAAGCAGCGCACAGGATTTTCAAGCTCTAACATGGAGGGAGTAATTGTACGTCTAAATTGTCCTCACGGCTTAGCCCCGGAAGCGATACTCAAAACGTGCACAAAGATCCTGTTTTGATTTAAATCACCATTCATTTTCAAACCTACTTAATATACAAAAGTCTGGCCCGTCTGTTATTCCCCAGGCTGTGCTATTCAAGATCTATTTGTTTAATCTTTTTCACTGGCAAACTATTGATGTCATCCGAAAATGAATTGTTAATGATTTTATAATGATGTATTACATAAATGCCAAAAAGAAAATAGGATTACACATGGCATCAGTGTCACAAGTGAATTCATTATAAGGGTGATTATTGCATTGCTGTCATTTGTTACCAACAAGCACATTTCTTGGAAATCCATTTTTAGTCAATTTCAGACACGTACTTGACAATAATACAGAGGCGCAGCATATGGCCAGCACCGTTCCCTATGAATTGTAGCCCATCCCCTACTCATCATGGTCAGTGTGTAGACTAAAGGAACTGCACTATGTACCAAATCAGCAGGTTAGCCCCCACTCTAATAAAGTATGAACCCCTCAGTCCGCAGTGTCACGAGCACATCTTGCCTAACTATTTCCTTCAAAGATCTCAAGTCCTCCAAATTTAGTTACAGACCCCAAATCAAATACATACAATCACAGAGGACTTTGACAGGGTTAATATAGTTTGCAGACATCGAAATGTTTTGTGTGAGTGGTGTTTACATGTGTATGTCCCTTTTCGAATCTGTGCATACCAGTGCAAACGTGCGTGTGTGTGTGTGCATGTTAGACGGGCAGCCATGGAGCAGAAAATGTGATTCACAATGCCAGTCCCAACGTATATGTCTACTACTGGGTGCAGGACAACATGACAGGAAAGTCCTAGCACACATGGGGAATGGATGAATGACTATGTTTATGTTTTACAGTGCAATCTTTGCATATATGTCCGACACTGCCTGCATGGTAACATGTTTTACATGGACTACTCTGGCTTATATTAAAATCCCTTTTACAGTGGAACTACTGGCATGTACTAGGCAGCCACAATTACCAGATTTTTTAGGCAATAGCAACATATTGGGCACAGCCAACATTAAATATAATTTACGGGACAGATGTGGAATATATTTGGCACAGCCAGCATTAAAAAAACACTTTTTCAGTAGAAATAATGGGCTCTATCAGGCCCAGCTATAATGAATGGTGTTCTGCAAAGGCAAAACTAACAAATACAGGGCACGAATAGGAAATGGGTGTACAGTGCAATACTGTCATATATTCGGCAGAGACAGAATGAACATGTATTTTTATAGTAGCATTTTAGAAGGGTATTGGACAGAGTAGGTATGAATATTTATTTTACAGTGACATGATCCTGTCATATTGTGGGATGTTTTAACCCGCTAGCCCAGGCCCAGCAACATTACTGTTCGCCGTGTGCATCAGGAACATCAGAATGACCGCCGGAAAGCATGATGCGTGCTAAAATCACCCAGAAGTGTGCAGGAAAACCTGAAAAATAGGCCGCCAATCCACTTTTGCCTATGTCAGTGGTAACACAGGAGACCACTGCCAAAAGCGATCATTTGGCTGCTCACAGAGGAAAATGAAACTATTTGGAAAAGCTGTCCTTGTTTGCAAGATAAACACAGAGCTGCTTGAAAATCTGTTTTTCTTGGCTGTAAAATTTGCAAAAATCATGGTTCCCAAACCTCACAAAAGATCCAACCTCCTTGTTGGGTGTTAAACATCACTTTACTTCAAGAATCCACCACAATGTCATCAGAAGTACATTTATCAGAACAAAATCCACATTGAAGGATGCTTGCTTAGAAAAATATGTTAAAATGGGTGCAATACCGCTGCTCGCCTGTCTCAGAAGCTGGCGATTTACTTACACTGTCATTTAAACTTCTACATTAAGATCTAAGTATGGAAAATAACTCCTATCAAAAGCAATAGAGGTGGATACAATTCAAAACAATATTTTAATAAGGGTGGAATTAAGAGATTTGTGGATATATTTGTAAAAATGTAATTTGTATTTAGGACAAGACTATTTAACCACTGTTTTAAAAGTGAGCAAAGTTAGCCACACTGAGCTTCAAAGACATTCCACACCTTCTACCCAACAAAGGAATCTTCCCCCCTGCTCTGCTGAGAAACTGGCAGGGGTGTGTGAAAGGAACTGGGAGGGGGACTTTGGCCTGTAGCTCTGCTAAGAGACAATGGGATTCTTGAACTGAAAGGGAATGCTAATTTGGGACGTCAACAGAAACCAGCCCTGGCAGGAACAAGCTCAGGTTGCATCTCTGGCTCAGCCAAGCCTTGGAGGCGGGGCTAGACTGATAATGTGGGTTGGGAACTAAAGAAACTATATGTTTGAGAAAAAGACTTATAGAAAATTGTGCCGAACTGGTAAAATTATGGAATTTAGAGGTCATTAAAATGAAAATGTTGCTCACAGTTTAAAACTAATCTGGAATCTGTGTGATATTCAGTGACAGAATTATCAAAATGTGGAGTTTGTAGCAGTGTGATAATGTTAAAAATATGAAACTTTACAGGAATATGCCGCAGATGGTATGTGCATGTATGTAAAACAATTGGTACAGAACTGACACTGAGTAACCGACCAAAAGTGAGAAAAACTGTCATTTGTGAACCGAAGCTCTCCAGAAGATGGGACTTTGACAGAAACGTGCTTAAATGAATCTGTAATATAAATGTAATATTAGCAAATTTGGGATATTGTGAATATGTTTTTTATGAAAAATAGATTTTCTGGTTAGACACCAAGGGGAGTTTTTCTCCCTGGACCATAATCATGACACATCATGACACACTGTTTCCATCTCGAATGAGGAGAGAGGGAATACTTAGACCAATCAGTTTCCTAGAGGGTGGGCTTAGTATAATCAGCCTCCCCACCCCCTTGGGAAATACATAAATAGGGACTGCTGAGGGCATACACACATTCACCCATCACTGATCTACCGGCAAAGCGCTCTGAAGGAGAATCCAGACTCCAGAACTATCCAGACTCCAGAACTATCCAGACTCCAGAACCCTGAAGCAGAAGGCGCAACCCAAAAAGATAAACCCTTCTCAGCTGGCCTTTAAAATCTTGCAACCTGATTTTAACCCCAAACTTAAATTGGGACCTAAACAATTCAACAGCCTGGCTGTGCTGTTTTGGCTGCTTCTTGCCAAGAACCCTTGCTAGAACTCAGAGATCCAACCCAGTAGAGCAGAGCTGTATCCAGAACCAACCTGTCAGATCCAGTCCAGGAGGTCACGCAGACCAGAGTGCCTTGCTGAGAGCAGAACCAAGTGCCTGAGACCTGTCCGGTGGCAAGCAAATTCCAGCCAAACCTTTGACCAGATCTTAGAGGGGCCCATTCCCAACCCATAGTTGTGATTATTTAGCATAGAACTGTCCATAGCCATCTATTAGTTTTAAGTAATCATCCAACCCATTCCAACATATCCAGACTGCATTGTAGAATCTCTTTTGTCTATCCTGACTCCTTCTCCCATACATATAATCCTGTGATAATTGTAGTGATAATCATCTTTGCGCTAATATTTTTGCTAAAGAAGGCAAGTGTCGCAGCGGACAAAGATCAGACAGAGGTGCCGCTGACTGGTGGCTGTACCGTTGGTATCTTGCATCTTCATAGCCTCCCTTAGTGTTAAGAAATCCTTTTTTATGATCTTCAACAGCGCATCTCTCATTTGAAATCTTGACTCTTTTCTGAAAAATTGACCTTTACTAAACCTCTGTAACTTTTGAACCGTAAATGCTAGGAACGAAATTTAAATATAAAATTGAAGATAACATCCTCAGCTTTCAAACGAACTAAGGACCACACTCCTTGAAGTTTTTCTGTAATCACATTTCTCGCGCGCTGAAAGGTTTGCCACGATTCTGCATCTGGCTCAATTTCATTCCATATAAAATTGCTATTTCTTGCATGCAATTTCTGAATTCAGTTTCCTATCTGCCAGTCATTCAAACGTCATTGCTAGTGTCTCCCACTAGTTCTGAATGCCATTTGGCGAATTAAAGTCATCTTTAGCATTTTTCCATTCATTACAAATCACATTCAAAGCATTTGACCTGTTAAAAATCATTCCTGTTCTCTCTAAGCTTGCTGTAGAATTGGGATTAAACTGCATTGTTGATTGTATACTCCTGAAACCTGTTTTCCCCTCATTCCATCTCTTCATATTGCATTTTAGGGGGGATTGAGTAGCAACAGGTGGAAAGAGTGATCACATTGTCTTTGATTGAATTCATATCAAGTTTTATTTCTGTGCTGCATTAATTTCATATCATTGCATTTCATTGAACCCACACAAAGTTATTCTCTGCTACATTATTCTTCTCACACACACTCCTATTGATTAAAGAGATTGTTGATTGTTGTGATATCACCCATTGGTGATCAGTGTATAAATATTAATAAGTGTCATATCTAGATATTGTTCATATTCATTGAAGTGTGATATATATATTGTTTAATTCATCAAATAAATCTTTTAACTTTGCAAAACAACCTACTTCTTGGTTCAGTGAGACCGGAGGGATTAAAAGAGAGGGGAGTTATATAAGGGTACATCGTCCAGAAATAAAAGAACTTTTGACATAAAAATATATAAATAAGGGTTCCAGCTGGGCATCTCACGCTAGGCATTGACTTAGTTGGAGTGCTGGGTTGAAACCACTTACAGATTGGGGGCTCGTCGCAGGATTTCTGGATTAGACATACCATTTATGACAGCTTAACACAGTGTGCTAACTAATAGGATACATAAATCCTGTTGGGCTACCATGCTGTGTTACACTGTAAAAGCACTCCTCAAAAGGGAACGTTCTAAGGAAACAGTCTGTTTTGCAAAAATAAAATAAACTTCTGTAAGTCAGGAAGGAAATTAATATTTCCAGAATGGCGACATTGGTAGACATCAATATGGCTAGAGAACACCTTTTGCATAAGTTATTTGTGAGAGGTGAATGGACAGAGCAGGATCATAATGTGTGGTTGCAGGCAATCACACAACAGATCACTGCAACAAGGTTAGAAAAATGGAAAGACCAGGGTCCCGTACATGAGGACCTGAGCTAACTATATATGGCCCCTAAGGCCAAGGTTGAGCAAAATGAGATTGCCAAGATAGCGGCATATCTATATTTATCTATTGGAGGCAAGCAGGATAAATATGCTGAAGGCCAAGATCTGGCAAGTAGGCAACTGATGACGTTAGAAAAGGCCCAAACTGATCTGGACTCTTCTAAGTAGAGGCTACAGAGGAGCCAGGAGTCAGAAAATGAAAGCAGGCAGTATATAGTCAAAATAAAAGAGGACATGGGTATCCTGCAGCAGTAAAAGGCAGAACAGAATACCAGAATTCTGGCCTTGCAGAAGGAGTACCAAGACAGTTTGGACAGTTTGGACTCCCTACTGCAGAGCCAGAAAAAGCTGGAGCAACAGATCAATTTCAACAGGGCATGCACAGAGCAGGTAGCCACCCTGCAAATCCAACTAGACATAGCGAAAGAGGAAAGCAATAAATTAATTTTGAAAGACTTGGATACCCAGGCAGAATTTGATGAAGAGTGCCAGAAAGCTGGTACGCTTCAAAGACAGAGGGATGACCTGGCAGCACAGAGGCAGGCTCTTGCTCAGGAAAGGGACACCTTAGGCCAGGAAGTCTCTCACTTAAAAGAGAAAGTAGAGGAAAATCACCTGGCCCTTCAGGGACTGGGTGACCTTCAGAAAGAGCATGAAAGATTGTTAGATTCCCACCAGGAGGGTGGAAGAGGCTCTAGCAAGGAAGAACCAAGCCAGTCTGGACAGGACTCAGGAGGTAACCCTCCTGCAGCAAAGACTGGCCCAGTACTCAAAAACAACCCAGGAAGCACAGAGAGAAAATGAGGCTCTCTGTGAGAACAATGACAGGCTCCACAGGCAGGTAGCCATGCAAGAGAGACTGATAGAGATTAGTAAGGCTTTAATTGAGGAACCAAAAGCTCAGGTTCTTGCATGGCAACAGGGAGCAGGGGCTGATAGAGATGAGGTTCGCTGGGAAAGGGAAACACCTGAGCATAACCTCAGGAACCCTAGTACCAGAGGCCATCATCTCTCCCAATCCCTGGACTCTGCCACCCCCATGTTCACTGGTGCACATGAGCCATGGGCCACAGGGATGGCAGATTTCAAACCAATCAGAAATATGGGACTCATAGACCAGCACCTCCCAGGAATGGATGGGCGGGTATCTGGGTATGGGTTCCCAAGTACTGTAAGATTTAGTGGGGAAACCCCATGAGAGTAGGCCCACTAAGGGCATCCTGAAAACCTCTGCCCAGCTAGGACAGTGGGGGGTACCCATCAAATCCTGAGAGCAAGCAGGAATCAGAAGACTCCTCTGAGCACCTCAGGACACAGGAGACTAGGTCCCCACATTCTGCCAGCCATTCCCAGGCTCGCATAATCCAGGAGAACCTAGAAGACCAGACGGGCACCTCTGGGAGCAGTGCCTCTGAGTCAGAGGAGGATTGGACCAGGGTTACCCGAACCAAGAAGGCCAATAATGCAAAAAGGGCCTTGCTTAAGGACCTCTTAAAACAAATCAGGGCGATAAGGAGTGTCATCACGCCTTATCATAAGAACGCTAAATATTCTGTTTGGGAGCACTTGGAGCTCTTTGAGCAGATGATGGAAACTTTCCATTTGAAAGACAGCAGTAGCTGTATTCAATACGTGAAATGGACCTTCTCACCAGAATACTCCAGCTTCTTTGCGGGGCTGGAGGACCAAAATCATTCTAGATGATCCACATATAGGGCGGCCATCTTGAAGCATTTTTCTGTTCACAGAAATCCCCAAGAGGCTCGCAAGGCAGCCTACAACCTTCAATGTGGGGAGGATCAGGCCCCACAAGAATTTGTGCAGGAATTAAAGTGTGCCTTTGCGCAGACTACCAGAAGGGTGCGCACGGACAGCAAAGAATTTGTCAATACTTTTTTCCACGCTCTACCAAAGTACATCATGACCCAGCTAGTGAGAGATTTCCGTGAGAAAAGATCACTAGACTGGGACATTTAACAGGCCACCCTATGAGGTACAAAAGCCCATAGAAAACAAGAACAATCCTAAAAACCCCAAACCAACCATCTCTCCTGCTGCTGCTAAGGTGACAGAGGTGAAGGTTGCCCCCATTTTGGATTTGGAGATGGGAGGGCCTAAAAACCCGCCTGCACAAAATCAACAGAGCAATCCCATGCCCAGAAGGTCCTCGGGCCAGTCACAGGCAGGGAGCCAAGGAGATAGTCCCACAAATGGGATCCCTCACTACCCTGACTATGTTAGTCCCTGCTACAAGGGGAACAGACCCATCCTGGGTTAAGTGTGTACCCCTCCAGCCGAAGGGGGGGATCCAACCAAGCAGCACCCAACCCAGGAAACTTCCCTCCTCACTTCCCCCAGGAGGGCAGAAATTCCCCAAATCCTGGGCAGAACTTTTTCCCCAGGTATCCACAAAATTTCCAACCCCAATACAATCCATCCTTCTTTCCCCAATTTCCTGAGCCTAGACAACCTAATCTGGGAGAGGGGAGGCCAAGGGTTGAGGGGTACTCAAATCTTCCCAACCCGGGGTATTATCAGAGAAGGGATAGCTACCCTTCCCGGGATCAGCCCAGGGGAGAAATGAGAACCCCGTATCAGCCTGAGCGGGTATCAGAGTTAGAGCGCCAGATCCAAAACATGGCACAGGATCTGGGTCGCATGCTGAGGGCTCAACAAAACCCCCAGATGAGCATGCCAGCACAGAATGCTTCAAACACTGGACCTGGTGCTCCAGAACAATGACGGGGGCAGCACCCCGACAACTCACCGGTTCCCAGGGAGGAGGCACAGGGGGATGGGGGTGTAAAACCTTGGAGGAAGCTTCTTTCCCCACTTGTAAAAAGCCCCTGCAAACCCAGGAACTGGAACAAAAATCTCCTGCCCCTGAAAGTCTGCCACCCAAGGAGCAGAGGGGTGGGAAGGAGAAACAAAGAACCCAAACAGACCCATTTCGTGGAGGAGGTACAGATCTTCCAATTTGAAGGAGAGGGATCCTCAGAGGATCCTGGGAAAAGGATCCTCTCCTTCAGAGATGGAGGAACTCCTCCCAAAGAGAAATGGGTCCCAAAGGATTCAAATCCAGACTGGGTAAATGTGGGGATTGAGCTAGCGCCGCCCATCATCCAACCCCGGAACCAACAACATGAAAATCCGATGGTTCAAACCCATCCTGGTGACTGCCTCCAAAAAGGTGGGGGGGGGCAGCCCAGCACCAGAACCAGGGGAACTCAAAACTTCTCCCATCTCTAGTTGCCACCTTTTCTTTTCAGATTCCCTAGACTCCGAACTCTCTATCAGTGTCCAAAACTAGTAAACTAACCCACCAGTTGTCCAAAAATTTGCATTATCTGTGCCCCCTTGCGGAGAAGGAGGGAAGATACTATGGCTTGGTTCAAGTACAGTGGCAGGGTACAATTTTGGCACTGGTGGACACTGGATCCCAAGCTACCCTTCTGTCCAAAAAGGCCTTTGATAAACTGAATTCAGGAAGGGGGGAGAATTACCAAATTCCTCTCACCCTTCTTCCTGGACAACTTCAGAACTTTGACGGGAAGGAAATTCCTGTCGAGGGGACTGTGGATTTGGATATTAAAATTGGGCGACACAAGGTGAAGCACCCGGTCATAGTTGTGACTCCAGAGGGCACCCCTTGTTTACTAGGGAATGACCTCCTGCAAAGGTTGTCACCCCTAATAGACGGTGTAAACAAGGTCCACTGGACCCAGACTAGCCAACCGATAAAATTAAAACAGAGTGTCAACCATGTTAGTTTAAACGGCACCTGACACATGGTTGAACAAAAATCTGACCAAGTAGAATTTCACTTCCAGAACAACCAAATTCCAGACGTGACAGTAATAGCAGTAGGACAACAAACTGGTGATGGGGGGTCCTCTCTATTTCTGAAAATCAACCTTCCTTCCAGTTTAAGGTGGCATTCCACACTGGAGGGAAACACTCTGAAATTCTTTACCAATCCACAATCAGACATTCCCACTCCTATAGTCCAGAAAGATGTGAAATCAGCTCAGAGCCTGGCTGATATTCAGAAAATTGGAGAGCAGTTGTTCATCCCAATACAGTTAAATGAAGGGAAGGACTCTGTTCTCGCCCGAATGTGTGTGAACTACGGTAAGAGCTTCATCAGCAAAGCCATGTTCGGCCAACTCCCAAAAGATCCAGCCATTCCCACATTTAGACTTATAGACAAGTGGGAAATGGATCTGGAAACACCCAATTCCAAACATCTGCTGTCAAGCAGGTGTATGCTCAAAATCTCCATAGGCAACAAGTGCAGAGTTCATAATTGTTGAGTCGTGCGAGATGTCACTGCCGCCTTTTACTTAGGCGGTGACATTCTCAATCATTTTGCCATTAGTTTGGACCTAATAAACTTAAAAGTTTGGTCCTGATTAGCGGATAATCCCATGGGCTTTGATGATCCAGAGAAAGCATTTAGGTCAGCTCAACTGCTGCCTTATGCAGTTGAAATTCAGATTGGAGAGGAATTTGTCATCCCAGAAAGGACCCGACAATTCTCCCTGGAAGTGAAAGTTAAAAGAGGACAGAAATTGAAAAACCCTGATGCCTATATTCATCTAAATGCTTCTCTCAAACAGCAAGGGTTGGGGGTGAACCCAACACCACTAGTCAATATAGAACATGACACCATTCCAAAAGAGGTGGATAACAGCGACTTAAAGAGTATCACTCTAGCCACAGGCACCATTATTGGAATGGCGGTTGATGACTGACATTTTTCCATAGATTTTAGGAAATGAACTGTTAGGACAAATCCCCAAGGACTGTTTTGACAGTGACAGTCATGACAACACAACACCAGACAGGATCTTTACCCGGCATGGGGGGAACCTTCTGGTGTACACTTCCTGCCCTTATGGTAAGGAAGATGTGACTTGTGACTTCAGGAGGGATGAGGTGATTTTCCAGGTCTGCGAGGATTGCCTTTCCTACCTGAAGCCACCAGTCCAAATCAGCACTTTGACTAGGGACTTCTCCACCCAGCTGGAGGAGGCCGCTGAGATAGCGAAGCCAGAAGTCTTTCCAGGCTTCAGGCAGATGGTTGAAGAGAGAGTCAACCTAGCTGATGCCTGTGAGACTCTAGAGCAGAAGCAAAAATTGAAACAAGTTTTCTTGGATTTTCAAGATCTCTTTGCAGTGGACTCATATGACTGTGGTTGCACTGCCATCCACAAATCAACAATTCCCATGGACCCTGGCATGAGTCCAGTGTTTGTGAAGCAATATCGCTTGCCTCTCGCAGCAATGGAGTACCTTACTGAAATAATTAAGAACCTTCAGTCCCGTGGGATAATCCGTCCAGTCCACAGCACCTTCAATAATCCAGTGCTGGGGATATTGAAGCCAAACGGCCAGTGGAGACTCTGCGCCGACCTTAGGTAGCTCAACAAACGGGTCCATACTTCCCGATGGCCTCTTCCCTACATTGACCAAGGGCTGGCCCAGATCCAGGGGTCACAGGTATTCACTGCAATAGACCTGACCAATGGATACTGGGCTGTATGTGTCAGTAGGGAGGACCAATACAACTGGCCTTTACCTTTGGGGGACAGCAGTACACATGGACCCGGACTCCCTTCGGATACATGAACTCCGGCAATTAATTCAACATTTTTGTACACAAGGCCATGCCCGACCTGGGTGAGCGGGGTAACCTGGCCTATGTAGATGATGTTCTCATCAAAAGCTCAACTGTGGAGGAACATATAGCGGAGATCCGTTATGTTCTGACCCAGTTGAGGGCAGCCGGAGTAAAATTTTCCTTTCAAAAGGCACAGTGGTGTAGAACCCGTGTAAACCTCTTGGGGCATGAGATTACTCCTCAAGGTCTCTGTCCTCAGGAAAAGAAAGTGGAAGCACTCCAGAAATTAAAAGACCACACTGCAGGAACTAAGGAGCCTCCTGGGACTGACTAATTACAGTAGAAATTTCATTGAGGACTACACAGAGAACACAAGACCCCTGTTTCATCTTTTGAAGGGGGGTCAAGTGGGAGTGGGGTCCAGAATAAACTGAGTCAGTAAGACAACTCAAAAGAAGCCTCTCACAAGCGCCTTGCCTAGCTTACCCTGTCAAAAACAAGGAGTTTTTCTTGGAGACAGGGTTCTCTAATACATGCTTGACTGCAGTATTATACCAAAAGCATGACAAGGTCAATAAAGTAATCTCCTATCTGAGTAAAACTTTATCCTCTGTGGAGGATAAATTCAACGATTGTGAGAAGGCACTCCTGGCAACGGTGTGGGCATTGAAGAATTACCGCCCGTTTATCCAGGAGGAACACATCATAGTGGAGACTCCACACCAGCCTCTGCAATATCTCCAAAGTGACAGAATCGTGGCCGGAAATGTGAGTAATTCCCGAATTACTTCCTGGATTCTGTCAATGCAAGGCTTTCCTGTGGAAGTCAGATATGGCCAAAACAAGAAGAGTCCCCTCGCGCAAGGTCTGGCTGAGTTGCATGATTGTGCCAGAGAAACGGTCTCGAGGACGAAAGTCTAAAAATCAAGGACAACGTGGAGGCATACCTCAATTCCCCACACAAAGTCTTTGAAGAAGACAAGTGTGAGGGAATGCCCACTGTATGTGGATGGATGCTCACCATGTTGACAACAACGGGAAAAAAGAACTTGTGGCCGGTGTAGGGAATGCATGGGTGAATGAGACCCCAGAACCCTTCCCTTGGTACTAGATTGGTCCCCGAAGTAGTCAAGTGGCAGAGTTGATGGCTGTGCATCAAGCCATCCTCACTGCTGTCCAACATCAACTACACAAACTGATCATAATCACAGATTCAGATTAAGTACTGAACGGGTTTGTGGAGCACCTGGTTAATTGGAAAACCAGGGGCATGCTATGTGCTAATAATAAACCCTTGAAACATGGGAAATTAATCCAAAATATTGATGATCTGGTCACCTCGAATGGGATGACCATCTATTGGAAAAAGATCAAGGGTCATTCTAAAGTAGAGGGACCAGACAAAACTGGAAATGCCTTAGCTGATCAGCTGGCCAAAACCAGAGCCATCCAAGGGGATCTACTAGAGATCGAGTCCCTGTTGGGGGAGATCCAGGTCACTGCTATCACTAGGTCCCAGACAAATGCTCACAATGAACTCTCAACTGCACAATGGAGTAAGGAGACCCCAGATGCTGATTTGATTACAGCTAAGAAAGGGGATCCAATAATTGGTAAGTTTTATCCACACATTAAGGACCATGAGAACTTTCCCCTGACGGATACCGATTACATTGGGAAAGAGGACCTCAGAGTGTTGATGAAATGTCCAAACATTTTCCGAATCCATGACGGTTTATTGGTCAGGAGAACCCTAGCTGGCCATGATCAGTGGGTGGTCCCTACTTCATTCCGAAGCCTGATGTTAAGTCACGCCCATGATGCGGCCACAGCCGGTCATAGGGGGTTCATACAACATTTGAAATCTTAAGAGAGGTTGCCTGCTAGCCACACATGCAGCAGGACCTCGACCAATACTTGAAGAGGTGTCTTGTGTGTGCACATTTTCAGCCAACATCCCTCACACACCGTGCGCCTCTCCAAAAGAGGGGGATGACACTGCCTTGGTCAGATTTACAAGTCGACTATATCGGGCCCGTGATTCGCTCCTCTAGGGGGAACAAGTACATGTTCACCGTGACATGCTTGTTTACTAAATGGGTGGAATGTCTCCTGGCCCCAAACTGCAAGGCAGAAACAGCAGCTGTCCTGATGATCAACCACATCTTTTCGCGTTTTGGTCTACCCCCAAAGGATCGAGTCAGACCGAGGTAGCCATTTCAACAGTAATGACAAAGATGTGGGAGATACTTGGGGTCAAAAGGAAACTACACATTGCTTACCGGCTAGCCTCTAATGGTCCAGTAGAGAGATACAACAAAACAATTGTGAGCATATTAAAAAAGTTTGTGGCAGATTCTGGGCCAAGTTGGGATATTCCATTACCGCTTGTCCTAATGGCCATCAGATCTATCCCTTCATCTGCAACTAAAATGTCACCATTTGAGCTGATGACTGGATGCAGGATGGTGCTTCCCCAGCATCTGCTCTACAGAACAATGCCTCCACAACTCATGAGTATGTTGAAAATCTAACCAAACACCTTCCACATGCTTTTGCCTGTGCTCAGCGAAATCTAGAGAGATCTGCCGACAGCATGAAGACCCATTATGAATTAAAGACTACCAGAAAAGAATACAATGTAGGAGACCGGGTCTACTTATACAATTTCCAAAGGAACCAGGCCAAACAGCGCATATGGAGGGGTCCTTTTGAAATTGTAGACAAAATCTCACCAGTCAGCTACAAAATCCACATCCCCAAAGGCAGTTTGGCAGAGGGGGAAGGTAAGTGGGTCCATATTAACCAACTGAAGTGTTGCCATCCTAGGCACACTCTGCAGCAACTGGAGGAGTCTTCTGGAACCCCAGAGGGGGCCACTCAAGCTTCATAAAACTCCAACTATAAGATATTCCACATATAGTCCATGATTTACAATATAAAAATGTGTCCTGATTTATCAAAATGTATGTGTCCGCCCCACTACATAAATAGTGGTGGGGAAATGTCTACAAATATGTTTTTGCTTTGTCATCCTAGGATTGAAACCATGGAAACTAAGACCAAGACTACCCAGGGACCGGAAAGAAAATCCAAGGGGCCCGGAGTATCGCTCCATACTCACATCAGGACTGGGCGAGGAGAACCGATCGATCCACCACTGATGGAGGAAAAGATGATGAACTTTGCCATTTTTGGAACCAAAAGAGATGAGACTGACATCCCAGTCTTGCGAATTGCCATTGATGGACGATCAACACCAAATTGCAAGAGGGGGGGCTTTTGGGATTTTTTAACCCACTAGTCCAGGCCCTGCAACATTACTGTGCGCCCTGTGCATCAGGAACATCAGAATGACCACCGGAAAGCATGATGCACGCTAAAATCACCCAGAAGTGCGCAGGAAAACTAGGCTGCCAATCCACTATTGCCTATGTCAGTGGTAACACAGGAGACCGCTGCCAAAACTGATAATTTGGCTGCCCACAGAGGAAAATGAAACTATTTGAAAAAGCAGTCCTGCATTGCAAGATAAACACAGAGCTGCTTGAAAATCCGTTTTTCTTGGCTGTTAAATTTGCAAAAATCATGGTTCCCAAACCTCACAAAAAATCCAACCTCCTTGTTGGGTGTTAAACATCACTTTACTTCAAGAATCCACCTAAGTACAATGTCATCAGAAGTACATTTATCAGAAGAAAATCCACATTGAAGGATGCTTGCTTGGAAAAATATGTTAAAAATGGGCGCAATACCGCTGCTCGCCTGTGTCAGAAGCTGGCGATTTACTTACACTGTCATTTAAACTTCTACATTAAGATCTAAGTATGGAAAAGAACTCCTATCAAAAGCAACAGCGGTGGATACAATTCAAAACTATATTTTAAAAAGGCTGGAATTAAAAGATTTGTGGATATATTTGTAAAAATGTAATTTGTATTTAGGACCAGACTGTTTAAACACTGTTTTAAAAGTGAGCAAAGTTAGCCACACTGAGCTTCAAATACATTCCACAGCTTCTACCCAACAAAGGAATCTTCCCCACTGCTCTGCTGAGAAACTGGCAGGGGCGTGTGAAAGGAACTGGAAGAGGGACTTTGTCCTGTAGCTCTGCTAAGAGACAATGGGATTCTTGAACTGAAAGGGAATGCTAATTTAGGGTGTCAGCAGAAACCAGCCCTGGCAGGAACAAGCTCAGGTTGCATCTCTGGCTCAGCCAAGCCTTGGAGGCGGGGCTAGACTGAAAATGTGGATTGGGAACTGAAAAATCTATATGTTTGAGAAAAAGACTTATAGAAAATTGTGCCGAACTAGTAAAAATATGGAATTTAGAGGTCATTAAAATGAAAATGTCGCTCACAGTTTAAAACTAATCTGGAATCTGTGCGATATTCAGAGACAGAATTATTAAAATGTGGACTTTGTAGCAGTTGTGATAATGTTAAAAATATGAAACTTTACAGGAATAACCCCAGATGGTATGTGCATGTATGAAAAATAATTGGTACAGAACTGACACTGAGTAACTGACCAAAAGCGCGAAAAACTGTCATTTGTGAACCAAAGCTCTCCAGAATATGGGACTTTGACAGACACGTGCTTTAATTAATCTGTAATATAAATGTAATATTAGAAAATTTGGGATATTGTGAATATGTTTTTTATGAAAAATAGATTTTCTGGTTAGACACAAAGGGGAGTTTTTCTCCCTGGACCATAAACATGACACATCATGACACACTGTTTCCTTCTCGAATCAGGAGAGAGGGAATACTTAGACCAATCAGTTTCCTAGAGGGTGGACTTAGTATAATCAGCTTCCCCACCCCCTTGGGAAATACATAAATAGGGACTGTTGAGGGCACAGCGACACACACACATTCACCTATCACTGATCTACTGGTGAAGCGCTCTGAAGGAGAATCCACACTCCAGAACTATCCAGACTCCAGAACTATCGAGACTCCAGAACGCTGAAGCAGAAGGCCCAACTCAAAAAGCTGAATCCTTCTCAGCTGGCCTTTAAAATCTTGCAACCTGATTTTAACCCCAAACTTCCACGGGGCCTAACCAATTCAACAGCCTGGCTATTCTGTTTTGGCTATATGACTATATTTGTGCATGGACTATATATGGAATATCTTATAGTTGGAGTTTTATGGAATATCTTATAGTTGGAGTTTTATGAAGCTGGGTTCTTGCCAAGAACCCTTGCTAGAACCCGAGATCCAACCCAGTAAAGCAGAGCTGTGTCCAGAACCAACCCATCAGATCCAGTCCAGGAGGCCGCGCGGACCAGAGTGCTTTGCTGAGAGCAGAACCAAGCGCCTGAGACCTGTCCGGTGGTGAGCAAATTCCAGCCAAACCTTTGACCAGATCTTTGACAGGCCCATTCCCAACCCATAGTTGTGAGTATTTAGCATAGAACTGTCCATAGCCATCTATTAGTTTTAAGTAATCATCCAACCCATTCCAACATATCCAGACTGCATTGTAGAATCTCTTTTGTCTATCCTGACTCCTTCTCTCATCCATATAATCCTGTGATAATTGTAGTGATAATCACCTTTGCGCTAATATTTTTGCTGAAGAAGGCAGTGTCACAGCGGACAAAGATCAGACAGAGGCACCTCTGACTGGTGGCTGTACCGTTGGTATCTCGCATCTTCATAGCCTCCCTTAGTGTTAAGAAATCCTTGTTTATAATCTTCAACAGCGCATCTCCCATTTGACTCTCTTCTGAAAAATCGACCTTTACTAAAACCTCTGTAACTTTTGAACCATGCATGCTAGGAACGGAATTTAAATGTCAAATTGAAGCTAACATCCTCAGCTGTCAAACGAAGAACCTCCTTGTCGGTTTTCTGTAATCACATTTCTCGCGGGCTGAAAAGTTTGCTGCAATTCTGCATTTGGCTCAATTTCATTCCATATAAAATTGCTATTTCTTGCATGCAATTTCTGAATTCAGTTTCCTATCTGCCAGTCATTCAAACATCATTGCTAGTGTCTTCCTGAACCTATCTAAAGTGACTCCCACTAGTTTTGAATCCCATTTAGCAAATTAAAGTCATTTTTAGCATTTTTCCATTCATTACAAATCACATTCAAAGCATTTGACCTATTTAAAATCATTCCTGTTCTCTCTAAGCTTGCTGGGGAATTGAGATTAAACTGCATTGTTGATTGTATACTCCTGAAACCTGTTTTCTCTCATTCCATCTCTTCATATTACATATTAGGGGGGATTGAGTAGCAACAGGGGGAAAGAGTGATCACATTGTCTTTGATTGAATTTATATCAAGTTTTATTTCTGTGCTGCATTAATATTAATTTCATATCATTGCATTTCATTGAACCCACACAAAGTTATTCTCTGCTACATTATTATTCTCACCCATACTCCTATTGATTAAAGAGATTGTTGATTGTTGTGATATCACCCACTGCTGATCAGTGTATAAATATTAAGTGTAATATCTAGATATTGTTCATATTCATAAAAGTGTGATATTTATATATTGTTTAATTCATCAAATAAATCTTTTAACTTTGCAAAACAACCTACTTCTTGGTTCAGTGAGATCGGGGGGATTCAGAGAGAGGGGCGTTATATAAGGGTACATCGTCCAGAAATAAAAGAACTTTTGACATAAAAATATATAAATAATGGTTCCAGCTGGGCATCTCGCGCTAGGCATTGACTTAGTTGGAGTGCTGGGTTGAAATAACTTACAATACATTGGAACCACACAGCATGAAAATTACAGTAGCGTGCTGGCATATATGATGTACAGCCGACATGAACACATTTTTATATTGGCAATGCTGGAATACATTTGGGCACAGCCATCATGAAAACACTCTAAAGTGGTAACACTGGCACATATTAAGCACATCCAGGATGAAAATCTTTAAAGTCAAAATAGTGGCATACATTTGGCTGAACCATCCTGGACACATTTGTACAGTGGAAATACTGGGATATATTGTGGAAGGCCAGCATGAACATGTGTCTCCATTGGGAATAATGGAATATATTGCCACTAGCCACATACAGATGCAACTACCCATGCATTTTTTTTTTGGACAATCTAAGAATTCAAGGCTCTACCCTGGGCTCATCAAAAAGGTACATTGCTGATGAGGCCTCAAATTAGGGCTTATCAAGGAACAGGGTTATTAAATGAGTCATAAGAACAAACTGGTACTCACATCAGTATTAGTATTGCAGCTTGGGGTATTGGGGCAGTGCCGTGGCATGGTACATGGAGGCACAGCTCTGGGTTGGTCTTGGTAGCTGAGCTTCTTATGTGTTGCTCTGGTTTAGTATCTGCTGTGTGATGAGGCGATCAAGAGAGCACAGGAGCGGCTGCTATGATGCACGAAAGGTTGTGTGAGGGGAACCGCCTGTAGGGACTAAGGTATTCAACTAAAAAGTAAGCAGAATAGCTATTTAAAGGGTGTTATCATTTTATTACTTCATGAAGGTATTGGTCAATATGAGGGACTCCTGGTCCTCCTATATTCCCTATTCTAAGGTACAGTTGTAGGTATAAAGTTCCGGGTTTGCATCATGGCACAACTCAAAATCATAAGGTCATAGCACCCAGTTTGCTTTTTGAGTTCACAGCCCAGGGTTATAGAGCACAGCTTGTTTCTTGGTTTAGCTTACAAACAGCGATCATAGTCTTGGTCTATACGAAGATTTATGGACAATTCAATTATGACAAGACTGCCAAGATATGAGGTAACTTGCATAGTTTAAGCAAGTGTATTGCAGGTGTATTCTGTCCCTTTAGCAGTTTGGACATCAGACTGACCGGATGTCTCAGTAAAATACTTTTTCCAAAATCCAGGTGGAAAAATATAATAGTTTTAGGGGCCAAGGACAAAAAAGGGAAAATCGGTTTGAGTCATTTCACGGGGAAAAAATAATGTTTTTGTTACTATAAGAGACTCGGTGCTTCAAAGAGAGGTCTGCTTCCCCGATGGACCCCAGATTTCTAGCAACAGGCAAGGAAAAGGGACAGCTTTATCAAGAGCGGCGTACCATTGGCATAGTTGGGGATGAGAAGACCAGCTACTGCATAATATCAGCAAGAGGACAGATGCATACATTAAAAGGTAAAGGGGGACAATGCCATTACCTATGGTACACCATACGTCAGAGCCTTAGGTGGCAACGTGAAAGAGCCTAACCTTAACTCTTGTTTGTGGGTGGATAAGAACACACTTATCCACTCCAATGCTGTTTCCTGAAAGCCCATTGATGTCAAGCAGCCCTTGGGGATATGGTGGTGAACGGTGTTCAGTGCCGCATAGCGATCCAAATCGATCAAGGCTCCAACGCCCCCGCGCTCCATCTCCTCCCTCAGCTGATCTAAGATCGGTGTGGTGGCCTTTTCAGCACTGCGACCTGGTCTGAGGTCCAAATGAGCAGTAATGCATAGATTGTGTGAATCAGGGAAAGAGTGGCTTGATCATCACATGTTCCAGTTGTTTAGTAGGGTTGGTATTTTAGAAACAGGATATGATATGATAGGTTATTTATAACACGATTAATACCCGGGTCTGCGCTTAGAGGTTTCTAAGCGCAGACCCGGGGATCGAACCTGTGTTGCTTGTGTCGTCTTGCTTCCAAGGCGAGCACGTTGCTGCTGAGCTATCCTCCTCCCGGATGAAGGTTTCATGGACCAAGGGGGGTTCTTACAGAGAGTGGACACCATTGCCTTGTTCCATTTTCACAGCATGCTCTTTATTTATTTATATGTAATTATTTATTTTGCAATTTATATAGCGCACCGATCCCGGAGGCATCTAGGCGCTTTTCCTACAGAGGTAGATAAATGGTTACATGGTTGCATGGTTACATTTATGCATCGTAATAAATCGTGCGAAGGTTACATGGTTGCACGTATACATGACAGATAAGATGACAATATGAGCTGATCTGTAGCAAGGTCTTAACCTAAGGTATTACAGGTGTAGTTATCTTCATAACGGGTGAGCATGACTTAGTTCCGTGTTTCATGTGTGAATAGCCAGGTTTTCATATGTTTTCGGAAGGTCCAGAAAGAGCCTTCTGACCTGAGTTTAGCTGGTAGTGTGTTCCGATGTTTGGTCGCTAATGTGGGGAAGATACTGCCTCCGGCTTTCTGTAATTTAAATCTTGGTCTGGACAGTAGGTGCATGTGAGCTGAACGCGTAGGCCTGTTAGATTGGGATCTGGAGACTTTGTCTGCTAAGTGGGAGGTGACTTGTGGAGGCATTTGGGTGTTAGAGGGAGCGTTTTAAAGACTTGGGCAGCTCCAAGGGCATTATTTTGTATGGCTTGTAATGTTTTGATGTTGTGATTCTTAGTCCCTGCATAGAGGGTTTTTAGGCCAGGCTGTGTTTTCGTAACCTGCCAGCCAACGCTTTCCCTCCTTGGCATCAATTTTCTGTATTGTCTCTCTTTGTTTTGTCTCTACCCAGTCTCAGGGACAGATCAGACATACGAAAAGGCATTATTCCTAAATAGGCGTGTACTACCCTGATGATTCTTGATGAGTAAACACCTCCAAACTGTTCTATGCTACCGAAGGCTGTTTGACACACAGTTGCCAGACTTTCCAATTCTTGAGTCAGTTAGAAACAAGTCTCGGGAGGATAGCTCAGGGGCTACACCCTTGCCTTGGAAGCAAGACAACGCGGAGCAACACAGGTTCGATCCACAGATCCGCGCATATCACATTATAAACCATAGTATTACGGTCTGGGAGGATAGCTCAGGGGCAATGTGTTTGTCTTGGAAGCAAAACAAAGCATAGCAACACAGGCTCAAACGCTTGTCCGCGCTTAAAGACTGGTCTCCCGTAATAAGCAAATTATAAAAAAAAATCTATTATTATCGTGGCTTTGCTATCCTAATAAATGGTACCAAGGAAATGATGATCTGGTGATGTGCAGCAACGCATAATATTAAAAGGAAAAGCAATAATGATTTGTCACAATTCACCCGGCAAGAGAATATTCTGTGACTAGCCGACAGTAACAAAAAGTTGTGGTCCCATTACTGATCTGGTGTTATTACATACCTCTCCCTTTTTTAGGCCCACCGGGGGGTTGGGGGGGGTGGGGGGCGAGGGGGAGAAAGCAGATGATTTTGTTTTGTGCAGGTGAGAGCCCATTAAATGATATGGGTGTGTAAGGTGGATGGTGACTGATTGGACTATTTCCATAGCGGGTGACAACCACCAAAAGCATGTGAGCTATGTTAGTATCTAAAAATATAGTTGTTAATCAACTTCAAATACAGGCATCCTTAGTCTCCACAGTGTACTCAAATGCTACCTATCCCCTAGGACAGGATTCCCTCAGTCTTTCATGTGGAACTATAGGCAGGGATTCATGGGTGGGATTCATAGCAAAACCAATTAATATGCTTCTGTCTATGGCCTTGGATACTGTAGGTCATGCTGTGTGAGGGACAGAGCAGACTTTAAGAAAACCACATATACAAATGACATTTTACAGAGACACACTAAAATGGTGGATGCTCTCCTTTTATTCAAGATAATGATAGCGTAGGAACCCCAATCTAAGCGAGCAGATGTGGCAGCCATTTGAGCTAGTGTGTAGGTTGTCAATGCTGGGTGTAGAGCCGCCTTTGGGGTGCCCCAAAGTATGCCTTCATTCCTCATCTGTAAATGTTCAAAGTTATATTCTGCTTGCAGACTTCTGTAACAAACAGTACAGCTCAGAAAGGCTTGCAGGCCCATGGCAAATGTATTCCCTGTGTATTTGTATGCCCCCTGGTAACAGCATGTAAAATGTGTCAGCCCCTTGAAAGAGAGAAGTAGCAGTGCAGTACTAAGTATTCCTTAAACTGGTTGTTATGTCCGAGCTCAGAGAATGGATATTGAAACGAGGAGATTACTCAAGGTAGATCAGAGGGTGTGATAATGAAAGATTTGGACTAGAACAAGCTGGTTTCCCAGAGGACGGCAATGTCTAGAACTTTGACACCACCATTGCACAACCATTGACTGGAGTCCTCCTCTTTAATGGGGTGTTCTAGGAGGCTTTCCTGCTGAGCTTGGAGGAGGGGCTTGGAGGAGTCAACTCATCATGTTTTCCAACTCAAGCCAAAGAAGGTTGGATCGCTTTGCGAAGACTATCAAGATAGAGACAGTCAGGTAGTAGCCTCTGGACAGCCCGTGGCGCCCAGTGGAGACAGGTATCAAGTGACTGGACTGAAGATTCATTATTTGATTACTGGTCTTGGAAGGATCCCAGCATCGCGATTCACTCCACCTTAACGTAGCAAGAATTAGTGGCGAATGAATGAGTACGTGAATTGTATATCCAGGGCCAGGCTGCTGTAGGACGCCGCGGGAGCTGGAATGCATCTGTTCTTAATCCAATGTGTTTAATACTAGTCTGTCTAAACTCCCCCTGCCCTGTGGTCTGTATGCAACTGCCTGCTTCCACACCCGACACACATTTCCCCAGAGAAATTAAACTTGCTTCCGGCAGTAAGGGGTGTTATGACCTCATAACATGAAAATTAAATAAAAATGGATCTCCCTCACAAGAAAAGTAATGAGAATGGTGTGAAGTGAATACAGATCTCTCAAAGAGGTCTGAATAGTAGAACACCCAAGGGTGTGAAGAAGGCACAAATAGTAGTAGTACAAGACTAACATATTGCCAAAAAGCAAAGGCTCTGAGCGATAGGCCATTTTATTCCCATAATATAGTTCCCATGTTTGTGTTTGTTTTACTTTATAAGAGTCCTGTGTATTTGTAGTGATTCAAGTACTCTCCTACATGGTCACTGGCAATACTTGCTCATGAGGAGAACCTTGCAGTAGCTGTATTTCATTGAGGGCTCCTGTCCATCCAACTACAGGTAGCCCCATGGAAGACACTTAAATTGATATGTGCACCAGGCCAAGGTAAGCAGGTAGACATTAACCTCCTAACCAGTTTCCTGTCACCCTACACATGGAAAGGCAAGACCAATTAGTAGCCAGTGTTGCCTCATGAAGGCATTGCTGATATAATTTGTTTCCTGGCAGCCCTGGTGCTTAGTGCCGCTGTGCCAAAATGACGCCACATGAAATTAGAAACGTACTCGTCATATGGTACCTCCTGGAGTGGTCTGATGTGGTGAACTGAGGTGGCATGGCCGTATGGAGCACGGAACATGTAAGTGGTTTGTGACACATGTATGTATGTTTGGGCTTGAGACACTGCAGATGGAGATTCTAGTGCCTTGTGTGAAAGCTTGGTGTTGCATACATCTAGAGCAGCATCCTTAATACTTGTGACTCCAGTCCAAGCTCAGGCTGATAGCTTTGCAGAATGAGGAGACAGACGTGGCAGAATACAGCACATTCTCTGAAGATACTTGAAGAGCAGTTCAAACATATATATGGCCTGATAGTATTGATAAGCAGTCCAGAGCCATAGTCAGTGATCAGCCAAAGTAACTGGGTTCCATTGGTCTATTCCCAGGTGTTTGTCAAGGGAGAGGCAGCGGTCATGGTTTCCGAAGACGACGACTATGCACTGACTATTGGTTTAGCCTTGGCGCTCTTTACTTTTTCAGTAATGGACACATATGTTATACTGGCTCAAGTCCAATTTACTCCTGGACAGGAGGGCATTATGTTCATACCGTTGTGTCCTGAGGAAAGGCCTTGCTATATACGCCGGCTCCGACTGCATTTTGTAGCAAAGAGTGTTGGAGCCAGCAAAGAAAGGGTTCCAAGGAAGCTGGGCCCAACCCCAAGTATCAGACTGTGAGCAACCAATGATGGGCCCTTTGGAAAGTAAAGTAGGATCTGAAGGACAATAGAGGCACCTCTGAGGCATCAACTCTAGGTCTGGTCCCATGAAACAATCGTAAGCTCCAACTCAAGCGCTTGTGTGCGCTGCTGCACTCATGAGCGCTTTGAATGCTGAGCATACCACTGGACTCAGGGACACTCAGTTTTCGCCTGCCAATGTTTTATTTTAGTTTACTGTTTGAAATGATCACACATAAAACCACATGTACTACCATCGACATTTGAATAACTAAACTCTACCTAAACAGAATGTGATGAAATCCATAAAGATAATTATTTATAGAATTATTATCTCCATGCAATACCAATTAAAAACATGTTCTAGCATCCTCTAATGCTCCCATTGTTGTAGGCACCTCTCCAGCTTTGATTTCCTTAAATCTTTCAAACGGATACTGGCAAAGAATATGTGCCTGAAATATTAAAGTGTCACTCACATAATCGATGAAGATGTTCAGTGTACAATTTTTGAAAAAGGAAAAATGTTAAGCAAAGGTTTAGAAAAATATGAATTAGTCCATAAATCATACACATATCGCTATGGCACCAACTCATTGTAACTTTAAATACAGTGCCTATTATGGTACTTACTCTACTGTATTCAAGTTTATCTAATTCAAGATTGAACTTGATGCAATATTACTTCATATCCATTCTTGGGGTTGTCAAGCCTTCCTTATCAGCTCCAGCAATGAGCTTATTGTTATTGTTATTTTGCATTTATGTAGCGCCTTATGTACCATTGGTATGGTCTGAAGGCGCTGGTAGGTTGAACGCCCTTGGGAACCGAAGTTCAGATCAGTAGAGAGGGTAGAGACAGTTAAAAAGTGTGTGTGAGCACCGGGTATTTGGGCAGCTCGTGCGGTATTCGTGTAATAGCTACTTCTTAGCGGTAGGTGTGGTGGTTGAGAGATCAGGAGTATGTGTTCGTTCTGGCAGGATTTATCCAGACCGGATGTGGCTGCGTTAGGCCTGAGGAGAATGCCTGGCTGGGGGGTGTGTAACCTGCAGTGTTTACTTAGAATGATGGGGAGTGTACGGCAGATATTGGTATGGGAACAGTTATACCGAATGGTGTCATAGTATCTCTGTGTTCTAGTTGAGTGGTGATGTAAAGGAGAGAGTAAGCATGGTGGTGAGATATGATGGGTTATATGCTCTTTCAAATGTCTACGCACTCACTCTCTCTACGCACTCACCTCCTCTACGCACTCACCCTCTCTACGCACACACCTCCTCTACGCACTCATCCCCTCTACGCACTCATCCCCTCTACGCACTCATCCCCTCTATCCATTCATCCACTCAACCACTCTATCCATTCATCCACTCATCCACTCATTCGTTCTATCCACACATCCATTCTATCCACTCATCCACTCATCCGCTCACCCGCTCACCCACTCATCCATTCTATCCTTTCAGCCACTCACCCACTCATCCACTTATCCGTTCTATCCGCTCTATCTACTCATCCACTCATCTGCTCTATCCATTCATCCACTCATCCGTTCTATCCGCTCATCCACTCACCCACTCATCCGCTCACCCATTCTATCCTTTCATTCACTCACCCACTCATCCGTTCTATCCGCTCTATCTACTCATCCACTCTATCCATTCATCCACTCAACCACTCTATCCATTCATCCACTCATCCCCTCATCCACTCATTCGTTCTATCCACACATCCGTTCTATCCACTCATCCACTCATCCGCTCATCCACTCATCCGCTCATCCACTCACCCACCCACCTACTCATCCGTTCTATCCGCTCTATCTACTCATCCACTCAACCACTCTATCCATTCATCCACTCATCCGCTCTATCCATTCATCCACTCATACACTCATCCACTCATTCGATCTATCCACTCATCCGTTCTATCCACTCATCCGTTCTATCCACTAATCCGCTCTATCCACTCATCCGCTCTATACATTCATCCGCTCTATCCACTCATCCACTCTATCCACTCATCTGCTCTATCCACTCATCCGTTCTATCCACTCATCCGTTCTATCCACTCATCCGTTCTATCCACTCATCCGTTCTATCGACTCATCCGTTGTATCCGCTCTATACACTCATGCACTCTATCCACTCATCCGCTCTATCCACTCGTCCGCTTTATCCACTCGTCCGCTCTATCCACTCATCCGCTCTATCCACTCGTCCGCTCAATCCACTCATCCGCTCTATCTACTCATCCGTTCTGTACAATTATCCGGTCTGTACATTCATCTGTTCCAGCGATCTACACACTCTCCACACTTCCATATTCACCCGACATCCACATTCATGTGCTCTACATACTCATCCGCTCCACATACTCATCTGTTCAACACATTTATCCGGTTTATGCTCATCCGTTCTGGACATTCCTCTGTTTTATGTACTCTTGCGTTCTACACGCTTCTCTGTATTTGCGCACTCATCCGCGCTACACGCTCGTCCGTTCTATACATCCAGCCGCTCTACATACTCATCCACTCAACGTGTTCATCCAATCTACATATTCACTCAATTTCCATACTCATTCGAACTATATAGGTATTTGTTCTTCCACTCATGCATTCTTCAACTCGGCACATTCATTTGTTCCACCTGTTTTATCCATTCTAACTAATTCATCCACGCCATTCACTTTGTTCACTCTGCATGCATTCTGTCCATTTCTGGAGTTTAAATCTCTTTACTGTTTCCGTATGATTTACTCTTATTAGCCATTTCACTGCTTTGATCTACTTTATTCGTTTAATTCTGTTTGTCCTTCAAGTTTATATTAGAGGTTATTAGCTGTCAGTTTTTCGCATCAGGTGGTTTGATGGATTGGAGTTATTGAGTTGCCGTTGGTCTGTTTTGGTTAGTTTGGTACGGGTTGGTTTTGTGGGAAGAGCCAAGTTTTCAACAGTTTGCGGAAAGACGTTAAATCCTCAGTTAGGCGGATGTGGGGTGGGAGTGAGTTCCATAGTGTGGGGGCCAAGGCTGAGAATAATGATCCGCCTAACCTGCTTGAGTTTGTCTTCGGTATGACTAGGTGGCCGGCTGAGGTTGATCTTAGGGTGCGTTGGGGGTGGTAGGGTTTTAGCTTGTCTTGAAGATATTGAGGTCCGGTTTTGTGCAGAGCTCAATGGGAGATGCACAAGGTTTTGAAAGTCACCCTTCAGGCTACTGGAAGCCAGTGCAGCGTCTTAAGTGCTGGGGAGATGTGGTCTCTTCGGCCGAGCGCAAGTAGCAATTTGGCTGCAGCGTTTTGTGCCCTTTGGAGTTTATTCAGTGGGTACGCGTGGACTCCGAGGTATAGGGGATTTGCGTAGTCTAGTCTTGATATAACGATTGATTGGACCGCAGAGAGTCTGTTGGGAAAGGAGAGATATGGAAAGATTCGTCTAAGGGTTTTAAGGTGGTAGTGGCAGGACTTTGAGACGTTGTTAACTTGGCGCGAGAGTGTTAGGTCGGAGTCAAGGGTGCATCCAAGATTTTTTACTGAGTTGGAGGGGATCGGTGAGTTGCCCATGGCGGCTGGCCAGGGTAGTGGGTGCGGAAGAAGTTCAGAGTTGGCACATACCATGATTTCCGTTTTGGAGGGGTTTAACAGGAGGTGGCTTTGTGTCATCCAGAGTTCTATGTCAAGGAGGCAGGAGGCCAGGTCTGGTCGGGGGTTGGGTTTTGAGTTCATGAGTTTTAGAATTAGTTGAGTATCGTTGGCGTAGCTGTAGCACAGGATGTTGTGCAAAAAAATTATTGGTGGGAGGGTGATCAAGTAGAGATTGAACAGGAGGGCAGATAGGCATGCTCCTTGTGGGACTCCCGTGTCGACTGGTCGGGCTTGGGAGGTATAGGTGGAGAGTATCGTTAATTGGTACCGATCTTTGAGGAATTAAGCTATCCATTTAAGAGTGGCTCCACGAATTCCTAGGGAGTGGAGGTGGTCTAGAAGGATTGAGTGATTGATTGTGTATGATATTTATCAATATTTAGTTTAAGCTGCTTAACTCAAGGAGAAAACTCCTTTATCATTTCATCAAACATAGTTTTTCCTAAGCAATATTCAGTAGCCTTGCTCATAGATTTTCCATTAATATTCAGAGCCCTTTCGATTTTCAAATACTCCCAATTTCAATCTTAAACCCCTCCACTCTTACAATTTTGTATTATCATTTTAAGGCCATTCTTTCTAAATCATTAATTGGGCATTTTATATTATAGAAAACAATCTTAAATGAGCAAAGGCACAATTGTAATGTCTTATAATTAAATCAAAGAATTCCAAGATTTGGAGCCAATGGGCCTCATTACGATGCTGGTGGAAGCCGTGCCTGTTATACAGGCACGGCTCCCGCCGGTATTTCTTTTTTTTCCGGCGGCCAGGATTGGGCAATTACCGGGTCATTACGGCCTTGCCGGACCCGGTAATTGCCCATTCCTGGGCGCCGGAAAATGTTCTTCCCCATTCCCATCGAGCCCTTCAGGGCTCAAAGTTACTGGGGAAGCCGGATGCACTGGCATGAATATTAATGGTGCCGGTAGGTCCGAAAAGCTCTGCTCCCGGGTGCCGGTATGGCCGCCAGGTCAGACCTGGCAGCTGCAATGGTACCCACGAGCAGAACTCGTAGTTTGCCAGTCCGGGGACTATGGTAGCGGCATACTTACCGGTACCGTAGTTCCCGGGCCGGCAACCTTATAATGAGGCCCAATGTCTGAAACTGGATAATATTATGATCACAAATAGATTATCCTTAGTTGATGCTCCCTAACCTAAGCCTGTTTGTTGATTGGAAATCTTCTTTTTTATTTTCAACCAAGTCTACAAGTAAACCTAGAAGATGTTTACCAAATCTTTGTTATACTGAGTTCTGCAATACTATCAATCTACAGTTCTGAGTTTCTGTGGAGTTACCCAGTTTAGAACTAGTATCGTAGTTGTCTCCTTCCATCTTGCTGGTATTATTATAATTATTATTAGTAGGGTATTTATTGAGCATGGACCTAGCTTTAGGAAACAACAGAGCACTTTATAATCATAGGGGGAATAACACAATGAGGAAAGAGGAGAAACGGGGAGCGGGGAGCCAAGCAATGAGGAGAGGAAACAGTGATGAGCAGGTCACTGTGTCTCATGTAAGCCGGGGAGTGGAAAGTGTGTAGGCCTAGGTGTTAGGGAGTAGCCATTCCTTGAAGAGGAAGGTCTTGGTCTTTCCTGAACTGTATTTGATTGTCTGAAAAATAATAGTTGTATTGAGGCATCAAACACAGTACCCATAATTAAGGATGCATTTTCATGAGAGGCATAGGAATTTGATCAAGAATTAAACCTCTAGAAAAGGTAATCATCCTGATAAAACAACTAACATTATTGTTATTAAATACCTTGTGCATATCTGTATTTCAATACCAATTATCAAGGTTAATAGAGACAGTGGGCCTCATCACGAGTCTGGTGGTAACCCTTAAATGTGGCGGTAGCACTATTGCCGCCGCATTTAAGGGTCCACCAGATAATGGCTTTGGCGGATTTCCCCCCAGCTATTAGCTGGGGGGAAATCCACAGAAAAATTGCAAATTTTCGGCGTGATTACCGCCGGCGGAAAATCCGTCGGCGGTAATAGCATGAATTTTCCCCATTGGGCCCGAGACAATAACTGAACACTTTTTTGGACATTTGAGGCTTTAACCTAAAGGACAGTCCCTAACAATTATTCAAAACTTTCCAGAAAACCTTTGGATTATTTTGAATTGATGCAGTGGTCAAATGATCCCAAATCCTCTGTAAAACACTCTCCTTCCATGACATTACATTGTGAATATTTATCATGCACATTTAATATGCCTCCATCTATCCTCTGCCTTATCATTAAAATATTGACTAATATTATAATTGAATTCTCGTTTTGGGAATTTCATTTAATTGTCAGACCATCCATTATTTTGAAGAGCATTATTATTTTTGCTTGCTTCATGCTATACACCTTTCTCTTGCCAGGCCATTAATCAATCGGTACTATACTAATACAGACTTTTCTCCATCATTATTCTTTTTTTTACATAACTCGCATAGTTGATTTTTCAATTATCTTTTTTAAGCAAATGAGTCTTTCTCTAAAGGATTTAAAATGTGTGTGAACCAAATAATCTTACTAGCCTTATTACAAAACAAATTGTTCCCATGAAATGAGGTTCCTTAATAACTCATCAATTCCCATATTATGGTGCCTTCCATACATGGTAATCACTCTTAAAGTTGAAATTATTTTAAATAGCTCAAGCAAACTTTTCAGAATTAATCACAAAGTAATCCAGAATCAATTTACTTTTCATTTTAGAATAAGTAAATCTTGCCATCCTTTATCAGAATTCCCCAGCAAATTCACGGTTGTATTGCTTAGCTAGCCAATTGCAGTTCACGAGAGTAGTCAATTTTGAAATTGTTTTATCACTGCCCACTCTACCTTTAAACAATCTATGCCCTTTATTCAATTCAATATCTAATGTGGGATTTTGGTCATTTGATGCCTTCTGGTCAATAACTAAAAACATTGTATTATTATTCAAGGACATATTTCATCTCGCCTACATATCTCTTCTACGATTATTACTTTATAATATAGATATCATTGCCCATGACTATGAGTTTATGGACATACTTCAAAAATCAGATTTACTATATCATTAGAGGAGAACTCTGACACAGTGCGTACTGAGTCACATCTCCCATTCTCAAAAATAAAATAAACACTGTCCTGTGTAGTTAGCACTCTTACTTGTGGGACTTTATATAAATGTTAACATTATTTCTATTGATGTATTTTTCATGCCTTGAATTGAAAAGATGCTGGAAAAATATAGTTACTCCTTGCACTTTGTGTCAATTTATGATGTTCAATATCGAACCTGCTCATCTGTTAGAGGATTTCTCTGTGAAATATTATGATTTTCCATCAACGGGGAAACCCTTTTGTAGGACCTTATAACACGGTTTCAATTCTTACACCTCAGTTACATTTCCAAGGTCAATCCTTTCCCTCATAATATCTTCCACTGGAATCAGTGTATTCTTTTTTATCCTCACATTTTTATCTATTGCTCTTTTCACTGTTTTGTGATTTATATTGGAAAAAATGATGACAACAAATAATACCACCCACGTGTTTACTTTTTTCTCTGGATATTCTAATTTCTTTAAATAGTTGTTCAATTCAGGTTTTTGTATCCTTTAAAGTAGCTGGTATATCTGCTCTATTATATTATCCTGGAAAAAATTGCTGTTGTCCCTTTCCATAGTTTCAAATGTTTGTATTTGTTTGATATGTTCTCATGATTACCTTGTTTAATTAATACTTTCAAAAGAGTAGTACATTGATTATTCTGATGATCAGATCCAATTAAGGTGTCTGCTAACATTCTTAGAATTAAAAAAGGACCGTATCCACAACTAAATGTTTTGTATTTGAAGGAGAATATCACAAACATTCTAGAATAGACTTAATAGAGGCAAATCTAATCATGTTACAATCAGTAAGTGTGTAATATCCAAACAAATCTTCTTTAATTAGATTTAGATTACTATTTAGCTTGTTGGTCATCATTGTTCTACGTCTATCTCTTAAGTTATATTTGAGTTGTTCTATAATTGTTTGTTCCTTTTCAGTGATAGCTCCACAGGCATTATGTATCAATGGAGTTATCATTACCACTTTAATTATTTTCAATAGCTATCAATACCAGTAAAATAGTTATAGCCAATTCCCCTTCATTACATTTACCGGTTTGGCACAGTTTAAAACTATATAATTTAGGTACGTGTGACTTGAAGTGGTATACAATGCTCGAGCTACTTTTCCCCCATAGACTGGGAATGTTGAACTTTCCGCTGATAGCCAGACCTTTGATTCCCCACCCAGAATGATTTCAACTTATTTTAAGATGATGCCTATGATAAATCAACATGTTGCGCAATGGGACAGGTTGCTGTTAATCTGGTCGATAGAATTGGAGTGTGATATTTCAATGAACAATGGGAGAGGAGATTAAGGGTTGCATTCAATGCAAAACTAGATCTGAACTTGCATCTAACACAGCAATAAATAGTGAGACGCTTATATTTGACTCCCGCTAAAATGTATAAACTCAGTTTATTTGGTAATGATATTTGTTGGGGATGCGGTAAGGATAGGGGAACATTATTATACTTAATCTGCGCTCCTTTTTTCTCTACTTCTCTCACTGTGTTCTTCCCACTATGATGATAAAGCAGTCTGATGCTTCCGGAAACTAGGTTTGTGCCCAATAAATACCCCAGTGATAATAATAATAATAATATTGCACTTGTTCTGCAATTGTTCAAGGGTAATAGACTTTTCGTCTGTAGTGTTAGATAGGCTGAACTCGATATCAAATGTTGACTTCCCCAGAAATCCTATTCAGGGTATACTAGAGTCAAAAATAGATGGAGAAAAGACAACATATGGCCTGGCAGAGCTTTGGTTATTGTAGAGAAACAGATATAGAAAAGTCCAGAAGCCCTGGAAAAAGCCTCAGGTTGAAGACTGGATAACTGATTAGCAGATCGCATCTAGTTATGAAAAAGTGATATATGCAAGGCAAGATCGAGCCGATTTGTATTTAGAAATGTGGGTTTTAATTAATTATGTGGTTGAGAATTCAGATCACAAGTGATACTGTTACTCATTGAAGGCCTGATGTGGATCGATGAGGAACAGAACTGAACTGTGTGGGTCTGTGTATGTCTTTTTGTGTTGTGTACTTTGTCGGTATGTGTTAAATACTCTTTCATTTGTCACAGGGTTAAAGACTTTGGGTAAATTACTTGGTGAGCTCATAGTATATCATAGATTAATTCAAATGTTAATGATTACTTACATAATTCTTTTATTTCACTTCCATTATTGCAATGAGAGCTTTTCTGTGATCCTGTATGATGTAATTATGCTGTTTGGCTACTCTGCGAAATCGAAATTCAAATATTAATGGGTGATCTTATTTCTTTCAGCACAGTTTCATGGACTGACTTACTGATGGCAATTTCAGGATGTTCGAGATTCTTCTGCTCCACTAAACCTTCCACAGAAATGATCTTCTGAGATGCACCTACTATTGGGCTGATTCTCAGGATATGTGTAACTATTTTAAATGTGAGAAGCACTTCTTTAATGCTGATATCTACCTCCAGCATTACTGTGTGTTTCAAGCCCCATTATTCCGCCTCTTAGATACTTTAGGCACAATTAAGCATGCCCCTCTGAATACATTATGGATAAAGAATAATCCATAGACCAGTATTTTGCCTTTTAATTCCCTATAATAAATATGAACAAAAACCAGCCAGCAATATCACATACACTGCATTAAAATATTAGTTTAAAAATGAAAGACATTTAATTAGATTTAAAATTCCTCAGATAATTTACCAACATTTATCGGACACAGACATGACAGCAGCGCATGGCTGCACGGCACAATGGTCAAATGTAGTAAGAAACGTAGGCTTAATAAAATCCTAAAATACATGATCATATTACTTTGTTGCTGCTCCATCTTGCTCTGCATCCCCCTTCTGCTGCCCCAGCTCTGCACTACTCTGGACTCCTTCAAGCCTCACTACTACGCTTACGCCACCGATTGTGGCTCTGGCTCTCCCAGCTGCCTTCAGCCACTCCGACTCTGACTCCATTTCTGCAAGGCTTCCGCCTTTTAAAGTTCCTGCCATCCTAATTGGACAAACACGAACTAGACAGCTCAATGCTGAAGCAGTAATCCTATCTTACTCTTGCTGTCATCCTCCTCGTCTCAGTACCGAGTTGAGCCATATATGTCTGTACACTACTAGAATGAGGATGTGTTGGTCTATTCCTTGTCCTAGTAGAGTACTGTTGATTCTTGAGGAAGGTTTTAGGAGAAAGACAGGGAAAGGCTGTCAATGGCCTCTGAAGGCCTGTGGGATGAAGGGTTCATTTTGAAAAAGGAAATGGGGATACCATGTCTCGCCTACGGGCGTCCTCACCCCACTAACCAAGTTCTCTCTACCCGGGTGACCCTCCCTCGCATATCGACCCCCAGTATCAGGATCGAAAAGCGATGGCCTTGTCCTGGTCACCCGAGAGGAGGAGGTCTTGGCTGTTCCGCAGACTTGGGGTGACGGCCCCATATAACGGAGCAGACCCACTGTGGAGCTTCCCTGGCCTTCACTCTGCATATGATTCGGGCATACGATCATCCGGGGATTGGGAACGACACCTGGTTTTATGCAATTCACACCCAGAAGGGCGATTTATAGCAGTGGAAGAGTTTGTAGCTAAATTGGGAAGCAGCCCCATTAGAATCCTGCCATACTACCGGAGGGTGGCTGCAGTCCGTCGCAGGGGGCCTCGTACCCACAGGACACTGAGACGCACAACTGTATAGATGCGATAGTAACAGGGGTTGATGCCAGGCGACTGGTCTCCAGGCTTTATAGATTGGTTTGTACCGGCCAGGCTTCCTGGAATGGGGCATGGGCAAAGTGGGAGCGAGACTTGGGAAGGGAAATACAGGTCAATCAGTGGCAGAAATACTGTCACTTGACGAAGGAGGGATCGCTGAATGTAAGATTTCGCTTAATACAGTTTAAGGTATTGAACCAGTTGTACTGCACTCCAACCAAACTTGCCACGTGTTCATCAGACATGAGTGACGAAGTTTCAAAATGTGGCGGGGTGTGGGCAAACTCATTTCATATGTTCTGGGAGTGTTGAGGATCATGCGATTTTGGTAGGATGTGTCATGGGTGCTACACGAGATTGTGGAAATACCTCGGGCGTTCCCCCTCCTAAATACGTCCTGGGTGATATTGGCAAGTTCTCCACAAATATTCATAGATTCATTAACATTGCCTGTAGTTTTGCCAAAAAATGTATGCTGAAATATTGGAAATCCCCAGCAGCGCTTACCGGTACGGAATGACTGACTGAGGGAACCTACATACGCTAATGAAAGCGAGGAGGGGTATGTGGTAATCGTTCTGCAATATGTAGGTCAAAGGACATTTGGGATCCGTTTTGAAGTTATTTAGCCCGTATGAGTCAAGGTGAAGACTTAAATTGAAGTGGGAACGGGGACGGATAGATTATTCATGTTGAACTCAATGTTCTGTTGCACAAATTAAGGTTACTGTATAAATGTGTCACATCGACACTAGATTATAAATTCCTCCTGGACGCTTTTTAAGTTGGTGTACTAAGATTTCTGGCATGTCTGACTGGTTTCTAAATAAAACAAAAAACATACCATCTGCATTTTGCGATAAAAAGTGTAAATGCATTCAGCGAAACTTTAGTCAGCAAAACTGGGTCAGACTGACATCAACAGGCGCCCTCTCTCTGCTTCTATAGCCAACTGTTCTGAACCACTATAGTTCACCCCCACCTGGTACCTGGTACTGCCCTCAGAGAACCATCCTGGTCTTTACACTGGTCATCCTCCTGCCCTTACTCCTGCATATCATCCTGATCCCACTCCTCCTCCTCCTCTTGCTCCAATTCCTGCTCGTTCTCCTCCAGCTCCCCCTCCACCACCTCCTGCTTCTACTGCTCTTTCTCTCACTTTTCCTCCAACCTATCCCATATCTCCTCCTCCCCCTCTAATTTATCTCCTCTACCTCCAATCTCTCTCCACCCCTTCTCGCTCAAGAATGCAGTCTTCTGCCACACCCCAAGGTAGTGGGTTTGTCCCCTTTTATATCATAGATAATAATGAGATTGGATCTAATTGGCTACCTCATTCCTTCCTGGGTTTCCCTAGAGATTATTGGCCTTGGCCCCGAGTGCACACTGTTGTGTACGTGTCATGTCACCATGCACGCGGGACGTGATGGATGTAAAATTAAAGAGCCGTTATATGCAGACATTGGGAACATGGTGGCAAAAATATGCTGTACAATGATAAATAACCACATGTGTAACAGCCAAATACCCTGGGTCTATTATGGAGATTAAACTAGATTAAGCTACAAGAAAGCGCATCTGAAAAAATCAGAGGAATGGGGACTCTACTCACGCGAATTCCCCATCCAATATTTCTTCTCTATTTCTTCTCTACTGATAACAAAGAAAAGGGAGTAGCGATTTTGATTAATGCTACCACTGCCTTCGAGATAGTGTGCACGCTTTGAGACACCAAGGGTAGCAATATGGGTTTGCACAGAAATTTTGCAGGCTTTTTACCATTTTTTCCATATATGGCCCTAATGACCATTACCCTTATTTCTATGATCGGCTTTTTCCTAGAATGGCTCATTGTTCCAAGGGAAACTTTTCTTGGGAGGCGGCTGCAGTATGATGAATTCTAAAATGGACCACTCATCTGCTCCACCACTAAAGGATTCACCAAATGCCTTGACCTAATGGAATTTATGATTGACGACACCTGTATCCGAACGAGAAGGATTATATGTTCTTTTCCCACATACTCAATAGCCACTCTAGACTTGACATGCTATTCTCCCCACTCACCCTTTTGTGCTCAGAACAGGGATCCACTATAGGGAGCAAAGAGCAATCTGACCAGACTCTCATTGATTCGTCCATCACACTCGGTCATGATTCTACCGCTCCACGCTTCACATGGAGTTTAAATGATTTATTACTGAGGGACCCGAGTCTGATGGAAAAAGCCAAAAAGCAAATACTGCACTACTTCCAGACTAATCATAACAAAGAGGTTTCATTATGATGACAATGGGAAACCTGCGTGGTGGTAGTTAGGGGTGCTCTAATTAAACTATCTTCCACAAAACATAGAATATTGAAAACTTGGGGGGATTAGAAACTAAAATACAAGCTCTAGAGTCATATCATAAACTAATTCTCATGAAACCTATCACATTGAGAATGGCTAGAGGCGAAATGGAGAAGTTGCGAACAGCGGAAGACACAAAATCCTTATTGCATATTAAACAATTCTGCTGTTGTACAAGTAAAAGAGCAAACGGAATATTGCCTCAGAAATCACGTCACCTCAAGAGGAGAAACGATATTTACCAACTAAAAGATGCCTGCAGTAACTTACAATGACGTGAAGCCTCCGAAAGTAATATTATGACACATTTTTACATGCTCTTGTTCAAAGCCGAAACTCTAGATCTTGACCTAGAGCAATCCTATTTAATTCAAGCACAGCCACATAACCATATTGAAACCGATAGAGTACAATAACAATGTCCGCTTGAAACCGATGCGGTCTTGCAAGGAATAAAATGGCTCCCCCTGGCTTGATCACTTTTTGATTACCTAGTATAAAGTAATTTGCCTCATAATGAACTGAACCCCTCAATTCATTTTTCAATCACTTTCTGAAAACGGGCCGGGTCATGCCTCCCCCCCCATATAACGCTCATCATTGACTCTTTTATTCAAGCCGGATAAAGATCCCACAGAGTGTTACATCGCCCTATTGCCATCTTGAACTATGATGCCAGAATCTATTAAAAAATCCTAGCAAGCCCATTGGCGCCAATTTTACCAACCCTGATTACCCTGGACCAAACAGGCTTTCTTCTCAATCGCCAAACACATCACAATATTCGTAGGGCACTTAATGCTACTATCATGTTAAAAATAATCCCTCTAGCCCTGCTTACGCCTGAGGCAATTATAGTGTTTGATGCTATCGAATGGACCTATTTACTCAAGGTTTTGAAGAACGTCTGATTCAACCCCAATTTTATAATCATTGTCTTTTTAGGATGACCAACCAGAAATCAACTCTCCCAGCAGCAATCAAAGTATTAGACAACTTCCTTCTATTCTCAGGTTATGCTATTAAATATACCAAAACATGTGTTCTAAAAATGGCTCAGCAGCCAAAGACATCATACAATTCCTAGCCCATTATTATGCTTTTAGCTGGGGCACAGAAAAAAATAGTATACCACTGTATTTTCCTATCCCACTCTGCTGATACCCTCTATCGACACATCTTCCTGGATCTTTTGAATAACCTATATAGATATATGGACCACTGGAAAAAACAGAAATTTAATGGTTTGGTCGTTGTACCGCAATCAAATGAACATACTACCATGATTGCTCTGTGTTTTTCAGGCACTCCCTATTAAGATACCATTTGAGACAAACAGAAAGATTACAAACCGGAACGGTTTCCTTTTAAAATCAAAGTGGAGGAAGAAGTTGAAACTTGCACTTTCAGTGCACTGCACTTGACGTTCCCTTATACAGCAGGCGCATGTGTTTTGGGGTTTGTATTGTGCATGGGAGGGGGCACGGTGAAGGGGTTTGTGGCAAGAAGTGCAGGCCAGTAGAGAACATAGTTCCACTATTTCTTTTCGTACACTTCAACCACTGGAGAGAACATTAAATGGATGTAAAGGAGAGGAGTTGTCAAGATGGAAATCAGAAAGGAGGACGTTGTAGATAGAGAGAAAGAAGAGTGTGTGAATGGGCCTTTAATCACCTTAACCCAAATAGGCCCACCACTTCTGAAGTGAGTACATGGTTTTACATAAAGCCTGTTTATTTTACAATTCTCTGGGGAGCAGTTAGATGGCATTGCTGTCATAAATCACCAATGTATCAATTGAAAAGGATACAGTAACCAAAAAAGGATACAATTGGTAGGCCTCTTCCGGATCCTTTTTCACACGACTTGATTGTAGTTGAGTCAAATTAGACCTTCCAAATGATACAACTCTCTGACTGATGAAACAGGCAGAGAGATGGATCACTGGAAAGGGCGTGGGTATTGTATCGGAAGTCAGCCTAGGATAGATAAAGTATCATAAGAAACTGTCCCAAACTCAACTCACACACAGCACAGTATTAGCATAAATTCAAAACACTGACCTTATGGCAAAAACTGAAGTATTCAATGAAAGTCTCTTGAAGAAATCCAGGAGATGAACCAACGACAAAGGAGGGGAAGATTAGTAAGGGATACTTATCCCGAACGGCACGATGCTCACGCTAGATAACGGGTTGGTGCACCACAGGATAGCGTCCAAAGTACTGTGCATAATCACCTTCCAATAGTTCATGAAATACTTCCTTTCCCACGAAGAACAAAAATAGAAGTTCACCTGTTAACTATCACAGGTACCAAAAGTTCAAAGTAGTTCAGAAAACCACGTGCAGGATTGCACGCGACAGCGTACACGCAGCCCAGGACAGCCGCGCTTTAAGACAGCATCCGCGTGGAGATTTGGCACGCAAAAAGGATACACGCAGCCCAGGACAGCCACGCTTGCAGACAGCGTCTGCGTGGAGATTTGGCAAGTGAACAGGATACACGCAGCCCAGGACAGCCGCGCTTGGAGACAGCGTCCGCGTGGAGATTTGGCACGCGAACAGGATGCACGCAGCCCAGGACAGCCGCGCTTGGAGATAGCGTCTGCGTGGAGATGTGGCACGCGAACAGGATACACGCAGCCCAGGAAAGTCGCACTTGGAGACAGCGTCCGCATGGAGATTTGGCACGCGAACAGGATACACGCAACCCAGGACAGCCGCGCTTGGAGACAGCATCCACGTGGAGATTTGGCACACGAACAGGATGCACGCAGCCCAGGACAGCCGCACTTGGAGATAGCGTCCGCGTGGCGATCTGGCACGCAAACAGGATACACGGCTCTAGAAATTAGCGTGTAGTGGAAAACACGCTGCAAAAGGCCAAAGAAGTTGCTGAAGGGAATGCGAGGACGCAGGTCCGGAGTTCAGCTGCAAAACGCCAAAAATGAATTAATCAAAAGCAGCAATCGACGTTTCCACGCTGCTTATGTATGTACTGCCGTGACACACGTGACAGAACTAATTCACATGAATTTAACAACGTGAAAAATGCAGATGTCGTTTTCCTGGCAATGCATCGAACAACCTCCATTTCGAATAGAACGGTCTAGCGGTTCTATGGGCAGAACTCATTCTGTATGGAGAGGTTGTTCCCGGTCCAGAGATATGTCCAGCAGGCATGACAATTGCAGGACCAAACTAAACCAAGTCTCAACAAACCACCTCAGTTCACAATTTTTATACAGTTTTTCAATAGTTAAAACACTCCCAAATATTTTATTGCAATCCGCGCACAGACATGATTGGACAAAACCCTCTTCAAAGAAATCCCATCTTTTCCCAATTCCTATGTTTTCATTGGCCAGTTTTATCTTAATAATTATCGTCAGATCATATTCATAACACACCTCTTCTTAGGATGTGTCCTTAGTAGGTCATGATGTCAGCAGATGGTTAAACATTGGTAGTGAAACATAATTCATTACTGGTGATAACTGGCCTAAGCCGTTTAAACCCAACTCTTGATTTGCACATGGCTCACATGAATATTACCTGCGATATGAGGAACGCTGGGTGAATGATTTCTCTTTCAGTTAATGATTCTATCTCATTCCCCAGGTCACTCTTCCATTGAAACATTCCAATCTGCAAAACTCCCACTTCATCGCAAAATTTAAACTCCTGAATAACCTTAGGATCTGGTTTAACCGCGTTTTACTACTGACCAAAATAAATAACGAAACTCCTTCTGTCATGCTTCAGGCATCAGGAGATTACATCTACGTTCTGCGATACTTATCAGATCATCAAAACTCATGGCTATTTTCTACAGCTGTAATGACTGCGAAAGTTGAAGTTACTCATTCACCTGCCTTGTGAAAACCTGGCAAAGCCAGTTGAAAAGTCATAGTACATTTTGCAAGAAGGATCCCAACTACTGTGTTTCTCATTCATTTGTGAGATTCACGAATTCCCCATGTATTTGTATTATTGTATATGTATGGTTTTACATTTGGTGGGTTTAACATTTTATCTTTCTGCGTGCATGCAACCTAATATGGATCTATTTCTAGACCAACAGGAACACGAAAGTAACAAATCCCATCCATAATTAACTACACTTTGATACCTATGAAATTGTAACATGGCGCCCAGCTGGCCACCACCCCCAGTTAGCAACACGGTGCACACCACATGAACCCCTCATAATCACAGAGCCTGTTCCTGACCACCCAAACATTCCCCCTTTTAGTGAATACTTTAACTAACACGTCATGATCACCTTCGTGGGGAACAACCCCACAACCATCTGTCTCCCTGTCTCAATATGGGCATACACCTCCACTGAACAAACCGAACTCATTCCCCCACCATTCCCTACCCGCTGCTCCAAACAAGCATGCCAATTTGGTGGAGGACACAAAACACCTTCAATTTGAGTCCCCATATGGGACAAAGTGATGTTGGCCCTAGCCATGGACAGGCTTACGGTCATCATGCCAGCAACTGTTGGTACCTGGGCAGAGCAACAACGTAGGAGCAATTGACAAGAACAAGAAAGAATGAGAAAATGACAAAAAAAGGTAACATGATCTTTGCAGCAAAGCTCAACCAAGAATGCACCACCGAGAATAGAGTCAATCCATGATTCATTGGTGTTCCCAGCCTCTGTTTCCATGATTACTTTCAGTTTATGGAGGGCAGCAAAAGTTCTGGTAAGCGTCCCATTTTCAGTATCATTTGGAGGCAAAATCTTGCATATTCCCCATCTTCTTGCATATCCCACCTTCTATTACTGTAAGGAGGCCAGATATATACTGTTTTTGCAGAGTTATAAGGCAGACTGCCGTTAATTCTTCCCTAATGGCAATGAATGCTGTCTTGGACATGTTCATAAAGAGTAGGAGTTTATACCTGGTCACTTGTAGTCATTTGGCATTGGCTGCTGCTTGGGCGCCAGGAGTGCTGCGAAGAAAACCTCATTGTGGCTAAACAGCTGATATCTATCAGCAATGTCTACTAAATCCTGTGATGATGGTGCTGAAAGGTAGTTTGATCATCTCCTGTGTGGCAATTGCTTGTGATTTTGGACGTCAAACATAGTCTTTAATTCATCCAGATAAGGTAGTGAAAGGGATGCAAGGGGCACAGTGGATAAAGGGGGCACAGATGTAACTTCGGGCATTAAACGGGCCAAAAACAGGTGCTCTTCAGGGATCACGAGGACAGGCACATGAAGGGTAGAGAAACTGCACCCACCTTGCCGAGCTGGAGGCAACTGCCTGTATGCATTCTATCCACAGGTCCAAAAATTGTCAAGAAGAGTAGCCGTACCTCCAGCCAGATCTGTGCTGTGAAGCGTGCAACTGCAGTTCCCATTTGTGCCAAAGGCCACCGTGCCATCGCCCTTAAAACACAAGGAAAAATGGGTTTCTGTATCTTAACAGCTTTTTATGACTCTTTGAGCCACATCAGATACTGCAAAATATTTCTCCATACTGTCCCACACTCTTTGTTTATTGGTGCCGCCCCTTCTTCTGAGAATCCCCTCATTCCTCCAGTTCTGCGACTCTTCACCCCTTGCTCCCATTGATTTTTAGAAAAAAGAGCTCCTTCCAAGGTCAATTGGGTCTTTAAACACACCTGATATTTTTATGTTCTGCACACTCGCCAATTGAACATTTTTCGTCACTTGGTATGTTTGACTGCCCTTTAAACTGCCCTCGAACCCTGCACAGGGCTAGGTTCACGAGACATAATGCATCTTCTACTTCTACCTTACTCAGTATAAATACCCTAGTAACACCAGAAGCATGGGGGATGACAGAGCAGATGTAGCAATATCCAACAGATCTCTCTCTCCTCAACTTCCTCATATGGCTATACCATGTATTATTCACTGAAAAACAATGTGTATTCATTGTAGGATCTAATTCATCATCTTCATTATCAAAAAGATTGTTATCAACATTTCTTTTCATTCTTAACATTTTCTCCTCGGACTTCATATAACCAAACAATTTAGACCAAGAAAACCACAAAAACATACATTCTTACACAATTTACAATCTTAGACATTCATTTCCCTATAAATAAAATGATTTACTTTTCAGATCTCTATTTGCACCCCCTTTAGAAGGAAACAAACAGTGAATCCTTAGGGCATACTTAACTTCTATACTGTGCAGGTGGAGGGCTGCCAGTATCCTTTCGAGAATCCCTTAGGTGGATCCAACTTGTTGCCTTCCACTCTCACGAAGTTGGAGTCGCGTAGATTACTCTATGCAGCCCATGGAAACCCTGTACGTTCCAGCAATGCACAAAGGTATGGATATAGATGAGGTCCCCGGGGAGAGGCTGTGTCTTGTGCTGATCATCTCTTGTGCTGATCATTGGTAGTCTCCCCCGATTTTTCCTGTTGTCTGTTGGTTAGAAGACACATATAATCTTAACACTTTTCATTAAAGCCCTAAGGTATTCCCTAAACTCCTCTTCTAAGACAGAAGCGGTCTTGTGTGTGTCTGATGTCATACACAAAGTTGAGAGAGGTGTATGTAGCCTACACCCAGTCACAATTTCATGAGTGCTCATGTGTTGGTCCCTCCCTGGCTGGTTTCATATAAAAAACAGTGCTAGTGGGAGGCATGTATATCATGTTTGTTTTACCTCTGCACATATTTTAGCTAAAGGGGCCATAAGGACCCCATTGGGCCTCTGCATGATTCCGTTGGCTTTTGGGTGGTACACCAAGCACAACCTAGCCTTTATTCCTAGCAGCAAAGTGATTTCTGCGAACAAGGTACAGGGGACCCGTCAGACCTCCTAAACCCTCTTCTGTGCCATCTTTAAAACCCAGAATGGACGGTGGAGGTGACTTCCACAGAGTCTGAATAAATGGTGACTGCAATCCCCCTACTGATTTCTAGTGCATATATAAGTGCCACCAGTTCAACCCTTTCTGCACAGTAATGAGAAGGCAATAGACTCTTCAGTCTGACCCGGTACTCCAAAGGTTCCACTGCAGCTGCACCCATATGACTCTCACCCGTCTCCTGGTTGATGGTCGAAGACTCACCAACAAAAATCACCTCACCGCCCTCCAGGGCATCCTCTTTCCTTTTCTCCCTCATACATGGCACAATCGCGATCAATATCCTCAGGCTGCACTGGCTCTGCTACAAATGTCGCAGAATTTACTAGGTGACATTGCACAGGATGAATTGATGGATTCTTACAAAATGACCTCATGCCATGACACTCTCTGAGTCATCAACGTGGATTTAGACGTTTCTAGAATCGTGAATACTGCATGCTCCATGTACAATGTCACTGAGCTTGCTCACAAGGGAAACTGTCCCTGCATCACTGGGTCTAAGAGTCTGCTGTAATACACTTAAGGTTTGTAGCCAAGCAGTGTTTGCTGGGTCAGGACCACTGTCATCACCTGCCCATTTGAATGGGAAAAAGAAAGAATGAGATCTTGTAATTTGGGGTCACCAAGACCGGTGCATTGCTGATCGCAAGCCTTGAGTTCCAGAAAGCAAGTCCCCATTTCCTCAGACCACTCTATCGGACCTTTCACCTTTGGTGCTTCCTTCAGTCCCTGCAGTAAGGGCCTCACATAACTATAGTAATCGAATAGCCATGATCTACAATAGTTACAGAGCCCTTGGAACTGCTGCATTAGTTAGACCGTGTCTGGCTGAGGAGTATTCTGAAATGTGTGGCTCTGTCCGACATTACCTTTCTTCCTGCAGGCAATGTTACTTGCCCCAAATATACCACCTCTGTCTGACAATAATGCAATTTTGTATCCCTTCCCATGGGCAGGGTGAGGAGCATTATTGAGTCTCCTGGACACTGCTCCTCTGAGGTGCTGCAGACTAATAGAGCATAAACATACTGAATTACAGTACTGGATACATGTAAATTCCTCAAATCTATCTGAACCACCGTGTTAAAAACACTCAGAGATTCACAGTACCCCTGGGGAAACCTTGTGTACTCATATCTATGACCACGATATGAGGTAATCATAATGGAGTGATGCACTGAACTGTGCACCATATCCGACTTACTCATCTGTGCCTGAGAGAACTACCCTGTTCTTCTTGATCTTTACAGCCTATAAGAGAATTGTAACAATGGTGCCTGGCGTTCCATCCTGCAACACATCAGGCCTAAATAAAAACTCAAATGGTACTCGCCAGACCGGATTCTGATCCCTGGGACCGAACTCAACAAAACCATCACACCATAAAGAAACAATGTTGCATGCACAGGAACGTCCCTAATTATGCTGTTGCTAAAATAGGTCTGATAACAGCAGCTTCCCTTACCAGATACAACACTGGGGTTGAGCATACTATACCCTCTTCCATAAGAGCAATCGACTTCTGCAACTTGCTCAGGATGTCCCATCCCAAAAGATTTCCTTGGGTGTCCGCACAACACATCAACGGGCAGATATATTTTGATTACCCATCTTGATATGAAGATCTTCATTATAAGGAACCGACAGGAGAGCCCCAGAGAATCCCTGTGTGTCCTGACAAGAGGAACTCGCCTTGATACAAGACTTGGTAGCCCATGTGTCAACTATGAATGAAAACATTTGGTCACCTACTTGCACACATATCCAGGGTTCCTGTTCAGGATCAGCTGTAATGGATGGGACTGGACACATCAGAGGCCCTTGTGGGGTGTCCTATTCCTGGTACATATTAGCGCATGGGAGAGAAAAATCATTTCCCCCGAAAACACCTGCTCCAGTGTAGTGCACAACTGTTCCTTGGGGTAAAGGATTCTTGCTCGATGTCTGCACTGATGCTTGTCCCAATGTTCCACACGACTAACAAGGAATCCTATAGAATCCTCCATAACTGTTTCCCATTGTCCCATCAGACCGAGGACCCATTCCTCAAACCTACCAAATGACCCACTTCCCCGTGAAAATCCTCCCCTGACCCTTGGAAATCATCTAATTGGCCTTAGACTGGGAACATACACATCCATCCAACCCTGTGCCATACCCGGTTCACTGTGTCCCTGTTGTCCCGATTGCCCCTGCTGTCCCTCCGTAGAATTTATTATTGCTACCCCTTCTAAACATATCTTTGCAAATTTCTTTTGAATGAACTTATCCTCTGCTTTTAGTGCCTGCTCTACATTCCCCCCTCTCTTTTTCCTGCCTTCTCTTGCAAAAATGCACAATATGTGCCTGAATTTCCAGCCAACTCTTGGCCTCTAACCCTACCACTTTATCTAAAGTTTGCTGGACTTCTTTAAGAAGTCCCTTCTTCAGCATGTGGTAAGAAAATCACCACATTCTAGTCCCATGCTTCTCCCGTTTCTGCCCTCCACATCTCCTGAATTAACTGGATGAGTGCAGCAGGATCATCATCCAATTTCATTGTTTTAGCTAAAATTGAATTTATATCAGGTGTATCAGGATTCATAATCCACAAGGCCCCCCCATACATGTACCCAAAGATTATTAAAATCTGCTCCATCATGGTTATTTGTACCCAACTGTTCTCCCAAACACTGCGATCTCTTCAAAAGCTTGTTTGACCACTCCCCCATTAGGGCCGTGAATAAGGTCTAGATGTCCTCTATGGCCAACATGACACCGGCATTGTGTTTCTCTAATGCATAAATTCAGTTCCCCACACCTGCAGTGAGGGAAGGGAGTGTCTTCATCAAGTTTCGCCGGTCCATGTGTGGCCACAGGACATAATACGCCCTTCTCAGACCATCTTGGAACAACGGAAACTAAGTTTTGCCTGTTTATTAGGGGCATCCCCATTTTTCCCCTACTACTTGCTACAGCCATGTGAGTACCCTGGCACGTCATATGGCTCCATGGTGTGCTTTCCATCACTGCTGCTGGAGTGGGAGGTAAGGTGACTACACCCTGCTCTCCCTGCTCGACATCGCATTCCTCTCCTTCTTCATCGTCTTCTCCAGCTATTACACCCTGACCCTTCTACAGACACGGAAGCATATTAGGCACTTTCAAAGAGTGCTGTCTCCCATTCTTCCTGCTCAGTCCCTGTATCCGGGAAGCATCCCGGTTCTCCATATCCACCTCAACCATTCTGATAACCAAATTGTCCAGTCTAACAAGAAACAAGAACCTGTCCATGTCTCACCTTTCTTCTTCTACATCCCTTACCTGTCTTCTCACTTCCTCCAGCTCTTTATCTCTTTGCTGCCATAGTAGCACTACCTCTTCCTCTGCTAGCCTTAGTGCTTCCATCATTTTTTCCTGTTCTTGCGCATCTATCACTATTTGCAACCTATCCTCTATCCTAGCAAGAAGAGGCCTAACCTCTTCTTTCTCTCTCATTTTTAATACTTCATCTGCTCTTCTGACTACCGGTCAAACTCTTTCTCGCTCCTCCACCGTTAATCTAACTGCAAAACTAGCAGTCGTAGAAGTTATCCCCTTCCCGCTCCCTGTTTTCAACCTCTCTGTATCCCTAACCATTGAAGGAGTTATCCTTCAACTTTCCTCAAAACCCCAGTTCTTAGAAATTGTAACTGATGGAGGCATTACTTATGTCTGTCTTGCAACCACTGGTGTAGCTGCTGGGGAAAATGGTGTTACAAACTCAGGGTCAGTGTACCCCTATGTGGGCGATAAAGGATAGCACCCATATTGATGCAGAAGGAATTCCTGCACTCTCCTTTTTCGGCCGTCCCACCAACAATTTCAACATGATAGCCCTTCCTGTCTTTTTCAAACACCCTCCAGAATTCCAAGATGTGTAACTGCTTCTCTAACTTCTCTAACTTCGAGTCCTTGTGCTTGTGCTTGGTAGTTAAAAAGGTATGCACGTTCTCCAATATCGCTGTACGATAGGTTCCAGCAATAGGCAACGAATGTAACATTTTCCTCTTACCCTCCGCAGCCATTCTCTATTTTTTGTATTTGTATTTGTTTATTAGTTATCTATGATAATTTCAAATGTTTGCCTTATAGCTGGGCAACACATGGCAAAAATGATTCAACAGAGTCTCCATACTCCAAATCAAGTTATCAGATATTAGGTTTACAAAAACTATGATATCAAGCCAAACTCGTGGCCCAAAAACTAAAAGGTTTCACCCAAAAACTCACTTTTTTTACCCTTACCTAATCCCTTAGTTGTACTTAATATTTCCGAGATATCCACACCACTTGAGCATAGGAGGGGCAAATGCTTTCCACCGGCGCACCGCTGCTCTCGCTACTCATTTAATAGTATGACCTTCTCTACTACAAGATCGTCCTTTCCTGACTACAGGAAGTTTCCCCTTCACTACTTCAACTAACCAAGAAAAACAAGGTGAGGGACTCCGCCCTCACATCAAATACAATAGAATGTCAAGTCCCACTTCAGAAAGATTTCTATGGTTGGATTTACCCTAAAATACCACCCCACCTTTAGGTGATGGCTCCAGGCAAGCAAACTAAAGGGTATCAGGTCAAAAATCACATTGGGTGTGTGGGTTAAGATATTGCCTCACACCTCCCAAAAAAAAAAACCTAGGTAACAAAATATATATAGAACAGTTCAATTACACTGTCAAAACATCCACTTTTCCAATCCCTGCAACCTCAACTAAAAAACATCATTCCAGGTCTACCCTTACCAAAACCCCTTAAATCAAAGAAACAACCCCTTATTACTCCTATTTCCCCCTTGCTATATACCCCAAACGTGCACTCAAGTAAACCTAGTGCACTCCATGTGGTGTGTTGTGGTGCTCCGTCAAGTCGTTCTGCACAACTGTGCCACAGTACCAAATCTCTGGTGAGCAGACGGTCCTTTAAGCAATATGGTGTCCGTAGACATTTTTCACTGTGCATGGAAGACTGGTCCCCTTCATGAGGTCCTGCAGCTGAGAGGCATGGGCAGAAGACCCCTAACATTTCGGAAATATTGGGCTCAAACCTGGCTCGCCAAATGTGTAGATGGTTCTTTAATCACCTTAACCCATACAGGCCCACCACTTAAGAAGTGAATACACGGTTGTACATAAAGCAAGTTTATTGTACAATTCACCGGGCACCAACTAGATGCTGTTGCAGGACCAAACTAACCCAAGTCTCAACAAACCACATCAGTTCACATCTTTTATACAGTTTTGCACCAGTTAAAACACTACCAAATACTGTATTGCAATACACCCCCAAAACCCTCTTCAAAGAAATCCCATCTGTTCCCAAATCCTACATTTTCATTGGCCCGTTTTATCTTAATAGATTTTCAGATCATATTCATAACACACCTCTTCTTAGGATTTGTCCTTAGTAGGTCATGACGTGAGCACACGGTTAACATTGGTATTTAAGCATAATTAATTACTAGCAATAACTGGGCTAAGCCGATTAAACCCTAACTCTTGATTTGCACGTGGCTTGCTTGAATATTCCCTGCAATATGAGGAACGCTATGTGAATGAATCTATTTGAGATAGTGATGCTATTCCCCAAGTCACTGTTGCATTGAAACTTTCCAATCTACAGAACTACCACTTCATCACACAAATGAAAATCCTGAATAGCCTTAAGCACTGGCTTACCCCACATTTTACTCCTGACCCAAATAAATAATGAAACTCCTTCTGTCACGCTCTTAGACATCAGGAGATTACATCTACTATCTACGATATTTATCAGATCATAAAAACTCATGACTATTTTCTACGGCTGTACTGACTGCGACAGTGGAAGTTACTCATTCAACTATGAGTTTATGGCCCTTAAATAGGTAGCAGAACGTGCAGTAGATGGGATGCAGAGTAACTCGTACACCAAATAAACCAACTCAGGAAGAAGGGAAAGTCTTTTTCTTCTGTTTTATTGTCAATTGTCTAAAACAGGGCAATACAACGGACATCAACGTATGCTGCACAGCATAATTCCATTCCGCTCAAACTCAGCACAACTCGAAGCATTTCATAAAAAATTACACTTATATAGTAAAAATTCGTCATACGTGATGTCATACTACCTGGCAAACAAGAAACACCTACGAGGGGTGTGGTTGGCTTAAGGGCAACATCTAAGTATACTTTCTATATGCAAACGGGTTGAAGTTGGGTCTCTATAGTCAGGTGGACAACTTATGCCCACCTCTAGTGCAAGTCATCTTCAACAGTTATTAGACACACAACATTTAATTGGCTATCAAACTATAAGACTTTTCATTATATGGCCTTCTACAATTGGTTGGCATGCTCATGCCCTTCTAGAACATTCGGTTTACTAGCAGCACGTAAGCTAGCACCCAAGGTGCCAGATGATGGACTTGACCATGTCTCCCCAGCCAATTAGCCCAACCTCTCTCATCACCTATGCCTTCTGCCATGCAGACTGCCTTTGAACTTGGCCTTGCAATATATCCTTGCCTCTGAGAATATAAGGGAGTATGAGCATGCTCCTGGAAATCCTATTTCCATCCTTTGCCCACGTGACAGGAGACCAAGATTTAGGCCAATTTACAGCATTTAATTGTCTAAAATGAATGAACTTGGCAGGCATGGTGTTCTTCCTTTGCACCTTGACAAGATATGATTCAGCTTTTCACGTTCACTGTCTCCAGGAATAGATAACCACAGCGCCCACAGATAATACAGCGCCTCAATGCCCCCGGGCTGTGTGAGCGCTTTAAAAATGCAAATAAATAAAATAACCAGTTCTTGGCTGCTCCAGCCTTTGACACCAGGCCAGACGGCCTTCTCGGTCTTTCCACGATTTCCAGCTACATTCTTGCTGTGACACCGTTTTCAGCCATCTTCTCCCTGGGCTTTTGAGCTTACTAAAGTTGTGACACCGATGTCCAGATTCTATACAATGGCGGCACCGCCTGCAGTCTATTCACTACGTATGGCTAGCTTCTATAATTACTTAGTCTACTTGCGTTGCTGCATCTGTACAGTTAGTAAACAGCTTGCATTTTCTGCAGTGCTTCTCAAACGTGCAATCTTCACTTTGCATTCTAAAGGTTACTCGATTCTTTTCTTCGTCATCAGATTCTATAAGGTCCATACATTCTCTTCTTCAGCCAGTCTTCTCAATGCGTCATGCTCATCTCTTGTGTGACATCACCAACTTCTATTTCTCTCATCTTCATATTCTTTCAGTAATTTCTTCCAGGAGATTGTCATCTCTACAGGGGTACACCAGATAGGGTCTCCTTAGTGGATATCCCTTCTCAAAGACTCTCCACAAAATAGGCACAATCACTGGTGTCATGCATGGTGCGACTTCTGGCTTCCAGCATATAGGCGGGAGAGGGGCAGGACTTCCTGCAGAGGCATTCAGCTGCCCCTCTACATTTACTTTCTGAAAACCTGGCAAAGTCAGTTTAAAAGTCAAAGTACATTTTGCAAGAAGGGTGCAACTACCGTGTTTCTGATTCATTTGTTAGATTCATGAATTCCCCATGTATTTGTATTATTGTATATGTATGTTTTTACATTTGGTGGGTTTAACATTTTATCTTTCTGCACCCATGTATGCTGATATGTATCACTTTCTAGACCAACAGGAACACTAACGTAACATATCCCATCCATTATTAACAACACTTTGCAAGGAAGGAGATTGAAGGAGGAAATAGGTGGCAGTGAGAAGTGCGGAGTGACTTGGAGTCAGGTGGAAGCGAACCTGACAACAGATAACAGTAAGCCTTGGTAGGGAGGAGGAAAAAGCTTGTTGTAGATTATGAAGGAGGTGCCGGCAGAGAGAAGGGAGAGGATAGGAGATGCAGGGGAGGTTCTTCAGGCACCGGACATTAGTGACCTATCAATGAGGATAGGAGGGTTGGGCCCACGAGCTACAGAGCCAGAGATGGCATGGAAGTAGAGGTCGAGCCAGTAAGCCATCACAGGTTCCCAGCCTCCCTGTGGTTGCTCTTGGCCTTATGCAGATATTATTTTGCCTCCACATCAACTCAGGAATCAATTAATCTTACTAGGGATGAGGACGGGAAGTTGAGGACCAGAGACCCTTGAGCTAGGCTACACGAAAGAAGTGCAGGGACACTCAAAGCCCAGTAGCATTAATGACTGTAACTTGATCATCCATCCAGGAAGGAGTCCTGGATTGGGATTTGAAAGTGAAAGACTGAAAGGTCCTATCCAAAGAGCAGCCATGCTGCTGGTGATGTTATTTATTGCATTTACATATTTTGCCCAAACTCTGTAAATATTCCTGATAAATCTTTCTTTAAAAAATTATATATGTGTCTTGTCCTCGTGTTGATCCAAGTTGGCTTTGTGACAGTACACAGCATTTCTAGAGGTAATAAGAGAAAGTAAATTAGCAGAATTTGAAAGCTTAACAGAAAACAGTTAGTTAACCCCTTAATTGGTAAGGGCGCGTATGTTCGTTCTGAATTCCCATAAGGAATCATTGTAGGCTCCGCCCACTCCTGCACTTAAGGAAAACCTGGCTAAAGCTTAATTTAAGGGGGATACAGCATGCAGGGAATGGATCGCTTTTCCACTTATATGAAAGTTCATTGTTTGTGAATATAGGATGCGCTTTTTAATACGTGGTGGTATCCCCACCACCCGCAGAATGTGTACAATTGAAATGGGGATTCACAAAAGTGATCTGATAGTTCACATCTGTAATGCTCGCACTGTCAATCACCCACTTCTTTTTCTGATGCATTTAAATGAGATTCACAAGTGCATCCCTTCATTTGTGTAAGAATAGGTTTTGCGAATGAGGCCAGGGGAATCGCCTGTGTCCATAAGGGCAGAGATAGATCTACCACATATGAGGACCTGGGGCATGTTTGTTAAAACTCTTGTCATATTGTGGGCGCCTTCTGAACACGCACATGTGCAAAAAAGATGCGAGGAAGAAAGTGAAAAAAGTGAATCTGCCAGAAGAAAGTGCACCTGCTTGCAGATTCCCTTTTGTGCATTAGCACAGCCTGAGAGCGTGATCAGGTTCGAGAGGCAATAGGGTCTGCCACAGGACCAAGCCCATGCCAATACACAATGTGGTGCCATTTCATCTGTGGCAGATCTGATGCTCTTCCCATTGCTCATGGTGTGCCATGTTGTGGGCTAGGATCATGGGCAGGACAATGCTGCAGGGGTAGTGAAAATGTAAAGAATGCATTTACAGTGACAGGCCCATTAAGGCCTGTCAGGCACATTAAGGCCTGTCAATGCAAAAACGCTGAGACCACATGTGTAGAAGGCAGACCCCAGGCACACCTGCATGGGAATAGTGATCCAGTGTAGGCCCAAGTGTTGAGAACTCATCCGGCACTACAGTAAACATCAAGGAGTTGTCTGCGCGTGCCGGGTGAGGCCTTCGCGACTTGCAAGGAGTGCACACCACCGTTATACTGTGTTTATATCGAATACTTATATTGAATCCCCATATATCGAATCTTTTATCTTGAAAACCTTTATAGTGAATGTATTTAGGGTGGGGTAAAGGGTTAAATAATTTTGGGAAATGGTCGGGATGGGTTTTTATGGTTGGGAAACAGGGGTTTGGGCGGGGTTTGGGCACCCCCCAAAAAATGCATTCACTATAAAGGTTTTCAAGATAAAAGATTCAATATCTGGGCATTTGTTATAAAGTACCTCGATATAAAGACATTTCTCGGGATGATAGCTCAGCGGCAACGTGGAAGCAAGACGACACGGAGCAACACTGATTCGATCCCCGGGTAGGCGCTTAGAAACCTCTGGGTATTAAGCATATTAAAAATAACATCTTTTTACATCAATGACAAACACAAAAGTCTCATTGCATTCAACAAAATGGCCTACCTTGAAACCTGGGCAACACTGTTTTACATCTACTTCCAATTAGAGAAAGTCAGAATATAACACAAAGGCATGCTGATAACCTTTGGTTGTAAGAATACATTATAATCTAGAGTGCCTTGATTTTCTTTGGTGCTTCAAAATTGGCAAACTTTAGAATTAGGTTACAGATGGCAGGCAATGCAAAAGAAATAATTGATAGTTGTACGTGAGAGGGGACATATAGGCTTGCACTCCAAATAGTAGTCATATCTGAATAACCATTGCCAATGTTGTTTGTTTTGAGTAAGAGCAAGTGAAAAGGGGGATCAATTCAAACAGCCGGTGCCTGAGATCCAGTGTTATAAACAATAGAAAAAGAGAATCTAATTTGGGAAATAATTGACAAAGGATGTAACAAGGCCTATAGTCTTTTTATTTCTTTGATAAATATGTGAATTAATTAATCCACAGATCTCAGATCTCAGATGCCAAGAAACCTTTGCTTCTGAAATAAACCCGAGAAATTAAATTATTTATTTTATCTGCACAGAGAACCCACACGCCCCCTGCCCGGTGTTCAATTTCCAAGGTATTGTAACTTCTAAATGCATAAATGGAGTGCATTGATTCACTTACTGTACGTCAATTGCTGGATGGAAATATTTGACAAGAGTCACATCGCGGGTACGTTCTTTCCGGGCACTCTGGATTCTGTTTTCCGCTTCTGTCCTAGATGGGGTGGAAATGTTCTAGTCAACAGGTATTCCGATTCCCCTTCTGAGCCTTTTGATTTAAATAACAAGCTATGCAAAGCTCTGGCCCCTTCTGGCTCTCAAGGGGAATTCTCCTGTACTCAAATGTGCCTCAGCTACCCTTGACCGCAGGGGTACGACTTCTTATACATAGCTTGGCCCTTCTACGTGCACAACATCCTATTGGATATGAACTGTGATTGGCCGTATGTCACTAATAAAAATCAGCACTCTCCTGGTGTCAATGTCACGGCTCGCTCCCTTCGCTCCCGTTCCCGCCACTTGGGGGCATGTTTTGGGGTTTATTCCCTACTGGACATTTCCTCCGAACCTTATGCTACAGTGTCCTGATGAATTGGGAGCGCTAAAACCTTATTTTCCAAATTACTTCCCTTCCGGATCCATTCCAGGTTTTTGGCAGCCAGCATGCTACTTTAATCAAATGACTATGCTTCCCAGAATGCCTGGCTCACTGCTTCACCTCCTCCCTTGCAGGACAAGGCTGGGTGGAGGATAGGCAACACCTGTGGCTGCAGGTGCAGCAGGCAGCACGCCTGAGGGGTGTGCTCGTTAAGCAGCTTTAAAAGCCTCAGTTTGCTTGAGTCCAGCGCTGGTCATTGTTGCTGTGTTCCTGTTGTGACTGGTCCCTTGTTCCTTGTTCTTAGCTTTTGTGCCTAGTACCTAGTTCTTGTTCCTTGTTCCTAGCTTTTGTGCCTAGTACCTAGTTCTTGTTCCTTGTTCCTAGCTTTTGTGCCTAGTACTAGTTCCTGTTCATTGTTCCTAGCCTTTGTGCCTAGTACCTAGTTCCTGTTCCATTCCTAGCGTTTGTGCCGAGTTCCTAGTTCCTGTTCCTTGTTCCTTGCTTTTGTGCCCAGTGCCCAGTTCCTGTTTCTTGTTCCTCTGCCTTGGATTTCGGATTCTTGTGCTTAATTGATTTCTGCTCACTGGATTTCCCTTTCTGTCTTCCTCTGTCTGCAGGCAGCCTGTCTCTGTGCTTTACCCTTTGATGCTGCCCAATTCGCCTGTGTTTTCTGTTTCTTTCTTGCTGTCCTTTGCTACTGAAAAACCTGATGCTTTAGTCTTTCCCTTTATAGATTTAGCTTCCTGCCTCAAGGTTTCCTTTTGTGATATCATTTTCCCTGCTCCTGATCCTTACTTTCTATTGGGATCCATTCCATGTTTTCCATCTCACTTCTGCATTCATTTCCCATGGATTATTAGGTGTGGGTGTTATTGTAACTAGTCCCAGTGTAAATGCCCTTTTGTTTCCTCACTATTTTATATCACTATTTCTACTCGCCCCTTGACTAGGGTCTTATGTATTTAGTTTCCTCCACCCATTGCTGTTATAGCCTTCAGGGTTCCTGTTTGATCAACTGGGTTTGTGAGTTTACTGACATTCAAGTGGTCTTTCCGGACCTCGTGAGTACAGTTTCTAAGTTCCTTATTCTGTATCATCCAGAGTGTCAGCTCACAGATTCTGTCCTTGCTTGCCCTCTACGTGGGTTTAGCGCTGTCAGTATCTGTAATAGCATAGTGGGTAAGGAGTTTGCCGACTTTCCTTTCAGTCATAAGGAGGTTCTAAGTGCTTACCCCACATTCCTTTTCATATATAGGTATTATTGTTTCTCCTGGGTTTTAGTATACACAAGTCTTGGGTTTTGTATGCACATATTTAGATTCAAAGTTGTACACTGTGCGATTCCGTGCACATTGCCTTCTTCCTTTCTTAACAGTCAATGGCTGTGGCTGGGAGTTGGCCCTTCCAATAGTAGTGTGTAACTCCTGTTTCAAGCCTCCTTTCAGCGTGACTTGTTATTTATGTTTAGATGTTAATTTCTTCTAGAACATCATTGATGCACAAGTGAAATTGTGTCAAATAAGAGGATATGGTTTGTAAGCCTCCGCTGATTCCAAAGCAATGCCTCAGATGGTCTTCGGTTACAGGGAGCAGGCTTTGTCAGTATTTAGTGATTACATAGAGAGATATGAATTTCCTCGACATTAACATATAATGATCTAATTGGGCATTTTTACAGAGATTCTTAAAATATGTTTCAAAGATTTTAAGAACATATAAAGCATTTCTAAAACTCGGGGTTTGTTTATGTGACCTCTTGAAGATCAAAGGTAACTGATGCTGTAGAAAAACAGTAATTCTGTTCTGTAAAGGACAGCTGACACGTGGTCTTTAACTTGAAATAACAACCAACGTCCTTCCATTATACCAAGCATGAAAGGGTTTGAAATGATCATGACTAATTAATTAACTCTCAGGGCTTCTAAGCCAAAGGTCATTTTGAACTCTTGAACCACTAGGATTGCCCAAGGGCAATTATCTTGGCAATCGGCTCATACCGTAGCGTCAAGAATGTATTTAACGGGCATTTGCTTGTTCGACATTTCCGACAAAGCAATCTTTTTTATGCTTTTCACTTTATAATTTCAGGCCAGTTGTCTTTTGTATACACACTGGTGTACATTCATTACCTCGACTGAACATAGGTTGCTAGTTTAATAAATAGCTCCTGTGAAAATGTATTTGCTTTTTGGGTCTACAAAAATGTAGACTTGCTTCAACTAAATAAAGGCATAAACATCTTAAAATTGATATGCATTTCCTATGCTTAGAATTGCATATGTGAATGCAATCATTTTTTATATCATGTATGTGTTCTGAATAAGCATAAACAGCCCCAAACAGCTTGAAACACGTATATGCAAGATACTGAAAGATCTTTGCATATGTCCACAGATTTCAGAGATCTATGGATAGCCCGAGGCCTTGTAGAATTAACCTGAATGTTCTGCACATCCAGTCTTTTTGATCTCATAGAATTTAGCATTTCTGTGTAATTCGTTTTGTTTTCCATGGCAATAGCAAGGCTACAGGTGGCAGCATGCAAAGCAAGGTGTTTCTAAAAGACAGAACTGCACGATTATATCACACCTGACACTGGGCAACTTGAAACCTCTGTTAAATATCGTCCATGCTTTACAACTGTCATTTAAAAACGTAAAGGCACACAACAGAAACTTGGGACAGTTCGTCTTTAAGTGGTCATTGTTGTAATAAATGAGCTTAAGAAAATATGCAGGTTCATAATAAAAAATAATCGTTTTATATATTTGTCCTACAAGAAGACCGCCAGATGTTTCATTATATATTTCTTAAGAATGGGATTACACTAGGAATAGGTAGTATTTTCGATCAAACTACTTTAAATCCTATTCTTTATTAATTCGAGGAAGTCATGTTTTTCTGGCTTCCGGGTATTGTCTCTGTTTGCATAAAATGACTATCTCCATGCCTAGACAACCAATCTTTGATATATTGTACCCAGAGTACTTTGTAGTCATGCCCCGAAGCTACCAGATCATCATTTAATTGCTGGCATAATCTGCCCTCAAGGCTGGACAATATGGTCACCAATATTCTCTCAGACCCAAACAGAAGAATTGAGGCAAGGTCCTTGATGCCTAGTTCTAAGCACAATGATTATTTGATCATTACACTCGCAACCATAAATAAGTTTTTTAAGAAACTTCCAGAATATTCCTAGAACATTTCCAAAAGGGCCCATTTCCCATGGGGCGTAACATGAAAGGCATAAAATCCTTGAGTAAGCCTTTCATTCACTGCACGCCCCATATTCATTCATTTGTATGGCGGAGAGGAGAGGCCGAACGCAACTTGCTTTTCTGCTGCCTCCCTACCACTCCAGTATTTGCCCAGCATGGACTTTCATGCTGCGCAAATGCTGGAGATCCCTATGGAGTCCACCTGCTTTATGCAACACCATAAACAGGCGGAACCCATACGAATCCATTGTAAACGCTGATGGTCACAGTTATAAATAAACGCTGTCTGACATACTTGCTTGCCAGCCAGCGTTTACTTTTAATTGAGAAGCTCACATGGCAGGCAGCGTTTACAATTGAAATTAAATGCTGCCTGACATGCTTGCATGTCGGAGAGCATTTCGTTTCAATTGTAAAGACTGCTACCATGTGCTTGCCAAGTCAGTGTTTACTCAACTTGCACTGCAAAGTACAAAGGTGCAGGGTAAAAGGTGGCGAACATCTGTTTATGCCGGCTTTTGACTTGTACTTTTGCACCCTGCAGTGAAAATGATGAAAATGTGGTTGCGGGCAGTCAGATACGTTAACGAGTTAATTTAACGGCTACCGCTGTGAAATTATTTTAAGGTACAAAATGAGCTCCAAAGAGATTCCAAGTTTTAGACCACAGAGATTGCGCCTCTTGATTGTGCCCTCCGATACACAATATAGAGGAAATATTAACACTTATTGCGAGGATTTGCAAGATACAATTTGTAATGACAGCTATCTGCTGAATGCATTCACTACCAAAATCACTTAATGTCAATGGACTGCTCCAACAAATATCCGTATTAAACATGACATGTACTAGTAATACTAGTAATCAGGGGAGTATTCAGCATTGCAAGAGTGGGGGAGGGGAGTAGGCCGCGTAAAAAGTCCTGCTACCTTTCCCCCCAAATGCACCTTAGAAAATAAATGCTAAACTGACCCACAATCGTTCCTTCCCCCCATATGAATTCACTAGTCTGTACCCTCTCCCTGCAACATTCGGACAAGAGTGGGGTATGGGGCTGTGTGCTCCTGCTCTCCAGCTGGCTGGCTCTGCCCCTTATTGGGTCTGCAGTGCAGGGCAGCACAGATCGTGCTCCTGCTATGCCCCTCATTGTGCATGGTGGGTGCAGAGCAGGAGCACACAGCCACACTGCTCTCGGTGTCCTGCTCCAGACGGCTTTTCTACAGGCAGCCACGCCAAGCAGGAGCACACGGCAACACTGCTGTCCCGGACAGGATGCCCATAGAAAAAGGCATGCCACAGTAAGAAAGGGCTAGACTGGCTGGCCCCAAATGCTAGTCTATTCATTTATTTATTTATTACATTTGTATAGCGCACAAGCAGCCCACGGGCATCGAGGCGCTGTTACTTGCAAGAACCTTAGACTTAAAGAGATGGTTATTATTTGTGGGACGCATTTGCGGATCAGTACATAGATACATTTAGTACATTGTTGCAATGGGTCACGGGTTAGTCCTTCATGGCTGATGGGTGGAAAGTTATGTAAAGAGAAGAGTTTTCATAGCTTTGCGGAAAGAGATCAGGGAAGCCTCACCTCGGAGAGTAGGATGTAGGGCATTCCAATGTGGAGGTGCGAGATATGGGAAGCTGGAGCCACCTGCTCTGGTTCTTTTTATTAGGGGCACACAGAGCATATTGGTGTAAGATGATCTGGTTGGTCTTGAAGAGGTGGCGGGGTGAATCCTTTGTGAAAGGTAGTCTGGTGCAGTGAGATGGATGCACTTATGGGTCAGTGTCAGAGCTTTGAAAATAATTATTTCCTTCATTGGGAGTCAGTGAGCTGATTTCCTGGCCTCCGAGATGTGTTCTCTCTTGCAGATGCTTTGGGCTGCACAGAGAGCATTGTTCTGTATGACTTGGAGCCTCTCCACATTTTTTGCAGAAGTCCCTAGAAAAAGTATGTTGCAGTAGTCTAGTCTTGAGCCAGTGATGGCTCTGGCTATGTTGGTGCAGTTCTCTTTGGAGAGAAAAGGCCTAGCTACGTTGATTAATTTAGCATGATAGGCAGCAGTTGAGGCAATTGCGCTGATTTACCTATCCATGGATATGTTAGAGTCCAAATAGACTCCAAGGGTTTTGACTGAGGCTGAGACTGGTATTTTGATGGAGTCAATGGTGAAGTGACTGAATTGGGAATCAAGTTTTTTTAATTTGTCGGGGGAACCTACCAGGAGGAGTTCAGTCTTGTCAGGGTTGAGGCATAGCCCATTGTCTGCCATCCAAGCTTGGATGGTGTTGTAAATGTTGTTGAGGGTTGTGGAGTCTGTGTCATAGATGCCGGTAAGGGTGAGGAGGATCTGAGTATCATCAGCGTAGTTGGTATAGGAGATACCCATAGCGTCAAGGATGAGGAAGAGGGGGCGTGTAAAAATGTAGAGCGTGGGAGAGAGACAGGGGCCTTGGGGCACACCCCAAAGCATGATGGTGGGCGAGGCCGAGGCTAAGTCAGAGAATACTTGCATAGTCCTGTCTTGTAAGAACGAGGTGATCCAGGCTGTGGCATCAGTGGAACACTTGGCAGTGGAAGAGAGGTGGTGGCAAAGGACATTGTGATCTACGAGATCGAATGCAGCGGAGTGGTCAAGGAGTAGGAGAGTGCTGGTTTACCCAAGTCTGAAGTGGGAAAAGTAAACAAAAGGCTCCCACCAATCCCCTCTCAACACTGGCCTAGAGGATCACGGCCCAGACACCCGCCACGAGAGGAGTTTGCCCATCTACCAGACGACCAAATACCCTGGTACAGGAACCTACGGATGTGCCCACTCGCGTGCCCACCCGCCTGCCCACCAGCCTGCCCTGCACATGCCGACACCTGCGGCATGGATGGACTCGACTGAACCATCCAGCACTAAATCAACACATCGTTAGAGATGCCATGACGACCTAGCCAACGGTCAGCACACCCGTACAAACATGCACACTGGACACTCCCACACCAATCCACACGAAGAACATACTCAGTGCTATGACGTAGGCGACGGACACACCCACGGACGTGCATCTTTATTATTTTTCACATAGGCTTTTCAAAATGCAGAAACGCAAGACGCATAATGAACTCATCTAAAAAGCTTGCTCACGCTCCATAATGAGAAATATAACGAAGACACGATACTGGGGATGAAGCAATATGATACCATAACCTAAAGCACCAGACCCAAGTAGGCCGCAAGCAAAAGCTTCCATGAACATTGAATTAGCAAGAGTTCGGTTGCTGACCCTGCAGAATGAGCCCGGCGAAAGCAGACAGTCAAGGGCACAACGTTGCAAACTCGCATACCGCAAGCCGACGCCAAGGTCACACCTGCAAATTAAGCCAGACACACAGTGGGAAATGCAATATTAATTGTGCAGAATTCTGCCTCAACCATGGTCCCACCTCACGTGACCAAGCCGAACCTGATAGGGTGCCAAGCCCAGGAGGAGGGAGGCGCCTGGATCCCCCGTCTCAAGACACAGGCAGATACAATTAAGCGACTCAATGGACATCTGCGGCGGTGGGAGTAGTCGGCCTTCCAGCATATGAATAAATCCTCACATTGTCTGCACATACCCATAGTGAAACATTGTTGCAAATGACAGGTGCACCGCGAGCTGGGAACAGCGATGGTCCCAGACTGGGGGGCTCGCGGGTGGACCAATCAGAACACGGGGCTCTTATCACTGACGCCATTAACATTGACCAATCCTCAGGGGTCTTCATGTAACAATTTTTATGTATCAAATTGAAGGGACAACCCAAGTATACCACCTGACTGACCCTTAACCACTAACAACGTTCTCTATACGTATGCTATACTAATCCTACCACTCGGGGAACCAATCCAGAGTGGCGATAGGTTTTTTGCTAACTTTCCCAGGTGACGCAAGTAGCACGTCATACTAAGGTAAAAAGGGCCTGCGAGCCCCACGATGAGGAGAGAGTGTCAGGACGGACGCGTACGATCCTCGACCCATCCCTGCCGTTTTGTTTAATAAACAGCAGAACCACCTTGCTTCTTGCGTGTGTCTCATACTCTATCTCTTTTTTGGGATATACGGGAGGAGTTGGGGCCTCCCTGCCCGGAGGTCCGCGGACGGCCCAGCCGACCCCGGGAGAATTTCCCCCCGACAAGTTGGAGGCACTGCTGAGATCTGTTTAAGATCTGCTTTTATTTTATTTTTCCGAGTGCTCCCGTTGCGAGGAGGCCCGGCGGCGCAGCCCCCTCTGCCCCCTTTTGAGGACTACAGGACCATCGCGGAACTGCGAGACGACCGGACAGCGCAATCCGGATATTGGCCCTCGGGAGCCGGTTGAGAAGTATCCCGCCCGCGGTTGGTGAGTGTCCAGACGTAGTCCAGACGAGGGGAGGTGGCGAGCCGCTTGGAGGGGTGCACGCAGTCGAGCGGCCCCGCATCAAGAGAACTTGGTGAGTATGCCACGCCCAACAAGCAATGTGAAATTGTGAGGGAGGGGGGAGGAATTGAATACGGGAGGTGGGAGGTGTTGCACAGGTGCGCGGCGAAGGTTTGATAATTTAGTGTTGGCAATGAAATGAATGGTAGCCGGACGAGTGCGAGAGCAGTCCGCTACGTTACGGGAGAGAAGGGGGCAGAGCACGAAAACATCACGTGTGGCCTCTCGTAGACACTAATTGGCCTAGGTCGCGACCATGTGTAAGGGTGTGTGAGTGCGCGGTTTCCTACGATTTGGCAATTATTGATCAATGAGTAGATGAGGATCCCTATTGATCGAGCAGGAAACTCGATAGATAGATGACGTTTCCCTGTAGGCGGTAGCTAGCTAGTTGCCCAATACGGAAGATAATTGGCTGGTTAAGCCCTCCTGTCGAGGGGCGTATCACACGCGAGGCGACGCAGCGTGCGCAGTCCGATTATATTATTGATTACCTTGTTCCAGGAGTGACAGGAAGACAGCTGTGGGGTTAACGGGGGTAGATTGCAAGTGTATTTTGGACTTAAAGAATATATGAAGAACTTACCAGTAGTTTGAAGAGATCGGTGGCGTCACCAGTAGGGCTTTCATAGGACATCTCGAGCACCAGGCATCTTTATTTTTGAGTGGCGGGGAGGAGAGCTGTGGTAAGGGCGTGGAAACGAAGGTAAACGGTAATGAGTTGATCGGGGGAAGGCGAAAAGGGGAACGTGGCTGCGCACGGAGAACGCCGGCCACGGCAAGTGTAGAAGAGGGAGGAGGAGCAAAGTGAAAGTAGGACGGCTGTATAAGAACGTCACAAGGGGCACGCAGCCACAGGGGGCTACGTGCGCCTCGGCCGCAGGGGGCCGTAGGGTGTTGTATAAAGGAAGAAAAGAAAGAAAAGGATATACAAATGTAAATACTATATTTTACTAATTTTCCTTAGCGGACTATCGCAAGTCCCCAAACTTACGGGGCCAGGTAAAGATATAAGGCTGTATATTGTAAACTGTTAGTAAGATAACCGCTACCAACTAGGGGAAGGATAACAAGTGGAGCGCTACTATGTCATACGGGGCAGGATCGGGAGGGTGGGGGAACACCCTCACTACTCCGCTGCAACACATATGTAAAACACTGTCACCTCATAGGGAGAAACTGATCAAGTATAGCATAGAATGGACACAGGGGACGGACAACAAAATGACGACACCATGGCCGCCTAATGGTAGCTTCGATCCATATACCCAACATTCACTATTAAACCATCTGCATAATACATACAAGGGGAAGAAGTTGACACACCACGTGGAGGTGTTCAACTTATGGAGGATGTTCCAAGGGTCCCGACCAGGACCAAACGGAATGTTCATTGTGGGGGAAACAACGGGAGATAAGGAGATTAAGGAGGAGGGAGAGAATGGGGAAAAAGAGAGCGAAGGCACACAGAACACGGGGAACGGACAAGAGGGAGGAGAAAAGAGTGACAAATCCAACGAAAATGAAATAAAAAAGGAACAGAGCGACGATATACCACTAGCGAAGGTAGTGAAAACAGAGGGAGGGGGGTTGTATCCTTTAAGAGAACTAGGAGAAATAGCAAGAGAACAATTAAGGGCGGCTGAGGGGTACTCGAACCCGGCATACAGCCCGCCTCCATATACAGCTACAGGTGGCCACACGGGAGGGGAGCGGACTAGTACGACGGGATCAGCTCATAGGAAGATGCCAGCAGGGGAGTGGAGGACTGGAGGAGAGCAGACTACGGACGTAGGAAATGATGAGTGGGTAGCTGCGCAGATACTATTGAAATTACGAGGTTCATTAAGAGGGGAAGAGAAGGAGGTAGTAAGGAAAATGGACGAGGATAATACCAGGGAGAGTGAAATGAAAGGGGAAGAGGGGAAAAGAAAGGGGGAAGAGCTGTTACGACAAAGGGAAGAGATTTTGGAGGAACGATTAGCAGAATTAAGGGATGAGCAGAATGCACTGATCAAGCAGCTCGAGAGGGGGGAAAGAGAGAGAGCACGGGAAAGGAAAGAAGGTAAGAATGAGTTGGAAAAAATGAGAGAACGAAATGAGGAGCAAAGGAGAGAAGCCAAAAGGGTAAAGGCAGTAGCAGAAAGGGTATCAAGAGCAGCACTGCGTGAAAGGAAAAGAGAGGAAGAGGACAAAGAAAAAGAAATGGCAATATGGAAGAAGCGATTACTATCAGAAACGACAAGGAAATACGAAGAAGGGAGGATGATAGAGAGTATATTAGAACGGGAGAGGGAGAGATGGGAAAGGAAGAAAGAAGATGAAAAGATATTGGAAAAGATGAGTAGTGAAGTAATGGAAGAAAAGAGAGGAAATTGGTAGAGAAATAGCGGAGAGAAATGAAGGGGAAAGAGAAGATAGGAGAGGGGAGAGTGAAGTAAGGAGGCATGTATATAGAGGTACAGAAGTAGCAACAACATCAGCACAAAGGGGAGCGATTGGTAAAGAAGAAAAGGGAGGAACGGACCTAATAGACTTAAGAACAGTAACGATTAGGGGGGAAAAGACAGATTGGGGGTTGACATTTACGAATGACTTTTGTAGTGAGGAAGAAGAAGGAATGGAGAAGGAAGGAAGAAATAGTGAAAGGGACAGCCTAGATAAATTATACACCACCCGGACAAATAGAGACTCACCATGGATCTGCAGGAGAAAGGAAGAACTGGAGAGAAGTGAGGAGGAAGAGCAAGGAATAGCGGAAAGGCAGACACGTGAAGCCACACCGTCACCATCCCGTCCTACATGCTCCACCACCTCACGCTCATTACGTGCAACATGCCCATCTAAACTCGCACCCTTCACAAACGAACTGACACCCTATGCAGGAAGGCTTAGAGACCTCCCTGGACGCAGGCAGGGAGAACGAATACACACGCTCACACTAAATAAAGGAAATGGTGAAAGAAGGGGAAGTGATGGAGGAGAAAGAGTTACGAGCAGGAGAAATATGGACGAAATTGACGATGTAGAAGAGACGGAAGAAGAGGAGGGGTGTGAGGACTCGATTTTGTGGAACCCAGGGGGTCAAACGGGACTCAACTTAATGCCACTTCTGGAGAGGGGAGGGGTTAGACCACAATACGTCCCTTGGAAGCATGCAGACAAAGAAAATATAAAGTGCAGACTCCCATCATTAAGTGGAGGTGCGGGTAAATGGATATATGAAATGGAAAAACACACCGCAGGACAGAAATTGGCAGTGGGAGATGTAAAGGGCCTTCTAATACCAATATTAGGGGATGCAGTGGATGACATCTGGAAGAGAGCGGGCTTCCCCGGGGTCACAATAACAAACACATCACACGATGGGGCACCATTCGCAAACTGCAGACATGCATTATGGCAGGCACTGAGGGTACAGTATCCAGACACATCAGACATAGGAGCAATTACCTCGCGCAAGATGCGTGAGAACGAAGATCCTGTTGATTATATCCAGGAAATTCAAGAGAAGTGGCGTATGGAAACTAGAGAACAATGGGACAAAACACCAGCAATATTCTATCATATACTAGTACAGGGGCTCCCAGAAGCAGTTCAGAAACAACTGAAGAAAGTAGTGGGGATGGAAGCAAAAGCATGGCCAGAAATACAACTGACAATAGTGCATCATTGTAGGACATGGCAAGAAAAAAAGAAAAAAAAGGAAGAGGATAGGAAAACGGAAGAGGCTAAACTAGTACAGAAAAAACTTACTAAATACACGATGGAAGGCGCACTAATAACTACACCTGCAACAATGACTCAAAGCCCCACACAAGTAGTGGCTGCACAAGATCCCTCCCAAATACAATCATCGCAGACTGTAACACAACAGATGCCGCCACTCCAACCATACACGACTAACATGGGAGGAGGATACTCAACGCCAGGAGCTGGGTATTATAATTACAACAGGGGAAGGGGAGGAATAATGAGAGGGAGAGGATACGGATATAACACACAACAGCAGGTGGGAGGACTTAGAAATTCCTACCCCACCGGGCAACCGGTATACCAGGACAACACAGGAAGCTTTCCATGGCAGAACAGGGAACCACCGGTGTGTTGGATTTGTGGATTAGTAGGGCACATGTCACGCACGTGTAGAGTGAGACCAGGCACACCATCATGGAGTGAACAGGGACAACAAAGGCCCACACAGGAACAGCAGGGTATCCAGCAACAGCAGACATTGCAACAGGGAAATGAACAGCAACAACTAGTAACACAACAACAGCCACAGACATATTCACTGCCACAACAACAGGTAGCGGTAACACAACAACCCCAAGCACAGCAAGTACAGCAACCTGCACAAATCCAAGACCATGACATGACCTCTACCAATACCCAACTACAGCAAACACAACTGGGTAGGGTGACGATCCTGGGACACAACCCTTACACAGGAAGTGGTCAATCATTATACCCTCAATAGGACAGCCCACAGACGGCCTTGGTGTGTCCCATCCTGTCGGTAACACCTAATAGTGCGGAGGAACCACGCATAGAGGTAACGATAGGTGACAAAAAATTATCATTCCTTGTTGACACGGGGGCGACCCGGTCTTGCATAAGGGAAGGTAAATTTAAGATGTCAGGTGAAGCCATGAACACCCAAGGATTCTCTGGGGCTAGAGGGTTGGTTCCCTTTACTAATAACATTCCCTTATCAATAGGGGATTATGACATGTCAGTCCCACTTTTATATTCTAGGGCCTCACCAGTAAATATACTGGGGAGAGACATAATGAGCAGGTTGAATATGACGATCTCCTTTACGGAGGACGGCATAATTTGCTCCACTCCAGGAATTAACATGCTCACTGCACGACAGATTATGCAAGCATACTGTGGACAGACAGTGATTAGGGCTGAGCCAGTAGATGGTGAACTGTTCCAGTACGGGACAGACATGGCATTTGCATGGATGCCAGGGATAGAAGGAAAGATCTGGAGGAGGCCAGCAGCCTATTTGTTTAGACCAGAAACACCAGCCAATGAACCAGAAGGAAAGGTGATTTCAGTGGACATAGAGAGCATTATAGCAACCGCTGATTACATTGCAGTACATGCCCAAGACAGAGATGGAAGAGCATGGAGGGCAGTAATAGCACTAGCGGAGGGATGTAGACTCACCCAGGTGTCAGATGAGGAGCTCTTCTCAGGAGAAAAAGAAGAAGGTGAAATGGTATTTATGATGAGTGTGGAAATATGGCTAAGGGTGACGTACAAACAAGTGGCACAGAAAATTGCAATGGCACTTGAGGCACCCACGTCCACCCCAGTTCCCTTCTTTGAGGAGGATATGGCAAAAGTACCCACATCATTATGGACTACTAGCCCCTATGACGTGGGGTGCATAAAAAGCATAGGGGGAGTAAGAATAAAATTGAAAAAGGGAGCAATACTCCCCAGAGTGAAATAGTACCCGCTATCAAAAGAGGCAGATGAGGGCATATATGAAACAATAACGGCCCTTATAAATATTGGCATATTGGTCCCATCAGAATCACCATGCAACACAGCTGTATACCCAGTGCGCAAGGCTAAAGGGGGGTCTTGGCGCTTCATACATGACCTCAGGCCTTTGAACAACATAGTGGAAGCGGAATACCCCATAGCAGCAAACCCTGCCACAATATTGTGCGGCATTCCAGCAGAGGCATCACGGTTTACAGTGATCGACCTTAAAAATGCCTTTTTCTCAATACCACTGCACCCAGACTCACAAGATCTGACAAGCTTCACTTACAGAAACACAAAGTGGAAACACACCAGATTGCCACAAGGGTACTGCGAGTCACCCTCAATATTCAACAGAGTAATACAGATGGATTTGGGTAACATTGAAGTGGAAAGCACAGTGCTGCAGTATGTTGACGACATAATAATTTGCAGCACAAACGTAAGTAGATGCAGAGAGGACTCATTAAAGATGCTGACAATATTGGCTGAAAAAGGTTACAAGGTAGACAAGGAAAAGTTACAGTACTGTCAGGAACAGGTACTTTACATTGGTCAGCTCATATCCCAATATGGAAGAAAGATTGCACCACAAAGAGCACAGGCCATTTCAAATACGCCATTGCCACAAACAGTGAGAGAATTACAGCAGTTTCTGGGTCTGTGCAACTACTGTAGAGCATGGGTATTTGATTACAGCTCATATATAGGACCCCTACTTGAGGCGTTAAAAGAAGCTAACAAAGGGGAGAAAAAGTTGGGGTGGACAATGGAAATGAAAGAGGCTTTTGATGAACTGAAAGATGCAATATCAACCGCTCCGGTACTGGCCACCCCAGATTATGAACGACAATTCTTTATATTTTCACATTGCGACTCAGCAGTAATGAAAGCAGTGTTGGCTCAAAAAACAAGCATGGGCTACAAACCAGTAGCGTTTTACAGCGGTCACTTGGATCCTGTGATGCTAGGTCATTTTCCTTGCGAACAAGGTCTCGCCGCAGCTGCCTTTGCGGTAGAGAAAGCATCAGCAATCACCATGGGGTGCCCAACCACACTATTTGTGGAACATGCACTATTTGCAATATCGAACAAACCTAAGTCCACACTAACCACGCAGAGGGCATCAGGTTATGAGATCATCTTATCTAGAGCTGAACTATCGATTGTTAGATGCAGCACGGTCAACCCTGCAAGGTTCATAGCAGAAGTAATTGAGGAAGGAGACTATGCACACGATTGTACAAAGACTACTGAAATGTACTCATGTACTAGAAAGGTTGAAGAGAACGCACTAGAGGGAGGTGAGCTCTTGTTCATTGATGGGTCATCAACAATTGACCAAAGTGATGGGATAAGAAGGACTGGGGCAGCAGTAGTAAAAATGACGGAGGTACCGGTGTATGTGGCGATGAAATGCGTACAATTACCACAGCATTACTCTGCTCAAGCAGCTGAATTAGTTGCACTGATCTTGGCGTTGAAGGAAAGCTTTGACAAACGAGTGACCATATATTCCGATAGTGCATATGTCACGTCTACTGTCCACTCAGGGTTGTCCAAATGGAGGAGAAGAGGGTTTAGGAGAGCTGACGGCACTCCAGTGCAACATGCTCTCTTACTGGCTGAACTAATTGAAGTAATAAATGACCCCCAAGAATTAGCCTTGGTCAAATGTACCGCACACACTAATGGAGAAGATCATATCTCAAAAGGGAATGCAGCAGCAGACGCACACGCAAAGTATGCTGCATATTTTGGCGAGATATGGAACCCCCCAGAGTCAGAGAGAGGGAGAGGGGGGGGAATAGCTAAGGAGATGTTGATAAGAGAAGGGTACACCCATCTCCCAGCCACACAGATAATGGAGCTACAAGCGGCTGCACCAATGGCAGAAAAAGAAATATGGGTAAAAAGAGGATGTACAATGTCACCAACTGACGCACTATGGCGCCAGGGTAGCACTGGAAAGATGGTAATGCCACTGGCACTATTGAACACCGCCCTGAGCCAACTACACCACCCAGCCCACACAGGCAAGGAAGTAATTGCAGCACGAATTAGGGAAGATTGGTTCTGCCCCGAGTTAAATTGCCATGTGTCAAATTTTATCAGCAATTGTCTCACATTCCAACAGTTCACGGCCGGTCACACGCTGAAGGTGATAAAAGGTACTATACCCCAGCCAGAGGGACCCTTCCGACAAATCCATATTGACTATGTTGATATGATCAACGTATGTCAAGGAAATAGGTACATGATTGTAGTTGTATGCCCATTCTCGAGGTGGATTGAGGCAGGGCCCTGCTCACACCCAGATGCATTCAGAGCAGTTAAATTCCTAGTGAGGGAGGTCTTCCCCAGGTGGGGAGTGTGCGAAATACTGCGGTCAGATAATGGCCCGCATTTCGCCAATGAAATGTTCCAGCACATCACATCCTTACTTAACATCAAGCACAAATTTGCATGTGCATATCACCCGCAGGCCAACCGTATATGCGAACGCCTGAATGGCCTATTAAAGGAGGCAATTGCAAAAATACAGCAAACAACAAAGAAGAGTTGGCTGTATTGCCTTCCGCTAGCCCTATTTGAGCTAAGGAATAGACCAGGCTCCGACCACCACCTCACCCCTCACGAGGTGGTGACCGGACGTCAAATGCGCCTCCCTCTGATGCCAACATCAAGAGCATTCACCGACCATGAAAACACCGCAACTGTCCTTGGTGATGAAATGTACCAATATGTGTCTTCTTTGATTACTAGTGTATTGTTTGTGTCTCAACAGCTCGAACGCACGCGGGGCGGGTCTAAGAGTGATCAACAAGAAGACACGGATGAAGAATTGGAAAAGGGAAAACTGTGCAAAATTGCTAAAGGTGACCACGTACTACTCCGCAATTTCAACAGAAAGTGGAACAGCCCACGTTTCACTGGCCCCCACCTGGTAGAGGAAGTATCAACGAGAGCAGTAAAGCTACAGGACAAACGTGCCTGGAATCACCTACACGACGTAAAGATCTGCAAACTCCAGACCAGCCCTAGCGTCACCGACAGGGCCCTTGGAAGAACAGCAACAGCGTCACCAACGGAGGAAAGGACTTCTACCGCAGCTAACGGCCTAAGTGTCCCCGTACCCTGCCACCCCCCTGATTCCCCAGAGACAACTACTGAAATAGAAAGGGGTAATTACCATACCGCCCACCCCATGGTCACACGATCAAAGAGTAAAGAGACCCCTGCCAGTTGAGCCCAAACCCTCTGCCCATCAACCCCCTACCCACTGCAGTAATAACCCAACTGAAGGACATTGTTTTGCACATACACATGTAAACACTTGAATGTTCTCTTTTTTTTCTCTCGCACATGCAGGTACGGCGTATTATTGTACTGCTAAGAAAACAGATAACTAACAAAGTTCACTGCCCAGGAGTAGATGATACCCTTAGACAATAACTACCCTGAAGAATTATCACACCAATTTGTCTATTACATAAAAAGGCCAAAGTACCTGAAAAGGAGGAGGGTACGTGTCTACTACACAGCATTTCTCTTGGCCATGGAACAATCAATGCCCCACCTCCACCCATACTTGCCTGTCCTAAGAGATAGATCGCTTAGATTGGCATGGGAACAGCTCTTCGCCTGGGCACTGAACGACTACTTGATAGGGAGAGCTTGAAAACAACAACTAACACTAATAACAAGCATATTGAGAATTTTCAGGCGGGCAACTTTAACGTCACAAGAATTAGCTGCCGGACTGCAGCAAGGTAAGAGCAAAATGCCGGTGAGACTAGCCTCTGTAATAAAAATGATAGGGATTTTGATGATCACCGGGTTCTTGGCTGCCTCTGTATGGCAGATCAGTTATGCTATCAATATTCTTGCTGTACCCAAACCTAATACACCCCCACCCCCGGCTGCAACAGGTGTTACGTCAGGTGGTACTAGCAAAATTCCAGACAAGGGAAATAGAGTTAAACGCAGCACATACCCAGACAATAAAGATATTGACAACTACATACAAAATTCAGCACACGTCTCGAACAACATGTGGTACCAACACATGACTCAAATAGGTAAACAAACAACAGAAGACAGCTGCTACGTCTGCTCATTGATCCCGTACGCCATGAGCGCTTCCCGAACTTTCGTTGCCACAGAAATAGATGAAAAAACAGCACGATGTATAATATACCTGGCGCTGTTCCAAACGAAAGGGAGATTTCCAGGGAACACGGTGCACCTGGTATGGAAAACACGAAACACATACCCGTACGAAAATAACTTCCTCAAGAGTTATTTGAGTTACCACAAGGCCAGTTTACATGCTGAAGCATTCAGATACATAACAAGTGGCCCTGAAAAAGGAGAAACAAAGAAAGTAACACTACAGTACCTACCATGTGATTGGTACGCCACTGAAGTTCCTGGTAAACAAGGATGTTGGAAAAGACCACTGATAATAATAACAGGGAAGGTGTAAATGGGACACAGGAGTGGTTGGCAGCAACATGATAATGAGAGAGGATACTACAACTATTGCTGAACACAACAACAGATGTTGGATGACTTGGGTCAAGTACGCACCCATGCTAACGTGGATAGAGAAGGATGAAGACCCAATAACAATACTGCAGATGACTGCACCTAAGGTATGCTACCAACATAAAGGAGAAGTGGACGTGGGATACAACACCAACTGTGCAAGCGTGACGGAGTTACCTGAGGGGGGAGCAGGAACAGCAGTAGTAATGGACCATTACTGGGCCTGTGGAGACAAGGCATACCACACACTGCCCCCTCTGTGGAATGGTATATGCACAATGGTACACGTTAATGTACCATCACTAGTGGTGCCCCAGAAACATGTGAATGTGGCGAACTTCCCCAAAATGGATGAAGGAAACAAGAGGAAGAAGAGATCTGTACAGCTCCAGAAGGGGCCAGAGAACCAAAACAACGGCAACAACACTGTCCTGAATAGAAAGAAAAGACAAGGAGAACCTCTGACAGGAAATTACCTATGGGGAAGGTCGGAAACAGCACTTACTTCAATTCCGCCAGAACACAGACTATTCAGCAGAGCAGCAATGTTCTTCTCCTCAATAATACATCCGGGACTACAGGCTTACGCAAACGCAAAATGGCTCCAGATAACTAGATGGGAACTAATGATGACAATTAACTCTACAGTAAATGGATTCAACGCAATAAAAGAGGAACTGCGAGCAGTGAGGATGGTAGCACTACAGAACAGATATGTACTGGACCTCCTCACAGCAATGGAAGGAGGGGTTTGCGCCAAGATAGGTCAATCATGCTGCACATTCATCCCTGCTAATGACGCTGACAATGGTACACTGACAGAAGCAGTGTCACAATTGGCCCAGATGCACTCCAAAATGATGGATGAAAGTAAAGGCGTGAAAAAGGATGAGAGCTGGTTTTCGATGTTATGGTCATGGATGCCATCTTGGCTGTCAGATGGACTGAAGATTATAGTTGGATGCATTATTTTGGCTGGAGCTGCACTTATCATAATAAGATTTTGGAAGGCCCGTAAGGCACGCACCACAGACGAGATGATCGAAATGGTCGGTATGCACCACTTGATGCCAGCAGATGACGGCCAACACACAGGCACAATAATAAAAGAGAGAGAGAGGTTGCGCAACCAGATCATCACCAACCACCTGGACCCACCATCTGTGAAGCTCGAAAACCCAAGAAACCCAAGGAGCTACATAGGGAAATGGGTATACTGCACACCTGGAGGAACCTGTGTATATATGTATTGGTCATTTGAAGACCATGTTAACCACTATGGGCATTTGGGAGGAGTAACTAAAATATGGAGAGTGAGAGGAGATAAAGAAAAGGATATGTTTGTGGTCGACAAGTCGACCAGAGGGGGGACTGAAGTGGGAAAAGTGAACAAAAGGCTCCCACCAATCCCCTCTCAACCCTGGCCTAGAGGATCACGGCCCAGACACCCGCCGTGAGAGGAGTTTGCCCATCTACCAGACAACCAAATACCCTGGTACAGGAACATACGGATGTGCCCACTCGCGTGCCCACCCGCCTGCCCACCAGCCTGCCCTGCACATGCCGACACCTGCGGCATGGATGGACTCGACTGAACCATCCAGCACTAAATCAACACATCGTTATAGATGCCATGATGACCTAGCCAACGGTCAGCACACCCATGCAAACATATACACTGGACACTCCCACACCAATCCACACGAAGAACATACTCAGTGCTATGACGTAGGCGACGGACACACCCACGGACGTGCATCTTTATTATTTTTCACATAGGCTTTTCAAAATGCAGAAACGCAAGACGCATAATGAACTCATCTAAAAAGCTTGCTCACGCTCCATAATGAGAAATATAACGAAGACACGATGCTGAGGATGAAGCAATATGGTACCATAACCTAAAGAACCTGTGTATCAACTGGCTCCACCTATGCACCAGGCCCAAGTAGGCCGCAAGCAAAAGCTTCCATGAACATTGAACGAGCAAGAGTTCGGTTGCTGATCCTGCAGAATGAGCCCGGCGAAAGCAGACAGTCAAGGGCACAATGTTGCAAACTCGCATACCGCAAGCCGACGCCAAGGTCACACCTGCAAATTAAGCCAGGCACACAGTGGAAAATGCAATATTAATTGTGCAGAATTCTGCCTCAACCACGGTCCCACCTCACGTGACCAAGCCGAACCTGATAGACCAAGCCGAACCTGATAGAGTGCCAAGCCCAGGAGGAAGGGAGGCGCCTGGATCCCCCGTCTCAAGACACAGGCAGATACAATTAAGCGACTCAATGGACATCTGCGGCGGTGGGAGTAGTCGGCCTTCCAGCACATGAATAAATCCTCACATTGTCTGCACATACCCATAGTGAAACATTGTTGCAAATGACAGGTGCACCGCGAGCTGGGAACAGCGATGGTCCCAGACTGGGGGGCTCGCGGGTGAACCAATCAGAGCATGGGGCTCTTATCACTGACGCCATTAACATTGACCAATCCTCAGGGGTCTTCATGTAACAATTTTTATGTATCAAATTGAAGGGACAACCCAAGTATACCACCTGACTGACCCTTAACCACTAACAACGTTCTCTATATGTATGCTATACTAACCCTACCACTCGGGGAACCAATCCAGAGTGGCGATAGGTTTTTTGCTAACTTTCTCAGGTGACGCAAGTAGCGCATCATACTAAGGTAAAAAGGGCCTGCGAGCCCCACGACGAGGAGAGAGTGTCAGGACGGACGCGTACGATCCTCGACCCATCCCTGCCGTTTTGTTTAATAAACAGCAGAACCACCTTGCTTCTTGCGTGTGTCTCATACTCTATCTCCTTTTTTGGGATATACGGAGGAGTTGGGGCCTCCCTGCCCGGAGGTCCGCGGACGGCCCAGCCGACCCCGGGAGAATTTCCCCCCGACAGGTCTTTGTGATTCTGTCATCAAATAAGTTTATTTTTGTGTTGATAATTTCTTTCTTATAGTGTTTGGATAGTTGGGCTAATTTAGCTTTATTGTTGTCGGTGGGCGAGTTGCACTCTTTAAGCTCCCTTTAATCAAGCCAGATAGCTTGTAATTTTCTTTTCTGTTTTCTTAGTTCATTAAGTTTGGGGGTGAACCCTGTCCCCCCCCTAAAATTACGCCCATACTTACTAAGAATATTAAATGTAAACTAAAAGTCACAAGGTTGGATAGCAGCCCATCCAGTCATCACCATTGAGTGGTTTCTTGAGTGCTTAAGAATAAATTAGGAAATTAGAAGTTTAGGGGACACTTAGATTTACCATGAGCCCCGCATGGTAGATCTTCCAAAAGGGGATTTGAGTGTAACCAGAATTATAGTTGATACTCATTGTTTTGTAGTAACATTGTGTATCTGGGTCACCCAAAGTTTAAAATTGCCAGTCTCCCTCAGACTGTAAGCTCTGTGGCTTTAATCTTGCTGAGATGGCTGAAGAGCAAGGCCCAGCTTTCGGGGACGTTCTTTAGATGTCCGTCGAGAAGCAGACAGTTTTCAGGGTCTGTTGCATTACTTTTAAGGCCCATCATTATCTGGGTCTGAAGAATGAAGGTGTTGTGAAATATTTATGTAAACTCCACTATGCCTTTACGGTTGAAGATACTAGGGGTGTACCGAAAAGAAGATTAAGTATTTGGCCGAATACTAAATATGCAACCGAATAGCTGTTTAACTCAATATTTAATCTTCCAATATAAAAAATAAAAATTTAGAAAAAATGAATGCACTATTTTAAATGTGTGTTCCTACATTTGATTTATTCCTCTTTATTTTAATTAACATCTAGTCTTTATTTAATACAGGCAATCTGGAAAAGAAGAGATTAACACAAATGCAGAGACCATATGTTAAATATGTTTATGTTAATGTTAATTAATTCATACCGTGCACCGTCACCAACAGAATTGGTGCCAAGGTGCTCAGGCGGATCTGAAAATAAGAGGCAGGATGGGTTAGGCAGGTAAAGAGGGAGTAGGAAAGCGGGAGAAGGGGTATGATGTTGGCAGCTTCAGTTCGGTTTTCACCGTGCGGTGAGATTTGGTGTGAGTATCGGACCGATGCGAGACCTCGTGTGCTGTTGGTGCGGTTTATGTGTTGTTTGTTTGTTGTGGCAGTGTGGTGAAGTGCGCGCAGTTTGCTGCGCAAGAAGATGGTGGTGTGGGTTTTTGTGTGAGTTAGAAATGCAGAGATTAGAGAGTAGGGTTAGTGGGGTGGGTTATGTATCTTAGTCCTTATAAATCTTGTTCTGTATCCGGATGTCCTATAGGTAGGCATATTTCCACTTTTCTTTGCTGTCTGTCTAGTTTTATGGGTGATAGCGTTCCCAGTTGTGTTGTTTTGAAATTAGCATAATAGGAAGGGGCGTGTCTTGTCCCCATTCTGATATTGGTACTGTTGATTAGCAATCCCCCCATCCCTTGCTATCTATTTCCCCTCAGTGCCTTGTTGCCTGTGTGTAGTTTGTAGGCCCTGGTGTTATTGATATATCATCCGTGCCCTTCCATTCCGATCTGTGTTCATTCTATGGTATCGTCCTGTCCTATCTATCTCTCAGTTACATCATCCTTCCTTAACTTCTGCTTATGGGCGATAGCATTCGGGGGACCGGGAGGGTCATTTTCTTCACACAGCATGGATTCAGCTGTGTATATGCCCTCATGGCGTTCTTCTAGTTAGGGGGTGAATAGACATATGCAAAATCATTGCTACTCAAAATGGCAGGTTGCAATTAGCAACATAGATACTACAATTTGCAGCTGCCACTGTGATTCACACACATTGCAAACTCTTTGAGTTCCAATGTCACTACAGTGAAAAGTGAACTTTGGACCTTCTTTACAGCTCACACACAAATCTACAAATGGTTTCTCTCTGCTCATTCAGGATACCAGTCAAGGGTACATGTGAGGTAAGTGGACTCCATCTCCCTACTATTTCGTAACTCCCTTCCCATAAGCCAAATATGAGAGGTGACACTGCCAGAGAGGCAGACAGTATTGGAGCAGAGCTAACTGCACATAGAAAGGCATGATATGTGACTGAATGTGCCCAAACCTACAAGCTCAAAGAATGCATTGTTGGGCAGTCAGTCAATTCCACTAAATCGCATTCTACAAGCACTTACTACTCCGGCCTGCCACTACACTAGAGATTTATTTGGCTTTTTTTATGTCTAACACTCTCAGCCCTCCATCCCACCACACCAGCAGATGCAGCGCTCTCTATCACTGTGTCCTCTCTCACACGCTTCCCATTGGGACAAGCTGCTTATGATGTTATTTGAGAAATTTCTCAATAAGCAAATTCTCCTAAGAGGCCAACATGTGTTGGGGAATGTTGGCCGCATCTTATGATTCCTGGCCTTTAACTGACTCGTCCCTAGCCTGTACTCATATATCAGAGGGAGCCAACCTGTTTGGAAGTCTTCTGATTTCCAAACATCCTCCCCTCCTACCAATTATACCAATTGTGCATAGTTCTCTATGTCCCACCCAGAGTCCTCAGACCTATCTATACTCCCTCTGGCAGACTGGCCCACTGGGGATGTGAGAGGCCTTTTTGGCGGGTCACGTCCCTTTGCATGACATTTGATGGACTACTCCAGCTCTATTGGTCGGCACTACACGTTAGGAATTCATGTGTTTCCATAGGCATTTCCCTTAGGAATACATAATGCTCACCTCTCACTCATCCGCACCACTCCTCTCCAATACACAAACCTATGCACCGTAGTTTTATATTTAATAGGGAATGCAGCCAATATTTGATTGGGTTTCTGCGGTAAAGGCGCAAATACAGCGCTGCCAAGGAGGGTGCACTTATCAGTTGCAGGAATGGTGGGAAAGGGGAGGGGGCATCCCAAGAGGGGGGAAACTCCATTGACAGCTGCACCATGGAACTTGTGTGCTGTGTACTTAGGTGCAGCTTGAGGAGTTTGCGGGATAAAGTAGGGGTGGGGGCACCCAAGGGAATCTGGGGGGATAGAGAGCAGCAGGGGTAGGACAGTAAAATATGACCCATGCAACAGCCATCCTGACATATAGGCTGCAGGTAAGTAAGCAACTTGGGGTTTCACACTGACGGACCCCGCATTTCGGGGCAGACATGAATTACGTGTGCACTCAGTCATAGCAGTGTGCTAGAGAAACGATTCAAACCAACCATTCCCAGGAGACTGTAATTGCTGGGAAATGGGTCCAGCAAATACTATCGAGGTCAGCGAGCCAGACTCTGGGCACTCGCTGGGAAAGGAAGGTCTTTACTGAATAAATACTGGTAAATAGAAGGAACTTCCCGGTGGGGTAAGCGGTTATAAATCGCCCCTTGGCCGACAAGCCTGGAAAGAGGGCTGTGGGGCAGGAGGGTGAGCCCCGGAGGTGACCAATCAGGTGGAGATGTTGGTGTCCGGGGGGGGGCACAAGTGTTTTGTGACCTTGCCGATGTTGCTACATTGCATTAAAATGAGATGTCAAAGAATTTGTCTGGAGTTGAATAGCAAGAAATTATTCAGTGGGAGACCAATAGCTTTTTTTAAGCCAGAATTACTCTGAATACTCACTCAAAGCCGAAGTTCGGTACCCCGCTAGAAGATACCAATAAAGCAGATCATTTGTGGCACAGCTTTCTCACACAAGACAGCGAATGTCTGGATAATGGTGCCCATGAGCTTTGCAAAATTTAACAATCTGGTTCAATTCCATAAAGAATTGAAAACATAGCTCCTTCTGTTAATCTAATGCCAGTACGTATTTTTCTTCATTGCCCACTGTTACAATTTATTGTTAAGGTGCAGCAGTAAATAAATGTGCGGTTAGATAATGTGAATAAAACCAAAATGTGCAATTATTTTATTTTTTATTTTTTGACATGCTGGGATGCTGCTTCAGAGCACGAGGAGGATATGTTACAAGAGGAGGCATGCTTGAGGAAGATCACGTGAAGCACAGGACCCAACCAAAGTCAAGGATTCAAGTCTATCCAGAATGGGGCTTACTTCAGGGATATCTCGAGTCACAAGTGGCCCAGCTTAGGTCTGAGAAACAGCGTAAGAGAGTTCCCAAGGATGGAGCCTTGACGATACAGAAAGCTGACCACAAACCTTATAGAAGATGACCAACAGGCTTTAGCCAAGTCATCTTAAGTACCGGATTGGTTGGAAGGACCGGACCACTTTGGCGAGGTAGGCGGGGTGTCTTGAAGCCGATCTTCAGTGTCTTGATGCATTGTTAAGGCAGGGACTACAGGGCAGAGAGCCCAGCAAGTCAAAAAGAAAAAAGGTAAGTAGTGAAACAATGCCACCCACCTAACAAGAAACCTAGGGTGCTAGAATGGAATGGATTAGGCGACCTAGCGATGTGGGCCGTTTGGGGGTCTTTGGAGCTTTCAGGCAGGACCTTTCTGTTATTTTATTAGAAAGGAAAAAGAAAAGAGCGAGTCCTTCTGTGCCGGATGGAAAGGACTAGTGTAAATGGACACGTTCTAACCAGTTGAATCAGACGTGTCTTCATCCAAGCCCTAGACAGTCACAGCTTACCTTGGCAATATTGGACTAATCACTGTATCGCCCCGCGTCTGAGTTAAATGAACTGTGATTGGCTTGCGCTCAGGACCTGGCTGCGCAATTATCCCCCAGCTTTCACATCAGCAAGTAGTGCCATGTTCCACCCTGGCGTCGGCTGCCTTTTTAGCTGCTGAACACCACCGAGGGCAGGAGGCGCTTCCCAAAAAAAGATGAATAATGAAACAGGCACGTCCTGCCCAACACGCAACATCTCTGACAGGGAACGCCGTCCAAGCGCTCCCGCTCCATCCTTCTGTTTAAAGGTCACATGCCCCCATGCGGCAGATTGCACCGCAAGTTCCAGCCTTTGCCTGCTTGGGTGCCCATCTGCTGCCTTCCAGTGCCGTAGGAAGAGCCTCTGGCTGCCAGAAGCGCAAATCCCCCGCCATCTCTGCGAGGCCTTGCTGTCTTGGGATCCGAGCCCCGGTGCACCCTCAGGGCTTGGCAGAGCGGCGGCTCCAGGGATTATATTTGGGGTGGCACGCAGGGGTCCACATGCAAAATTCAGGGGCCACCTATGATTGCCGGTCCCAACATCCTGTATCAGAGGTTATGAAACACACAGCTGTGCGTGTGTGTGATTCGTAACACGCTGATCTTGGTGTCCTGCCAGCGACGTGAAAGCGGCTTCCTCTCACTGCCAACCCAGTCATAGGCCAGCCTCATTCAGCCTCAGAAATCTGATTCTTACAGACCTCGAGGAAGCAAAGAAGCACTTGGATGGGATATGGATACTGGCGCGTGAGTCGCAGCAGTCACACATTACAACCACACTAATGATGGGCCTCATTACGCGTCTGCTGGTAACCCGCCGGTGCAGACTCGCCTTACCGTTACCGGCACACGGTATCCCAATGTTACCAGGAAATTCCGGGCGCGGCAAAGTACCCAATGCGTGGAGTCCATGGGATGGGAACTACTGAAGCACTGTTGTTAATGGTGCCTGTGCTTCAGTGATTACTCTGCCAGTCGTGGCCTGAACTGCAGGTCGGGCCTGCTGGTAGTTCACTGCCTGTACTGGCATACTCGTAGTGAGCCGGTCCGAAATAATGCCAAAGCCGGTAGTACCCGCTTTTTTCCTGCCATTTTTTCCGGTACGCCTCACTTGAATTTTAGCTTAAAATTATTGATACTAAAGCTTGGTCATTTATAATAATGAATACTAATAATACGTTATTTATACAACGCTTTCACCAAAACGCTTTACATAGGAGACTTAACATAGAATAAATGTATTATTACCCATCCATATTCAACTCAGCCTTTCATCCTCGGAACGATGAAAGGCAGAGTTGGCCAGCTCAGGATTCGAACCTACGATCTGCAGAGCACCCATATGTCTCAGCAGCCAGCGATTGACCCGCTGACCTATCTTACTATTTCTCCTGAAATGTGCTTGACACCTACCTGTCCAATGCAGACACGCACGTCTCTCCTCCTGTAACTTAGCGAATCTAGCAGTTTAGCAACCAAGAAAACAAAAAACATGTAAAATGAGGAAAGCTTCTGGCAGGTGGCATTGTGGTGGAAATCCGGTGCAAGCAATAGGCTAGACAAGCAAAGCTGTTCTCTAGGGTGCTGGCCAGCAGGGGGCATCAAACAGCAGTCTTCTCACCCTATTGTAATGCAGTGGCTACATGATACCTACTTTCAGTAGGCAGAAATCTAGAAAACCCTAACTTGGCAGTGGATGAAAGGCTACTTTCAACTGACACCTGTTTTTGGGCAAAGTAAAAAGATGGAGGACTAGAAGAAAGAAGGCTTGACAAAACAAAGTGGTTAGAAGCAGGCCACTCACCGCAGTCAGAGTCATGGTATCTCTCTTCTGGAACCTCTGGAGTAGAGCAGGAGCCAGCCGAAGCATTCCACTCACCAGAGTCAGGTCAGTGTCATGGTACCTCCTTTCTGGAACTTCTGGAGGCAGAGCGCAAGTCAGCCAAAGCAGGCCACTCAATCCAGTCATGTCAGTGTCATGGTAGCCCCCTTCTGGCACTTCTGTTGGCAGAGCGAGAGCCAGCCAAAGCAAGCAACTCACCTCAGTCATGTCAGTCATGGTATCTCCCATCTGGAACTTCTGGATGCAGAGCATGAGCCAGCCAAAGCAGGCCACTCAACCCAGTAGGTGAGAGTCATCATAGCTCCGTTCTGGAACTTCTGGAGGCAGAGCATGAGCCAGCAGAAGAAGACCACTCCCCTGAGTCATGTCAGAGTCATCGTAGCCCGCTTCTGGAAGCAGAATGCGAGACAGCTGAAGCAGGCCACTCACCACAATCAGGTCAGAGTCATGATAGTTCCCTTCTGGAACTTCTGGAGGCAGAGCGCAAGTCAGCCAAAGCAGGCCACTCAATCCAGTCATGTCAGTGTCATGGTAGCCCCCTTCTGGCACTTCTGTTGGCAGAGCGAGAGCCAGCCAAAGCAAGCAACTCACCTCAGTCATGTCAGTCATGGTATCTCCCATCTGGAACTTCTGGATGCAGAGCATGAGCCAGCCAAAGCAGGCCACTCAACCCAGTAGGTGAGAGTCATCATAGCTCCGTTCTGGAACTTCTGGAGGCAGAGCATGAGCCAGCAGAAGAAGACCACTCCCCTGAGTCATGTCAGAGTCATCGTAGCCCGCTTCTGGAAGCAGAATGCGAGACAGCTGAAGCAGGCCACTCACCCCAATCAGGTCAGAGTCATGATAGTTCCCTTCTGGAACTTCTGGAGGCAGAGCAGGAGCCAGCCGAAGCAGGCCACTCACCAGAGTCAGGTCAGAGTCATGATAGTTCCCTTCTGGAACTTCTGGAGGCAGAGCAGGAGCCAGCCGAAGCAGGCCACTCACCAGAGTCAGGTCAGAGTCATGATAGTTCCCTTCTGAAACTTGTGGAGGCAGAGCAGGAGCCAGCCGAAGCAGGCCACTCACCAGAGTCAAGTCAGTGTCATGATAGCTCCTTCTGGAGCTTCTGTTGGCAGAACGTGAGCCAGCCGAAGCAGGCCACTCACCCCAGTCAGGTCAGATCCATGAAAGCGCCCTTCTGGAAGCAGAGTGGGAGCCAGCCGAAGTAGACCACTTACGCCAGTCAAGTCAGAGTCATAGTAGTTCCCTCTGGGAAGCAGAGCACAAGCCAGCCGAAGCAGGCCACTCACCCCAGTCAGGTCAGAGTCATGGTACCTCCCTTCTGGAACGTCTGTTGGCAGAGTGCGATTCATCCGAAGCAGGCCACTCAACCAAATCAGGTCAGAGTAATAGTAGCTCTCTTCTGGAACTTCTGGAGGCTGAACGTGAGCCAGCCGAAGCAGATCACTCAACTCATTCAGGTCAGAGTCATGGTAGCTCTCTCTGAGCACGAGCCAGCCGAAGCAGGCCACTCACCCCAGTCAGGTCACAGTCATGGTAGCTCCCTTCTGGAACTTCTGGAGGCAGAGCGTGAGCCAGCCGAAGCAGGCCACTCACCCCAGTCAGTTCAGAGCCATGATTGTGCAGGTTATGATAGCAAGATTAGCAGGCTGGCTTAGAATATGGGCACGCCGAGGGCAAATGAGCGCAGTACAATCTGTCCACGTTTTAAGTGGGTCTCTTTAATGTTATATTAAGCTTACACTAAAAGGCACGTAACTAAGTGAATATTAGGAGGTTATGGCAGAATACGAATAATTCCATTCTAAAAAAACACCTCGATGCCCATGGGCTTTGTGTGCTGCTATAAATGAAAAAATAAATAAATAAAAGGGTCAGAGTATTTAATGGGTCACTGTGGGTGACAATGAATATATTGGGTGCCGATAGCTGTATATGTATATGTATATATATATATATATATATATATATATATATATATAGTCGCTTAGAATCAAATGCATCTTGTTATTCCTGCCTGGAGTGAGGTATTTATTGAACAGGTGTAGTGTAGATCATGGACCCAAGCTTTCACCTACATCACCCCTCTCCACTCTCCTTACTGGCTTATGTCTATCTTTATCCGTCCTTTATTTGTGATGCCATCTTCTTTTCCCCTTTTTCCTTTCCTCGCAGACTACAGTCTAGAGACACCTGGCGGGGCAGCAATTCGCCACCTTTCGGGCAAGCATAGTTGCTCTGAGACCACCCCAGTGGTGATGTGGCACTGTATAAACCCCTTTCAACTTACTCTTAACCTTTGACACAAATACCTTTGATACAATGTCTATCCTCTTCGCTCTTCATTTGTTAGCCCCTTTTTAATTTGGACTATTGGGTGGCAGTGCCACCCATAAGATGAAACTATTGTGTTAAAGTCCAGATAGGGAGAAATGGCGTATGAAGAGGGACACAATGCTAGTTGGTTTGGGTTGCTTATTTGCCCACCCATTGACTGCCCTTGGCCATACTAATCCCTATGGTCATTCCAACCTAGTTCCTGCCTCTCCCCGCCCAACACACCTCCTCATGGGAACTCTTTAAGCTCCCTTTAATCAAGCCTTACCATCTAACTTGGCATTTGAAGTTCCTACCAGTGTTCTTTTCTGAGAATTAATGACTTAATTTGAACTATTAACACGCTATTGGTGTAATAAAAATGTCTTAACCAGGTTGCCTTCAGCCACTCGATTTATTAGTACTATGCGTGTCCTTCACTGAAGACATGTTAAAGAAAAGCATTGGCAAAGCCATCAGTTTTGGCTTGTGTGTAGGTATTAGGCATTTGCCAGGCACTGTTATTAGATGCCCAGCTACTCGCACTATTTTGCACCTGCTACCATCAAGGGCTGGTTAATACCACTACTGCAGTGCCTTGCAAGTGCCTTCCCCATGCGTACAAAAAATCCCAAACTGTTGCCATTGCCAATGCTTGTTTTCCCTATACCCTCTTCTTTTCCCTTACCTTGCACAGCCATGGTGTGGAAAGCCCTGGAGCAGGGGCAATACGCCACTTGGACAAGCCAAGCCACTCTGAGACTACTGCAGCTGTGATTTGGCTTGAGTAGACGTTTTAGTTACTACTCATTCCTGCATTCCTGCAGAACAGTAGTCATTACATTAGTCAAATGCAGGACCAAAATGCGACTGGCCCTTAAAATGCCTTGCTAAAAGATCTGCTTCATTGCATGAGATGTGCACAATGTCCCAAGGCAGCTCAGCCCGATAAAGAAGCCGGTTCTATGTCATTTCATCCCCAGTCAGTTCAGAGTTATGGTAGCTCCCTTCCTGAACTTCTGGAGGCAGAGCGTGAGCCAGCCAGAGCAGGCCACTCACCCCAGTCAGTTCAGAGTTATGGTAGCTCCCTTACTGAGCTTCTGGAGGCAGAGCGTGAGCCAGCCAGAGCAGGCCACTCACCCCAGTCAGTTCAGAGTTATGGTAGCTCCCTTACTGAACTTCTGGAGGCAGAGCGTGAGCCAGCCAGAGCAGGCCACTCACCCCAGTCAGTTCAGAGTTATGGTAGCTCCCTTACTGAACTTCTGGGGGCAGAGCGTGAGCCAGCCAGAGCAGGCCACTCACCCCAGTCAGTTCAGAGTTATGGTAGCTCCCTTACTGAACTTCTGGAGGCAGAGCGTGAGCCAGCCAGAGCAGGCCACTCACCCCAGTCAGTTCAGAGTTATGGTAGCTCCCTTACTGAACTTCTGGAGGCAGAGCGTGAGCCAGCCAGAGCAGGCCACTCACCCCAGTGAGGTCACAGCCATGCTAGCTCCCTTCAGGAACTTCTGATGGCAGAGCGCGGGACAGCCGAAGGAGGCGCCTCATGTGGAGGAGGAGGAGTGAGAATGAGTGGGATTTGGAGTCCTATTCAAATAAGAAATGCTGGAGGGGCTGTCTCCGAGTACTGACTACATGTCTGATTTGTTGCAGCATGTGCTCCCAAGCTGAACTATACTTGTTAATGCAACTTTAAAACAACTACATACATTAATAGACTTTATTTTGGGCACGCACGCTACTTGTAAATTGCCAATCTTTGCATGTTGGTAAATTGATAGCTGCAAGCATTAGCTAACGTTTCATGGAAAGTTAATAATGAAAACCTGCCCTATTGGTTACCAATATTCTGTGCTGACTGCAAGCAACGGTGCCCGTGTATGTTTATGTAGTGCATGTTATCAGTGGCGTTGCTAGGGGCGGGGGGGCTAAGGGGGCTATAGCCCCTGATCTTTTCGTTGTAGCCCCGGATAGAATCTCAGGAGCTACAGCCAAAAGGCTAGCTAGCCCCCAGTCCCGACAGTTCCGACATCAGCGTAGCCCCGGGTCATTTCCAGACCTAGCATCTCCCCTGCAGGTTATGATAGCAAGATTAGCAGGCTGGCTGAGAATATGGGCACGCCGAGGGCAAATGAACGCAGTACAACCTGTCCACGTTTTGAAGTGGGTCTTTTAATGTTGTAACTAAGTGAATATGAGGAGGTTATGGCAGAATACTAATAATTCCATTATAAAAAAACACCTCGATGCCCATGGGCTTTGTGCGCTGCTATAAATGAAAAAATACATGACTAAATAAAAGAGTATCACCAGTTAATGGGTCACTGTGGGTGACAATGAATATAGTGGGTGCTGATAGCTGATTATATATATATATATATATGAAGTCGCTTAGAATCAAATGCATCTTGTTATTCCTGCCTGGAGTGAGGTATTTATTGAACAGGTGTAGTGTAGATCATGGACCCAAGCTTTCACCTACATCACCCCTCTCCATTCTCCTTACTGGCTTATGTCTATCTTTATCCGTCCTTTATTTTTTATTTTGTTTTTTATTTATACTTGTATTTAATCATTAAAAGATTTTTACAAGAGCGCTTTCTGGAGTGGATGCAAACCTTTCTAATGTTGCCTGGTGGATGGTTTGAGCCTTACGTTTTAATTCCTTATCAGTGCATCTAGAACCATCCGTCCTTTATTTGTGATGTCCTTTTCTTTTCCCCTTTTCCCTTTCCTCGCAGACTACAGTCTAGAGACACCTGGCTGGGCCGCAATTCGCCACCTTTCGGGCAAGCATAGTTGCTCTGAGACCACCACAGTGGTGATGTGGCACTGTATAAACCCCTTTCAACTTACTCTTAACCTTTGACACATTATTTGAAGTTCCCAGCTTGCTGGAACCTCATGAACCCAATCTTTCACAAACAATACTCCACTGCATCTTAACCTCCTGGCATATGTCTATCCTCTTCACTCTTCTTTTATTAGCCCCTTTTTAATTCGGACTATTGGGTGGCAGTGCCACCCATAAGATGAAACTATTGTGTTAAAGTCCAGATAGAGAGAAATGGCATATGAAGAGGGACACAATGCTAGTTGGTTTGGTTATTTGCCCACCCATTGACTGCCCTTGGCCATACTAATTCCTATTGTCATTCCAACCTAGTTCCTGCCTCTCCCCACCCAACACACCTCCCCATGGGAACTCTTTAAGCTCCCTTTAATCAAGCCTTACCATCTAACTTGGCATTTGAAGTTCCTACCAGTGTTCTTTTCTGAGAATGAATAGGCCTTATTACGAGAAGTGCAGTAAAAATGGGGTCATTACCGGCATGGAGGAACTAGCGGGTCTGTGCTCGTTTGACACCGCTAATAGCAGGTGATTACGAGTGTGCGAGCAGGCGCGAACCCCCATGCCAGTAATGGCCACAACGCCATGGTGCTAAAGGCCCTCCAACCCCCCAATGGCGCCCTCACGGGACCCACCGATACCGCCTCCGCCTAGGAGGCACCCCTTAATACCGACCCGGTAATAACATCATGCTAATACCGGGCTCGTAATACCGTACCCAGAAGTAACATCATCGCGTTGGAATGGGAAATGCTCCTTTTATACTGGGACAGGCTCCATTGACTCCTCCTGTGATGAATGTGTGCACCTGTGGCAGTTGCCTTGACTGCAGGTTGATGTTTACGGGTGATCCGCGATGCCTGTATGGCCGCCATCATGCAGCCCCTAATTACTGCCTTTGGGATTGCATGCCCTCGTGAGTTGTGATGTCCTCCAATTACCGGCATCCCGTTATTTACTCCGCGAAGGGGTGCGTGTACGCGCGCATGCCTGTATGAAGGGGCACGGTACGGGAGGTGGCCGTATTGGTGGGTTGTCGGATCGTAATGGCCCGGACCCGTTAACGTGCCGGTATTACCATTCCGCCTTCCTTTTTTCATTACCTCCATTCTCGTAATGAGGCCCAATGACTTAATTGGAGCTAATGTCTTACCAGGTTGCCTTCAGCCACTCGACGTATTAGTACTATGCATGTCCTTCAATGAAGACATGTTAAAAACAAGCATTGGCAAAGCCATCAGGATTGGCTTGTGTGTAAGTATTAGGCATTTGCCAGGCACTGTTATTAGATTAACCACTTGCACCTGCAACCATCAAGGGCAGGTTAATACCACTACAGCAGTGCCTGGCAAGTGCCTTTCACATGCTGACACAGAAGCCCAAACTGTTGCCATTGCCAATGCTTGCTTTTCCCTGTACCCCCTCCTTTACCCTTTCCTTGCACAGCCATGGTGTGGAAAGCCCTGGAGCAGGGGCAATACGCCACTTGTTGGACAAGCCTACGCACTCTGAGTCTACTGCAGTTGTGATTTGGCTGAGTAGACGTTTTAATTACTACTCATCCCTATACTCCTGCAGAAAAGTAGTCATTTCATTAGTCAAATGCAGGACCACATTTCAACTGGCCCTTAAAGGGCCTTGCTAATAGATCTGCTTCATTGCATGAGATGTGCACAATGTCCCAAGGCAGCTCAGCCTGTTAAAGAAGCCGGTGTCATTTCATCGACGGGTATAATTTCGATGGGTTTTTTTCGGAGTATGTTTTAACGAAAAAACAAATAAAAATTGATTTATTTTTATTTTTGGGGGTTGCCCCCCAACCCCTCATCCCCTATGTTTTTTTGACCTATTCCCGACCCTTCCTCACTCCTTATATATTCTTTTCCAACCAACCCCCAATACATTTCAATTATTTTTTTTGTTAAAAAATTACTCTGAAAAAAACCCATCAAAATTACACCCGTCGATTGAAAGAACGCTATACCCTCAAGCGAAACCTCACCGCAGTCTTGAGAACAACCCTCAGGCACTTATACTGTCTGCTGTGGGTTCCACCTCTGATGGGGCTCGGCCAAGGTCCACCGATGCCTGCGAGCATGCGAAAAACTCATGCAAACAAGGGATCCAAAATGACACATGGGTTTTCTAAACCAATGGTCCTGCCTCCGCACAAAAACAAATGCTAAATCTGAGGGGGAAATTACAGTGACATGTAGCGGGACAATTGATGCATCAGCCAAGACAAGAAAGTCATTTAAAACTATTTTTGTGTATGCATATCTTGACATACAATAGGTCAACACAATAAAGGTGGAAAGTGTTAAGCCCCTTAAGACCCGTGGATTCCCATCTCCTGGGTTGCCCTCTTCAGGGGCCAGCTCTAGGATCTATTCCCTCAGTTCAGTCTCTACACACATAGTGGGTTTTCAGGTGTCCCCTTGCAAGATAGTGGACAGACCAAATGAAGACTTGGTCCTCCTACTGTGCCCAAAGTGGGACTAGGTGTAGCCAGTGGCAACAGCCAATACCAATCCTTTCCCAATTATGAAACACAGGTAGCCAATTAGAAAATGTTGCAGACATACATTATTGATTGTCAGCGATAATTGCAAATGTTTAATGATCCTGTCGCTTTGTCGAAACCCGATATGTTGTGTCTGCCCAATGCACATAATTAATAATTTAAATTCTAGGGTTGGCAAATATGCACTTGGTTTTCATCATAATTTTATTGTTGTAAGTCGTAGAGATGAGTCTTTATCCTCAAATCTTTTCTTTGTTTATTTATAACATATTTCAATTTCAATTTTCAAAGTGCATCCCTCAGAATTGATATAGATATTTCTTGAACTTCCAAAAATAAATACCTCTCAACACGTGTTTCACCCCTTAGTTTGATCGTGGCTCATCGGGAGGATTTACTTACATATTTGTGTAATTTAGCTGAAAAATAACAAAGGAAAAGTTCCTCTTATTATTGCTCTGATTGTCTAAAGTTTTTTTGCACTCACCAAAATATTAATTTCCCAAAAAACGTAAACGGATATCTGATCACGCGATCCTACCAGAGTAACCATTTTAATGGGATGCAGAACAAAACTTCCAGTCAATATTTCTGCATGGCTTCTCAACTTTGATAGAAAAATTTAAATTTCAGGTACAGCCAATCATCAAGCATCTAACTCAGAGAGTGTACTATAAAAACCAGTCAGCCAATGTGGATTTGAGGAGCAGGAGATTCAGGTTTGGGAGTGCATGTAGATAGAAGGAGTTAGAGAGAGCAGAGCCTGGGGAGATGGATGGAGTTAGACAGGCGTCGAGAGCTAGGCGGCGAAAGGAGGAAGTGGGAAGATCAGGAGTACAGGAGGAGGTGGCAACATCAGGAGGAGAGTGTGGCACTCCAGAGGATGAAGCAAGTTCAAGGGTGCAGGAGGAGGTGCCAACAGGAAGGAAAGCAGGAGATGATGGCATCAGGAATCAGCAGCGATATAGAGACGGTGATAACATAAGGTGGTGAAGGTGATACAGAAGAGAAAGGGGGAGGAGCAGGCGGTAAAAGTAGTACAATGAACCCTCCTTTTAACCAGACATATTTTTACTCTCTCTGAAGAGCCCATAGACGCTTAGATTATATAGAGTGGAGATTTCAAGGCTATACTGGTTACTTACCTTGATTGCGCCAGCATGAATATCAGATCATTGGCGCATCCTGCCCTGATGGTTTTGGCAAGATCGTACTACAATTAATGAGTGCCCATTATCATGCCCCTGAAACTAAACCCCGAAATCTAGTGCTCTTCAAGGGATTGGTGACGGATTAGATACCAAAGGAACATCCTTGGGACAGTCAGGAGTTATAGAAGCCTAGAAAGGAGAGCCAAAATACATGATGAAGGCAATTAAGTAATATTAGTAATGGTCTTGAGTTCTGGAATTGTTCCCAGACTACATTACTCACACGCCCTGGCAGAAGAGCAGCTTAAAGCAGATCTTGTGGTAGTCTCAGCCCTCCATATAAGGTGCGTTATGAGGCCTTTTTTCGCACAGACATCTTGTCAATATGGCCCTTTTAGTTCTTCCTTGCGTACCACTTACAGAGGCTATGTATAAATCATGGAGCTCACTGGTGACAGCCTGGCTAGCAGCAGCTTGCAAATCCACTCTTTACTTTAGTAATTGACACAGTTCCTTGAAAGAAGCAACTAGAATGAGTCCTGGACTGTTCCATTTTTTAACACTCTCCTCTGTTAATGATTCTATCAAGATATTACTTTCTGAGTAATGTAAAAGGGAATTTATGTTTTCTTCACTTTGTTCAACTGCCTGCATTTTGTAGATTACAGTGTTATTAAAGCATCTCGAATCATGAACAGGTGTTTCACTTTGCTTTAGGACACATGTAGTATTGTGTAAAATGAAAATTGTCTTAAGGAAGGGCTGCATTTCTGCTTCATTGCCTTTAATAGAGGCAGCACAGTTGCCGCAGCATCGGCATTTCACACTTTGTTTTCTTTTCATCATAGAAGCACACCAATTGCATAGCTAGGCATGTGGTCTGAGCTTTAACTGCCTTTCTGACCCCCCAGCCCCACCACAAGCAGGTATAATGGATACAGGTAGAATCAGTGCTGCATATATTTTCAGTGGCACAGATTGTACCTGTACCTCTCAACAGGACTGCTATATAGGCAAAGGAGCCTCATTTTTCAATGGATCTGCTACACCGTACGCATGTCATGGCACAGTGTCAAATATTCACGGCAGGGCTGATTGCATCATGCCCACATTTATTAGCAGGACTGTTATGTTTTGGGACAGTACCTGAATTTCCTAACGGAGCTGCTGTTAAGAAAGCACAAAGTAGTGTTGGCATTTTCTGCAGCGAGCTAAAGTACAGAGCAAGTACAGTGTCTGAGCTCTTCCCATCAACCTCCAATAGTGTGAAAAAATGGCATTGCTGTCATATACTTCAATCTCTTCTACTTGGTCTTGTACTTTTCAAAACATAGGCTTCTCCCATGTCTGATTGCTGAGTACCTCTGTCAACAATCTAGCTCTTTTCAAAGCCTTCTTATAAATCTCCTGACTAATGTAAGATAGTCCAAACAAGCTTAGCGCTTTTGACAAGCTATTTATGTCAGGCAAGCCTCACATGGAACTGCCAGTGCCCTAAACCTGTGTGCCTATCAATGTCAACAGCCTGTTGGGAAAGGAAGCTCAGTGGGTCAATAATCCTGCTGCAGATATTATTGTGTAACCGTTTAGTTCAAATCCTGTTAATAGGTGAGTTAATGCGTCTGCATCAGAGCTACGCATTTAAGATGAGGTAACATTCAATTGTAACACAGTAGACTTAACTTCCGACTTATGAAAAGAACTACTGAATGTTCAGTGATTCAGAACACACACATTTTATCCGGGATGCTCTACTTGTAAAGGCTCATAACACACAACTCATCAGGGCTGCTATACCTGAGATTGCTCTGAACACAACTCTTCAGGGCTGCTATGCTTGTAATGGTTCAGAAATCAAACCTCACCAGGACCGCTATACCTGTTAGTGCTCAGAACACACAGCTCTTCGGGGCTGCTATACCTGTAATGGCTCAGAACAGACATATCTCATCTGGGCTACTATACTTGTAATGGCTGAACACACACTGTATCAGGGCTGCTATACCTGTGATGGCTTAGAACACACAACTCTTCTGGGCTGCTATACTTTGGCTCACAATACACACCTCATCGAGGCTGCTACACCTGTAATGGCTCGGAACACACATCTCATATGGGCTCTTGTACTTATAATGGCATACATTGTTGGTAAAGCATCTGCATTCAAGCAAGCGCTGCATCTGGTCAGACAAACCTCTAACTCATCAATTGCCAGCTGGAATGGCCAAAAGAAGGTTTGCACACATCTTAAAAGGAGCACCCAATGGTAAAGCTGCACTAGATTTTTAAATAGAAAAGGCATTTTCAACTTTCTGGATATTTATTAGTGCTTTTTTAAAAGACAAACAGAAAACAGGAAAGGAAGAGCAACTTTGAACCTAAGCAATACAGAAGAACAAAGGTGTTGCGGGGAGGGGGGTGGGCTAAGGGACAGAGATCATACGAGACAATCTAAAACAGGAATTCGAGCAACAGGAAGAGCGAGCAATGAGCTACATGATAGGGCAACAGAGAAAGGGAGAAGGGAAACAGAGTTAACAATAGGACAAACACACAATAGGAGTGAGCAGAGCAAACGGGACATTTGGAGACAGTAAAATAAAACACAGATCAACAGCAGGTGGAGAGAGAGAGATCGAAATAGAAAAGCAAGACTAGAGAAGGGCAGGCCAAAAACATAAGAAACAGTGCAAGAAAGATAATCAAAAGGAGTAGCAACCACAACTGAGAAAATGAACAAAAAATAGATATAGCCAGAGTAATGACATGTGAGAGGAAGAGGAGTTAAATCAACCGATACAACGAGATAGGAGGGAAAAAGCAACAATAGAATGCTGACTTGGGAGCGGCAGAGTGACAGACAGAAAAATGTGGCATTGCAACACTTAAGGGTGAGAGGCAGAGCGTCGGAAAGTGAGAGACAGGGGAAACAAAGTAGTAAAGGGAAGGAGAGATGGAGTGGCTGTCAAGCAGGTAGTGCCAGGCAGCAACAGTAGGCCCGAGAGGCAGAGAAGGGATGCTGGTAGAGTGAGAGACTTTATTTATGAATCACCCCATGTAACTAGCTGGCATCTGAAGTAACTCTTAACAGAGTTTGTGCCCACGTATCATGAAGATGAAGCTGGGTAGTATGCATCTACAAGGTTCTTGTGTGTGGAAAATGTTTTCCACATGTGCAAAACATTATTTAGAAGCACTTTGAAATACAGCTGTTTTGTCACTTATGTTTACAAACAAAGTTTTAATTTTACACACACATTGGATAGTTGTCAGACACTTTTTACTATCTTGCAAAGGGGGAAAATCATGTTTACTCTCTTCAAATTGGATTTACCCCCAATTCAAAAAATTGGAAGTAAAATACTCTGACTCCAAAATTCTATCTGGAGCACTGGGTAGTCTTGCAGGAACTTGTAGGTCCCATACAAGTATTGCGGGAACTGGAAAATCCCAAAGACCACCCTGAAAGAGAGCCTATGCAAGGCTTTGCACACCACACAAGTTTGTTTGGAATTTTGACTATCATCGGGACATCTCACCTGTCCAGCCTCATCATGGCTCAGGAGTTCTCTTGGCTCCGACTGCATACATAGAAAATTTAAGACTACTAAACGCCTGCATGTGCTGTGCTTACAATGCCTTGCTACTAAATCAGCATGAAAGGGGAAACAAACACACGTATTTTGAAGTAACAAAGACTTTAAGTGGACAAAAATATGAACGCTTGAAAGAAAAACAGGCACTTAACTAAGGGTTACTGCAGAATTAGCTCTGAATCAATGGACAGCTGAAGAGGTTTGCAGGAAAAATTGTTCTAGCTTCAATTACACGCTACACAGGCTGTTTCGAGTTTCCAGGAAACATGACACTGTTACAATGTAAAAATTTGGAAATCTTGAGAAAGAAAAGACACCGGCGACAATTCTATATGGCTTTAGACTAGGCCGCATACCCTGCCATGTATGTTTACCTACACGGTATATTTACGTTTTGGCACGCTAAATGAGAATATTCCTTTGCCTGTTAAAGTGACTGCACAGTCTTTGTTTAGCTACACTCTACACACACTGTCCAATTTACTACCCAATATTGGCTGATCAGCTTCAAGCAGAAACCCGATAGCGGTTGTAAATTCATTATAATAAGTATGCAGGTGCACAATAGACATTTACCATGGCTGGGAGGGCCCAGAGGAAGCTTGTGGTGTATTGTCTGTGTTTAAAGTCCCCATGAAGACAGCTGGAAGACCAAAAGGTACCTCCTTACACTAAGTAATTCATTTGGAATTCTGCATTGTGTTCGCGGGTTTCTATGTACCAAGAAATATATATATATAAACTAAGAAACTGAATGGATGGCAACAGGGAATGGAATTGCCCGTTACGTATCTGTCTGTCATCTATTTGCTTGGCCTTGCTTTGCTTAGTGAGAATAAAGATTTACTAAGCCTACCTCATCCAAATTGGAATCCAAGTCCATTGTCTGTGTCTAGGAATAAACAGAAAGGTGACTCAAGGGATCGAGGGTCACCCCGATCTAGGGCATGCCGGGCCCGGGGCAGTGCGGGGAGGATCCCCTGGTCCCCATGCCTTCAACCCCAACATTTAGCAGGGGACAGTCACGTTACCACCTCAGGTCATACCAGCTCTAATTGCTTTGACCCTAGACCACGATCTTGCACGAACTTACCAGATAAAGGAGAGGATCTCCCTTCTCCACTGAGAAAACCAAAAAGCTCCTACCTGCCAGACCCAGAGTTACAGCACAAAGAGAGGCTTCCCTTTTGACTGGGTTAACTAACATAGTGAAGACTATTTTAATGTTTCTGGCTTACCCAGAAATCCATGGGATTGTACTTTGAGGTCAGCAGGATCCGTACCAAACCACACAACCCAGTGGATACCATGGCTTCAGTCTATGATTGTCCAAACATGGTGAGTCCAACATGACAAGTGGCATTACAATGTCTGAGTTCCGTAGCAACAAAGACTGAAACCAGCGAAGCAGACATATACACTCCCTGCTCATTCACTGCACACAATGAAGCTGAGAGGACAGCCAGTTTATCCAGCGTCTTCCAAAACCATCATACGCGCAGTGGAAGCACCAGCGCAGGCAGCCTTGGAAAAAGTTTTTAAAAAAACATCGGAGATCGAAAAAATGGCCAACAGGCCAGATACAGCCTTTGTCCTACCCCGTAAACATAAACCAACCCCAGCTGCTTTGCAAGTGACTAACAAACCCCAGCCCTGCACAATTATGTCTCATAGTTGCAGAACCTCAAAAAGTGGCCCACCAACTCCGAGGAGGAAAGGAAGTATAAATGACAGCAGTTTAGACTGCGAGTGTGGATTGTAGGAGCAGGAGGCTCACGTTTGGTAAAGGCTAAAGACTAAACGTTGATTTAAGACCAGGAGACTGCAGAAGGGGATGAGATAGGAGAGCTGGTGGAAGAGGGGAGAAGGAGGAGATGGTGGGAGCTGAAGGGCCGAGTAAGGAGGTGGAAACATAAGGCGTGGAGCAGGAGGAGGTGGTGAGAGATGATGGGGTTAGGACGGAAGGGGTAAAAGTATGTTGAAGGTTTGGTGACAAGTGTAGGTCTTTTTCATTGATGTGAAGCATGGTCTTGAGCAGGTCTCCACACAACCTTCAAGGTGTTCTTTGTTAACAGTTAGCGGGTTCTGCAATAGCCAAAAAGTTATCAATAAACATCTAATAAATATTAGCAATATTTGTTTTTTTTACTCCTTACCTTACACATATTTTATCAGTACAAAATTACAAAACAATTTAAATACTCCAACAAGATTCCTACACAATTATACGAATACCATTAAAACAGAAAACAAATTAGCCAATCCTAAAACCTCTGTAGGTCTTTCATTGATGTGGGCACTGACCATTTGAGTACTGCTTCCACTTATTTTGATCCATTTTGAACCTTTCCGACGAGATCTTAAACTCTAAAAATGATATCGAGTCTACGTCAAATTGGCATTATTCAATTAAGCAAACAAAATGTGCTTTTGCAACCTCTGCAAGACCTCACTCACATGTCCTCTGTGCGATTCTAAGGACTCTGAGAAGATCACATTATCATCCAGATAGACAGTAATAATGATGTCCAACAAATATTGAAACACATTGTTGTTGAAATGCTGCCGGGGCATTGCGTAGGCCCAGTGGCTTTGCTAGGTACTCAAAGTCGCCATATCTGGCATTAAAATATGTCTTCTATTCATTACCTTTCTTTATTCAAACCAAGTTATAAGCCCCGGCACAAGTCCAACTTGGAACAGAAATGTTCCATGCCAGTGCACATCTGGTCCATCAACAGAGAGATGAGTGGCAGCAGAGGCCGGTTTCACAGAGTTTCACAGAGTAATGAAGTTTTATTTGCGGTAGTCCACACAATGTACCAACTGCCTTCTGAACAGAAATGATGGGGCCTCAGCTGGTGACATGGGGAGTCTGATAAAGCCTTCCCTTAGGTTTGGCTTGATTCGGCATCCGCTTATACTGTCAAGGCATGAATCCGGCCACGTGGAATTTTGAGTCTAGTACGAGCTCAAGAGGCCAGTGATATTCCCTGTGTGTTGGTTATGAAACTGGATCTTTTTTTTAATACATCTCAGGGATCTAGATGCTGCCGGGGCCTCTTCTTATCCTTTCCCTTTTCTTCCTTAATAACTCCTATCATATTGTGTTTGACAAATCCTTCCTGGTTGCAAACTATGATGATTCCCTGCACCATTCTGAGCAAAAGGTCATGTGTATCCTGCTTGTGTCAATGTAGGGGTTGAGCCTCCTTAACCATGTCGTGACTTGGATGGTTTGGGTCTATTTGACCTAAAACATTTGACCTAATCACATTTGATCGAATTTATTTGACCTTTATTCCGGTCTAAAATGAGGAGGGAGATCCCCCCCTTCCCCTCAACCGAACCCACCCCCATATATATATTTAATTCAATTTGACCAAAAGAAAGGTACAAAAAATTCAATCAAATGTTTTAGGTCAAATGTTTTTAGGTCAATTATGCTAATACCGCTTGGATGCCTGGGAAATCTGAGGAGTGTAAGGGGCTGGCTAGCCCTCGGAGGGTCCTCTAGAGGGACAACCTGCATAGCGGGCTACCCCTCTGGCAACCCCCCTCCAACCTCTGGGGGGTATCCAGCACCTCCCAAGGCAGAACAGGCATCCCCGGGTGCAGCCACATCCGGCTTTGGGCTCCGGGGAGCAGTTATAAGGCGGGGGGCTGCCGGGGCTTATTCACTTTATTGCAGCCCCCTGCCCGAAGTCGGATTCGTGTCCATCCTGATGTCGTGTTGTGGATTGCAGAGGTTTTTGTTGCCCGGTGGAAATGGTTGCGAGGTTCAAGGAGACGCTAAAGAGGAGGAAGGATAATTTGGCAAGTCGGTCGCTGTACAAGTGTTGATCTGGAAATTAGGGTTAAGGGTGGCTGTGTATAAGCAGGTTAGGGGAGGATTTGCTGGGCATGCAAGGTGTAGGAAGTGTCTGCTGAGTACGTATAATATAAAAGGACAATTCACCTTCTTCCTCCCCCCCGCATTTTGTGAGCTGCAGCATTTGCACAATCCGAATAACACAAGGTCTAGTGAGATTGTTGCTTGTCCCCCCTCTCTCCACCCTCTTTGCATTGTCATGCCTAGAAACAGCTGGGTATGGGCGCTTTATAAATGACATATGATAACATGTCTTGCCATTGAGCGACACTGAGGGGACATCGGGTTAATACAGGGGATACACCTTATAACAAGATACATGTTGTTCCCATCATCATAGGTTGGTGTAAAATGACAAGAGAAGGGTCACCAGACATGTTTGCCAGCATCGACGTTGGCTCCAACAGTTCAAGTGGTAACAAGTGTGAGGATGCGGCCCTATTGTGGGCTCTACTCTAGGGAACAATTTGCAGTAAGGGTAAAAACTGGGCAAAAGAGATGTTGGATGAAGGGCAGGAGGTGCCTACACACCAGCAGGTTGTTCAGGCCCTGAAATGCTCGCTTGTAACTCTGGAGACCCGCCCGCCAAGCGAAATACCTACTAAAGCACCACAAAGGGCAGCACGTAAACCAAAGTGTAAGGTTGTAACTGTCAGGTCGCAAGAAGCATTATAAATACATGTGACAGCTAATCCTGCCGGGGAACTCTGCTGGAGTGCAGCAGGCAGTCCGCCCACAATAGAGAAGTTTGCAGAGATATGTGGTGCTGTGATCTCACAAACATGTAGCCACTTGGGCAGTGGGGCGGTAAGTGAGCTACCAACGGTTAAAGATTGTGAGAATGATAACAAATGTGTAAGGCATTAGAAGAAATACTGAGATTATTGCAAGGAGTGGTGCAGCTACCGAGGGAAGGGGCCAGCAGTGAGACCCCGAGAAGAGTTTGGGAGGGACCCTCAGAGCCCGCTGAGATCGTGGGGGTTATGGAAGCCCAGGGCTCTCTTAATTCAGGGAGGGTGTCTGTCACACAGGGGGTTGCGGCACCAGTACACCAGCAGGGGGTCACAGGTCTGGGGAACTTCATTGCACAGGGACAAGTTGAAAGAGGGGTAGCAGCCCCAACATTGGCTTTAGAGGAAGTGGGGGTTACTCTCTTAGTAAGCATCACACATTTACTGTCTGGCAGGTCCACCTTAGCATGGCATATTCCTAAGCGAGTGAAAGAGCGGATTTGGGAAAGGGAATATTTCAACATAGCAAAGAGGACAAGAAGAGGCAAAAAAGAACTAGGCCAGAGGAGAACATAGGAAACTAGAACAAGGTATTCTCTTTGCTAGCAGCAGTATTGATGGAGAAATACCCAGAGGAGGGGCCAGTTTTATGGCAGTACAGGGACACTATTGTGAATGAGCAAAGGACGTATGACTCCACGGGGTGGATAGATTATGACAGGGATTTTAGATCCAAGCTGTCAATGGTTCCGGATATGACATGGGACCAGAAGGACATGGAGTGCTGGGTTTCACTCATGGGTGGTAAGGACAGGGACAGTAAGGCAACTGTCGAGGTGTCAAAGGGTTCACAGAAGCTGTGGTACAGTAAGGATGACCCCAACCATAAAACTGATGGGCAGCCCTTTCAAGGCCCCTCGGCACCGAGGCAAAATGATCAGGCACACAGGTGGCCTGATCATTTAACAAAGGGTCGTGCAGTTGGGACGCAAGGTGCAGATTTCCGCACCATTGCTTGAAGTGTGGGGGTAGTCACCTAGCTGAAAGATGCACCAATTTCCAGGGGGAGGAAAGGGGCAGTGGGTGACACAAAGGTGCCCAATAGATTGATGCAGGAAAAAGGGTCCTCCCCAGTAGAGGAAATGGTGCTTCAAGAATTTCTAAAATTACATCCAAAGGACAAAGAGTGAGTTACTATTTAAGGACTTTAAGGTTCTGCACACTTGCAGTGTTAATACTAATGGACTTATGTTTATGTGCTTTCGTAGGAAATGGAGATATCTGAGAAGGACGAGGACCACCTCAGGTTTGTCTCAAGAGTATGGCCATGAGCACTGCAGAACTTTGGTAAGGTGTTGGATATTCCCTCGGGTTAGAGGGTCAGCAGTAAGACTGGATAGTAATCCACAGATTGCAGAGAAAAGCTTACAATTAGAAATATGAAATATAGTTAGGACGAGTAAAGCCTTGGTGAAGTACTTTGTCATACAGTCATAAGAATATTAAAACATTTTCTTTTTAAAAGCACAACACAAGCCTGGAAGGTTCACAGAAGAGAAGCATAAACTTGTTATGACCAAATGATTGTTTTCAGGTGCTTTGCGCCATGCAGAATGGACACCCGAAAGGAGCTTTCATAACACAGAATGAACATTACCCCTGCTAATAGCACAGGGACTCTTGTTTCTATTAAAGACAAGGAGGCGAGCATTATGCTCCATCTTCCATTTATTCCTGTCTCCAGCATTTTCAACAATAAACACATTTTTATAACTTCCCACATGGGAAAACATTGTTATTATTATTTTTTTACTTTTTCAACTTAAAACTACATTGCCCTTATGTCCCAGGCCAACTGTAGTCCCAAGTCCTGGTCACATGCGCTTAGTCCTTCATCTTCCTGTTCTCTCCCTCTCCTCGAATGCTCTCCATTGCACTCCAACTTGAACTGAATTCTGAACTAGTCCCAACATGGTCTTTGTTCATTCCACTGGCCTGTTCTGTAAATCTTCCACATTAAACGGGCGGTCTTGCTCTCAAACAGCTCGTGTGTCCCCATAACCTGGCTCAACTGTTCTTCTGATCATCTCCTAATGAAAAGATACAACAGAGCATATTAGGGAGGCGGATACTCACCCTATTTCGGGAGAAAACATATGAGTACATCATAATACAAGCACAGTAACTCTCCCGTGTATCTAGGGCGGGAAAGTAATGCTCGCCTCCCTGTCTTTAAAACTCCCTGCGCTAGCAGGGGTAATCTTCATTCTATTTCAAGATGGAGGCGAGCATTATGCTTGTTCAAAGCGTGTCCTCACTGTCTTTGCCACTGACTGTACAGGTTTAACATAGAAAGTTCTAAAAGTATTATCGCTGGCCCAGTCAGCCGCACTTAGTATATCCTGCAACATCGCACCCTGTGCTAGCGCTTTTGAAGCCATTGCGCCCCTAACTGAATACGCTCCAAATTTAGTAATATCTATTCCTGCTAGCTGCATGAGCTCTCTCACCCATCTTGCTACGGTGGCTATCGCTTCTGCCTTGTGGGGTTTCCAATACGCTATCAGCAATTGCGTCGTCCCCATCGACCTCATCTCTGCAGTCCCATGTTAGTATTCTTTTATGCAGGCTGCTACGCACCATTGAGGGTGTTCCTGCAAGTATGGGTAAATTATTGTCGCTGAATCTGTTTTTGTTCTTCTTACTAGAGTAAATGTGACTTCTTCTGGTCCGTACACTTTCCTCTTTACATCTAGAGCTCTGACATCTGCTACTCTCCTACATGACACTAGGCACAAAAGCATCGCCAATTTCCCTGACAATTGTTTCAGTGACAGGTATCTGTTCTCTGGCCAGCTGGATAGTAATTTCAGAACTACCGAAATATCCCATAACAAGTCATACGTTGGCCGTGGCGGTTTCCTAAATCTTACTCCCTTGAGCAGTCTAACTACCACTATGTTTTCTCATACGGGCAATCATTCTATGGGTACATGACCCGCTGATATTCCAGCATCTCCTGTTATCATGCACACCATCAGCGGAAAAGTCCTTCTCACTCTCAGAGGATGATAAGACCCAAATGGGCCAGTGAGAAAGTGGTCTCCTGGTGGTAGTACTCTCGGGTAATCAGTCACTAGTTCCATCAACGCTGGAAACCAGACTTGCGATTTCCAGATTGGGGCCACTAGTATCATTGTTCCTTTCTCTCTGCAAACTTTCATTAGCACCCTGCTCATCATAATGAATGGCGGGTAAGCGTAGTGCATCTTTCCGCTCCAATCCTGGAGAAGTGCATCTACGCCTGCCGCCATTGGGTCTAGTCTCCAGCTGAAGTATCTGTTCTTTTGCGTGTTCAGTCTCGATGCAAACAGATCTGTGTGTGTTGGACAACAGAGCTCCTCTACCTGTCGAAATATGTTCTGTCTAGCATCCAGTCGCTGGAGTCTGCTAGGTATCTGGAGTTCCAGTCCGCTACTACATTGAGCGGACCTGGTAGATACTCTGCTACAACTGAGGTCCCTGACTCTAGGCAGAAGTGCCAGAAATCCTTGGCTAGTTCCGCTAATAATTCGGACTTCGTCCCTCATAAATGATTGATGTATACAACTGCTGATATATTGTCCATTTTCAGCAGGATACACAAATTCACTCTGTCTTACGTAAACGCCTTGATCGCAAATGACCCAGCTAACAGTTCTAGACAGTTGATGTGCAATTTGAGTTCCTCCGTACTCCAGTTGCCCCCTGTCTCTAGTTCTCCACAGCGGGCTCCCCAGCCTGCCCTGCTGGCCTCTGAATCTATCACGAGATCGGGCAGATCGCCGAATATGGCATTCCCATTCCAGGAATCCATATTCTGAAGCCACCATTCTAGTTCCGTCTTTGACTCTACATCTAGTGGTACTAGTTGATGGTACCAAAGACCCTGTTGTAAGTGTTTTATCTTCAGCCATTGGAGATGACATATCTGGCTCGAACATATCCACTATTCCTTCTTCGACCTCCGTGTTGTTGAGTTTTCTCAACTTTTTCTTAGTGTAACGTTCACCTGATTCCCACGGAGGCGCAGGTCTGGCTGCGAGTGCTGATGCTTCTTCAATGGTGAAGCGCAGGACTCTGAAGATGGACAGGAAGGGCCCCTCTACTCTGGCTTCTCTGGCTCGCAGGAATATTCCCCTGTGCGTGAAAAGGGAGTATTACCTACTGACAGAATAATGCTTCCAACCCTCCACGATACCCTTCCACGATTCCCCGTGAAGTCTCACCTTAGGGTCTGGAAGGATGAGTTCTCCATCCTGCTTCTGATGCAGGGGCGCATTGAAACCCAGTTACTTCACTGGATTGAGGTTTGATGGGAATTCAAATAAGCTTGACTATTCAGGTAAGGCGCTGTAAAAGTTCTGTTGCAAGTTCAAAAGTTCAAGCTTAATAATAATGTTCATTGTCTTATTGCAGCAAGCGCTAATCGCTTATGTCTTTTTCCCCTTAGGGGCCGGGGTTCGGAATGCCGGAGATATGGCGCCGACCCGAAGTGAAACGTACAGTTGCAGTAAAGGACAGGTAAGTTCTGGATGAGCGCTCGGGTAATGTCTTTGCATTCGCTCATTCAAAGTCTTTGTCTTTTTTCCCCATAGGGGCCGGGGTCCAGAAAATGCCTGGAAGCGGCAAGACCCGAAATGAAATGGGAATGACCCAACAGGTAAGTCTTAGAAGGAAACTGAGCTTTTCCTGTTCCCTTCCTTCTCTCACCTTTTGTTCTTGTCTTTTTCTCTCTAGGCTCTGGGAAGTGGCTGTGGATCCGGATGATCGCTGCTGAAGATGGAGGCGCCCAGGAAAGGTAGTGAAATGCAGCGCAGCAGCGATCGTAGAGAAATGCTTTTAAAAATGATGTCTTCCTTTTCAGGATCGTCGGTGTGATGTCTCCGTGGTGCAGATTTAGCAGCTAAGGTCTCTTGTCTCCCTTTGCAGGTGACCCAGGATGCTGACAGGCGTGGCTGAAGTCCAGATGCAGGAGCTGACACGGTGAGCGTCCAGCTGCGAGGAGCAGAACAACGCGAAGCGTGAGTTGCTGATCGGGCGTGGTTTAAATAGCTTTGGTAGAAGTTCCAGGTATATATCCTTCCACCGATCAGGTATGTATCCTTCCCCGACCACACCCGGGTGGAAAGTAGTCCCACAGGTAAAGAAGTTCCATTCAGGCCTCAAGAGGGCCTGGATGTAGCAGCATGGTCTGCATCAGGTAAGTGCACATTATAACACTTGAACACATGTCTAGCTTTATGAGCCTGGTGCCTAAGGTGCCAGGACAGGGGTCCAACATGAGCCTGGCGCCTTAGGCGCCAGGACTGCGTCCAAAGGGCCCCAGCTTGGGCCCGCTGGCACTCCCCTGGGGGAAATGATGCCTGCCTCTGGGGTTGCTGGGTCGGACCTGGCTCCTTGGAGGTAGGCATCATGACAATACCCCCCCCTCAAGGCCCCTCCCAAGGTTCTTCCCTCCGGGGGTTTTGGCTTGTTCGGAAATCTCCGGTGAAACCTTTGTATTAATCGAGGTGCGTGAACATGGTTACCAGGCTCCCACGATCTCTCCTGAGGTCCATATCCCTTCCAATCAACAAGATAGAAGAGTTTCGACTTCACCACCTTGGAGTCTAAAATGTCTTTAACTTCGAATTCCAATTCCCCTTCAATTTGAACTGGGTCTGGAGGCTTGGACAGTCGGGTTCCTGGTTGTACTGGCTTCAAAAGTGATGCATGAAAAACTGGATGAATATGCATGTTAGACGGTAAATCCAGTTTAAAGGCCACGGGATTGATTATAGCCTTGATGGGATAAGGTCCTATGAATCTGGGATTGAAGGTTCGCGGGCCCTTGAGGGGTAAATGTTTAGTTGCTAGCCATACCTGGTCTCCTACTTGGTAAGGAGGAGTTTTACTTCGGTGCAAATCAGCGTTTTCTTTATATTTTTTCTTGGCTTGCTGTAAATGAATTGCAGCTTCTTTGAAGGCTCGGGTTATTGTGGAATGCAGATGATTTACTGCAGGCATTTCCAGGGTCAGAGGTGGATCTAGGTCAGAGGTCCGAGGATGGTAACCATACAAAGTATAAAAAGGGGTTTGTCCGGTTCCAGAATGCACTGAATTGTTGTATGCATATTCTGCGATCCAAAGGATGTCTTTCCAATTCAACTCAGATTGGTGTAACATGCACCGAAGATATTGCTCGAGAGTCTGATTGGTTATCTCGGTTTGCCCGTCGGTCTGGGGGTGGTGGCTGGTGGATAACCGCACATCTATTTGTGCTAATTGGCAACACTTCTTCCAAAAATGGGAGATAAATTGACTTCCATGATCCGAGACTAATATGGAAGGGAAACCATGTGTGCGAACTATATTCTCCAGAAATTCCTTGGCCAAGGTGGAAGCTGAAGGCAAACCTTTTAAAGGGATAAAGTGGGCCATTTTGGAGAATAGGTCCACAATTACAAGGATAGTGTTGTAACCAGCACAAGGAGGCAGGTCAGTTATAAAGTCCATTGACAGGGTGTGCCATGGTGCCGGTGGAATATCCAAGGGTTGAAGTAGGCCGGCTGGCCTTTTCTTTTGAGCCTTGTTTTGGGCGCAAATTCCGCAAGACAGTACAAAAGACTTTATGTCTTTTCTCCAAGAAGGCCACCAGAAGTGGCGTTTGATTTTTTCGTCCGTTTTAGCGATACCAGGGTGTCCTTCCATTAATGATTCATGATGATGGGCAATAACAAGTTCTTGCAATTCTTTACTTGGCAGAAACAACCGCTCCTGGAAGTAGGGTAAATCATCCTTAACGGTGTGATGAGGACCCTTTTAACTCCATTCCAGTAAGGTTGAAGAGTCTAGAAGTTGTTTTACTTGCGTTTGGATGTCCTCAATAGTTTGCAATGAAGTTAAGCCTAAGATTCTTTGCTCAGGTATGATGGGCACAGGTTCTAAACTCGAATTAGGTTCTTCCATGCCAATCCGAGATAAGGCGTCCGCTTTACCATTCTTGCAGCCAGGGCGATAGGTAATTACAAAATCAAATTCCGCAAAGAATAGAGCCCATCGGAGTTGTCGTGAAGATTGAGCTTTGGCCGTCTTTAAATACTGTAAGTTTCTGTGGTCCGTAATTACGGTGATGGTGTGTCTTGCCCCGAGAAGGTAGTGACGCCAAGCCTTGAAAGCAGATTTAATAGCCAGTAACTCTTTATCAGTAATTGCGTAGTTGATTTCAGGAGGAGAACATTTTCTGGACCAAAAGGCCACAGGGTGTAGTTGGTTAGTTTTTGGGTCTCTTTGCGACAGGACAGCTCCCATGACCGAACTGGATGCGTCGGTTTCCACAATGTACGGGAGATCTGGGTGCGGGTGCTTCAATACAGGTGCAGAGGTGAATTTGGTTTTCAGGTCCTGAAAGGTTTGTTCGGCCTCAAGAGTCCATTTGAAGCGTTTGTTTTTCTTTAGGAGAGCTGTGATGGGTTGGACTGTTCGGGAAAATTCCGGGATGAATCTTCGATAGAAATTGGCAAAGCCGAGCATGCTCTGAACTCCCTTCACCGAGCTAGGAGATGGCCATTTGAGGATGGCGTCCACCTTCCGCGAGTCCATTCGGACTCCTTGAGGTGTCAGGATGAATCCGAGAAACTCAACTTCTGTGGTATGAAAAACGCATTTTTCGAGTTTTGCAAATAGTCTGTGCTGGCGCAATTTCTCAAGAACTGCTCTAACATGTTTTCTGTGATCGGATTCTGAAGAAGAGTACACCAGGATGTCGTCAATATAAACAATGACACAGACATCGATAAGTTCCCGAAGAACATCATTCATAAAGTACTGAAAGGCGGCAAATGCATTGCACAAACCGAAGGGCATCACCTGATATTCGAAGAGCCCAAATTTGGTGCGGAATGCAGTCTTCCATTCATCGCCTTTTTTTATACGCACCAGGTGATAAGCTCCTAAGGAGATCTAACTTGGTGTACACACAAGCGTCTTTCACCTGGTCGATAAGCTCAGGGATCAGGGGCAAAGGATAACGATTCTTAATCGTTATTTGATTTAGGGCGCGATAGTCTATACATGTTCTAAGGTCGCCCTCTTTTTTCGGCACGAAGAACAGAGCTGAAGAGACAGGAGACTTGGACGGGCGAATAAAACCATTGGCTAGGTACTGATCTAAATACTGACGCAAATGCAGGTTCTCAGGTTCCGTAAGAGCATAAATCCTACTACAAGGTAGTTGAGCATTGGGTACCAGATCGATTTGGCAATCATAAGATCGATGGGGAGGTAGCGTGTTAGCCTGTTCTTTCTGAAAAACATCTTGGAATTCTTGGTATTCTGACGGTATCTGTACAGGGGTAGAAGTTGCTGAGGCTATACCCATAGCTGGATTTCCTGGATAACAAGTTGGTTCACAGGAATATTCCCCTGTGCGTGAAAAGGGAGTATTACCTACTGACAGAATAATGCTTCCAACCCTCCACCATACCCTTCCATGATTCCCCGTGAAGTCTCACCTTAGGGTCTTGAAGGATGAGTTCTCCATCCTGCTTCTGATGCAGGTGCGCATTGAAACCCAGTTACTTCACTGGATTGAGGTTTGATGGGAGTTCAAATAAGCTTGACTATTCAGGTAAGGCGCTGTAAAAGTTCTGTTGCAAGTTCAAAAGTTCAAGCTTAATAATAATGTTCATTGTCTTATTGCAGCAAGCGCTAATGCTTATGTCTTTTTCCCCTTAGGGGCCGGGGTTCGGAATGCCGGAGATATGGCGCCGACCCGAAATGAAACGTGCAGTTCCAGTAAAGGACAGGTAAGTTCTGGATGAGCGCTCGGGTAATGTCTTTGCATTCGCTCATTCAAAGTCTTTGTCTTTTTTCCCCATAGGGGCCGGGGTCCGGAAAATGCCTGGAAGCGGCAAGACCCGAAATGAAATGGGAATGACCCAACAGGTAAGTCTTAGAAGTAAACTGAGCTTTTCCTGTTCCCTTCCTTCTCTCACCTTTTGTTCTTGTCTTTTTCTCTCTAGGCTCTGGGAAGTGGCTGTGGATCCGGATGATCGCTGCTGAAGATGGAGGCGCCCAGGAAAGGTAGTGAAATGCAGCGCAGCAGCGATCGTAGAGAAAATGCTTTTAAAAATGATGTCTTCCTTTTCAGGATCGTCGGTGTGATGTTTCCGTGGTGCAGATTTAGCAGCTAAGGTCTCTTGTCTCCCTTTGCAGGTGACCCAGGATGCTGACAGGCGTGGCTGAAGTCCAGATGCAGGAGCTGACACGGTGAGCGTCCAGCTGCGAGGAGCAGAACAACGCGAAGCGTGAGTTGCTGATCGGGCGTGGTTTAAATAGCTTTGGAAGAAGTTCCAGGTATGTATCCTTCCACCGATCAGGTATGTATCCTTCCCCGACCACACCCGGGTGGAAAGTAGTCCCACAGGTAAAGTAGTTCCATCCAGGACTCAAGAGGGCCTGGATGTAGCAGCATGGTCTGCATCAGGTAAGTGCACATTATAACACTTGAACACATGTCTAGCTTTATGAGCCTAGCGCCTAAGGCGCCAGGACAGGGGTGCAACATGAGCCTGGCGCCTAAGGCGCCAGGACTGCGTCCAAAGGGCCCCAGCTTGGGCCCGCTGGCACTCCCCTGGGGGAAATGATGCCTGGCCCTGGGGTTGCTGGGTCGGACCTGGCTCGTTGGAGGTAGGCATCATGACACTTAGGCAGAGGTTGCACCTCCTCTTTCCCCTCCTTATTGTCTCCCTCTTGGGAGGATTGCGTGGACCCTGTGGGCTCCTCTTCGGAGAATTGCTCTTCATTGCCCATATTATCTTCCCATGGGTAGGGTGTCTTGAGGCTCGGCACTCCTGACTTCTGTATGAATGCGTTTCACAATCTCATGAATGCGTCAGTAGCCCCAGGGGCCTTCAGTTTTGCCCCGTCTGTGTGGCCCGGGGGGTCAGAAGAGTTCTTTCTCTTCCGGGCCTTCATACACCCCTGTGGGTCCTCAAGCGTGACCCTTATGGACATGGACGTGCATTCTTTGGGTGAGGTGCCTGTCTCTTTTGGCTCAGGTACATCTCAATTGTTTCCAGTCTTATCTGCAGGGGTTTCACCCCTTGAGCCACTGCCTCTATTAGTGAGTTCCCCAGCACTTCATTGAAGCTATAGGCCAGATCCTCAGAATAAGCTGCCTCTTGCTCCTCCTCGCTCCATTCATATTCTGCCATTCTTTCTGTGCCTTGCTGTACCCTTTCAGGTGTAGGGGCACGTCCACTGGCTCACTTGTGCTGTAGTTTGAGGCTGCACCTTATGTCCTGCTGAGCAGGATTCTGTATACTGCTTTCTGTGTCCACTCTTAACCAGCCTGAGACTGGTTGTGTAATTAGAGTGTTATTTACCTGTATTTAATGGCCTTTGCTATCTATTTCTCGCTCTGTGCACGAGCCTTTTCGCTCTACAGAACTAAATAGCCTTTTCTCTGGTGAGAAGTGCGTATTAATCATCATACTGAGCTTCTTCTGTGTTGAGACCCTTCCTTCCCGAGGGTGGGAGCTCCTACTGTCCAATGAGCTACTTGCTCTTAATTCTGGTCTCTGCCGCATGTGCTTGTTTATGCAAGCGTTGGCTCTGCCTCCCCAAAGGTGGGGGCTGCCTCGGAGCTCGCTGCTGGCTGCTCGAATTCAACTCCTCCTCCCCGAAGGAAGAGGGTTGAAGGAATGAGTGTGTGACGGAGGTGAGCAAGCCCCTGGCGTGCCAAGAATGCGGCACAGGGCCGCCGACTCGGGAATGATAATTAAAATAAATTCACTAATCTAAGACGCGCGCTCTTGTCAATTCCTGGCACTGGTGTTCGTTGCCTATTGCGCGCTGATAAAATACAGATCTCATTTCTAAAACACTGTATTTAGCTGGATATAAGCCTATATGCTACGCAGCTAAGAATGAAAGCCACTTATCTGCATGGAGAGCAGGAAAGAAGAGGGAGAGAACAGGAAGAGGAAGGACTAAGAGCATGTGACCAGGACTTGCGACTACAGTTGGCCTGGGACATAAGGGAAATGTAGTTTTAAGTTGAAAAAGTAAAAAACAAAAGAAACATTTGTTTTCGCATGTGGGAAGTTATAAAAATGTGTTTATTGTTGAACATGCTGGAGACAGAAATACATGGAAGATGAAGCATAATGCTCGCCTCCGTCTTGACATAGAATCCACACTAATGGATCTCAAAACCAACATTTTACTTCAAATGGATAAAGGCAAAGCTTCACTACTGATATTTCTGGACCAGCTGCCTTCGATCTAGTGGATCATTCTATTCTAGCGAGCAGGTTATGTGATAGGGCTTTTTCCTGCAGAGAAGCAGCAAGCTGGGTGCTTTACTTCCGCTCAGATCGTACAGCTAGGGTCTGCCATGAAGAGGCCATGTCAGGTGACTTTGTCCTGGAGTGCAGAGTGCCTCAGAGCTCCCGTTTGTCACCCACGCTCTTTAACATATTCCTGTTGACATTGTTTGATCAACTGTATAGGGAGGGTACTTGTTATGTTAACTTTGCTGACGACACGCAGTGTCTTTTCCCACTTACTGGGAACTACATCAAAGACACTGAGGTCATCAATGCTACTTACAACAAAACTCAGTTCTGGATGCTGCACAATGGCCTAGCCCTGAATAACAAAGCTGAGCTTATTATCCTGGGCACTCCTCATAAACTGTGTCAACTAGACCAAGACTACACTTTTATACAAAGGGCTGATTGTGTGCTGACCACCCTCAAAAAAGTGAAAACATTGGGAGTTACCATCGATCAACAGAAATCAATAAGGGCCCACATCAACAGTTTAGTATCCAACTGCTCGTATTACATCAAGCTACTGGCTCAACGGAGACCATATCTTGCATTGTCTAGCTGTGCCGCCCTGGCTAGAGAGATTATAGGCAGCCGCCTGGACTACTGTGCCAGTATCTTACTAGGCGTAGGTAAGGGGGAGATCAACCGCCTACAGGTTATTCAACATAACACAGTCAGGGTAGTAGCTGGCCTGCAAAAAACTGACCACGTGTCGGCAACCAGGAGATCACTACACTGGCTTCCTATAGCCAAGAGGGTTATGTTTCGTACCCTGTGCAATGCGCACTCCTGTCTTCATGGCAAAGGTCCTATATACCTGACAGCGCATCTTAAATGGGTTCCTGACAGATGCAGCCTTAGGTCAAACAACACCGGCCTACTGCAATTACCGAAGGCAAAGTTGTTACTAGTGGAAAAAGGATGCTTCCAATTCTCTACCCCACGCCTTTGAAATTCCCTGCCGCCTGACTTGAGACTCTGCCCTTGTCTCGTCAGCTTCAAACGGAATCTGAAAACCATTCTCTTTGAATAACCTCTGAACCTACTCCACACGTTTTATGTGCTCTCACTGGGTTCCCTGACTCTCTGTTGTTATATCTATCACAGCGCTTGCATGCCTCAGGGCTCCCGTCCAGTGCTTTACACATAAATTAAATAAATAAATAAAAAAGGGATGGTGAGTATATTGGCCTGAAACGGTGGGGGCAATGTTGAGGGAGTACTGACCTGGTGGTCAGACACCAGAGGTGGGCTGTTCTCACAAGAACTGAGACATGATTGATCCTTACAAAGGTTATGGGAATGCCTGAACTGGCAGTCAGAGACGGGGAGTGTAGATGGAGGTAGATACGGTCTGTATGTTTTTGAGGGCATTGGAGGGAGTGGGGGGGCACCCCCAAAGCATGGCAGAGTTACGGGGCGGTCCTAGCCGGGGAGGAGCCAAATTCAGACGATGGGCTCTGAGTCCCTTATGGACAGTTGAGACTCCTCGTCAGATTCAGTGGTCCCAGGAAATCACTGCTTGACAGTTCATAACTAGAGGCGGACGTCCGCTACTCTGCAAAACCAGAAGTCACAAGTGTCACCCGGGACAATAAAATGATTGTAAGCCTGGGTAAAACCCTAAAGGGCCACCTTAGAAGTCTAAGGAGATTGCTTCACTTAGTGGCTGGGACCGCGCCCGACTCCAACAAATGTGATCTTGTGATCTTGTGTTTCCGAATTCTATACAAATTGTCTGTGTGATTATTATGAATAATGTAGCCATTACATCTATGTCTTGGACCCTGGGGAACAGGGGGAGCCCTAGTGGAGGATGGCCACGCTATGACGCCAAAACAGACTTCCTCTAGGTGACCAACTTGAGTCACTATAACCAATTATTTAAGCTCCCTGCAGACATCCCTTTATGGTATTTTTCTATCAGTTTCACGTGTTTTCAATGCAGGAATTTTACACGTGTCATTTTAAAGTGTCGTTTTCACCGCTATCGTTTTCACCGTTTTCTTTTTAATTGGGGTGTTCTCCCACAAGCCCCTTATCAAACGCACACCCACCAACTATTACTGCTACCCACCACCCGGCAATCTCCTATCACATATGAACAACACACATGTAGTTAAGAAAACAAAAACAGCTGCAGTGCAATTTACACATTTACAACGACAACATGTAAAGTGCGCGAGATGAAAACACAGTAAGCGGTTCTTTATTTATTTATTGTTTGCTTGTTAGGCGCTTATACAGGAAATAAATTCTGTTTGAAAGCGTACTGGCTGGGACTTTTTTACTTTGAAAATCCAATGAGCTACTGGAAAATATTAATCAATGAAAACTCCAGAGACTCCTGAATCTGGTAAGGCAACTACCACTAAAGGGCCTGCATTGTGCATTGAGCGACAGGAAGGTCTGTAAAATAAATGTTATTTGCTGGGAACAGAAGCCATATTTTTAACCTCAGCCTATGCCCGTTCCTCATGGTCACGATTTTGCAGTTCCTTACATAATGTTTGTCTTTCTAAAAATGCATACAGATTTATGATAGATATCCAAAAGAAAATGTCATGCCACAGTAAGAAAATATGCTCTTGCTGACTGCGGGCACTGCAGGCTGCCATCAAGGACATGTTTTATTGGGGGCGCTCAAGAGCCCGGCCAAAATGGCCGCGAGCATGTAAGCTCTTCAACACCTTAGAAGATCAGGTTATTATCCGGAGGTTTCCCGACAGCGTAATCACCTAGAAAGCAGTGCTGAGCAAGAAGATACTTAACTCCACTCCGAGGCGAAATTTGAAAACTGGCAGAACCCGCAGAGCTGCAGAGTACATCATCCACCATACTACGTGCCTGCAACGGCTCGGGAGCAGGAGAGGAGAGGCCAGCCCTGGAAGCGAACACCAGAAAGATACAGGCCTAACTGGGGACACGCCGCGATTCAATTAATATCAGATACCCCAACCTAACCCTCTGCAACCCTAATAGAGGCGACCAACCGCAGGATACTTGCAGCCGAGGAGCGATGCGCCTGAGCGTCTGGAGAACCGAGCCCGCAAGTGGAAGGTGAACATAGACCGAGGCGGCACCGAGGTTGAGGACGCCTGGCAGGTGCAGGACCCAGACAGACAGCATTTCCACAGTGCCGTAACTGATTATGGCGCCCGCCGTGCTGTAAGGCAGGGGCTCCGACACACCCACGCAGTTGGAGCCACACACAATCGGAGGAGCGGGGAGACTTTGGAAACCGCCCGACATTCGGACTCAGGAAATGGCATTTGGGCTGTCCCCTGGACTAGGCTCGGCGGGACACGGAGGCCCCATTACCGTCTGATGCGAGGGACAAGGCGGACTCTACATAATCCGCCAATAGTGGGTCCCATCGAATGAGGGGCCCCCTGTACACACAAGAGGAATCATGGCTTCCATAAATACAATGGCATCCAACAAAGAAGAGGAGCTCCGCGGTGTGACCAACTGGAGATGCCGCAAAGGGAGGGAAGAGGTGGCAATCCGCTGAGCGATAGGAGCGAAGCCTCCTCTGGTTCTCAAACCGACCTGGGCTGGCTGAAGCCCTGTGCGCCTGGACCTGAAACCGATGCCTGAAGGAGGAACTGCGGCCCTCCCCACCCGACGTATCCGGTGACACATGTGCCCAAAACTGGAACAACTCCGAGGACACAGACCTGAGACCTAGCACAGGAGGACTGATCAGAGGGAATTCAAAAGCATGGTGCCGGGAACCCGGCGTGCCATCCAAACACTTCAGCAACGGGTGTAGAGAGCACCCATAGACAGTCAGTGCCCAGCCATGCGGCAACCGGAAATATCCAGCAAGTAGAGAAGCAGTGGTGAACCGCAGTGCAGAAGGTGGCGCTCATCACCTCCTAACGATATTGGAGCCGCGCAGGTCCAGAAAATAAATCAGCAGCCCGAGAAGCCATTGAAGCAGGGCCCCATCAGGCAGCGTGTGCTATAGGCGATCGAGGAAGCAATCAGGTGAGATGAAAGGACAAGAAGCAGACGCAACAAAAAGCAGTGCCATACCCAGAGGCAAGTGAAAGCTCGTATAGCAAGTTCAACAGAGAGCGGGGGGATCTAAGATATGAGTGTGGCAGAGAATGCTGGTGTGAACTGAGGCCAAGTGCAGTAAAGTAGCCTCCATTACTAAACATGAACCGCTGAACCCATGGGGACTGTAACACCAGGCCCTGGGACAAACCTGGGCCATACGCCCGATGTGACACGTCAGAACCCTGGCAGCGACACAAGTGCATGAATATGCTCAACAGGGATCAGTGAACGATAGATACAAGAACCGGGGCAGGACGGGACATAAAGCGACCGGCATAGAGGCAAACCCTGATCCCTGACCAAAGCCCCCCGAATCACTCTCAGGCTGAGGGCCGAGGTCTGCCCCATAGCCCTTGATTGGTGAGGAGGAATTAGCAACTTAAAAGAATGATTCGATAATCATAGAATGCTGCCTGGTAGCGCGGACACCCTATCACAATGCTGTCCTGAGATAACTGGCAACTGGTGACAACAGGAGCAGTGGCACATGAGCCACAAGCATTGGACGTAACAATATAACGCCCATACCACACATACTTCAAAAAAGTGCTGTCATGTCCAAGTCGAATAAAGGTGGCAAACAACAGACCAAGCTGCACTTTTATACTCCCTCTCAGGTAAAAAACGACAGACCGATGGAGAGATCTCCGGAGAGAAGTCACCAACTGTCCCCCCTCGACCCCAACAGGGGGTTTCAAGATATTAAAGTGATGTTCACCCAATTACACACAAGCATATAATCTCTAGATGGGAAACTGGACACTCTCACCTGTAAGGTCGATCACATGCAGGTCCGTCTTCATAAGCACAGAGAGAGACTGAATGAGGTGGAGGGAAGAGTGTCTACGATCGAGGACAAGTCACATCGGTGGCCAGAGACATGACACTGGTGAAGCGGGCGCTGAAAGAGCTAGTCGATACACAAGATGACTTGGAATCCAGGTCTAGAAGGAATAACTTGAGAATAGTCAGGGTCCCTGAATTGGTGGAGCAGAGAAACATGGAACCACTAGTGGAGGAGATGCTGCAGGAGGCATTGGGACCGGAGAAGTTTTCGGTGATGTGTTTAGGAGAAAGAGCATACAGCCCTCCACAAAGCCAGAGAAAAGGGAACGATAACCTATAGAGGAGACTCGATCAAACTGTTTCTGGACTTAGCGGACAAGGTACAAGCTTCTAGGAGAACGTATGCGGAAGTCAACAAAAAACAGATAGAGGGGAATCCGCTATGCCATGCTGTTCCTGGCCAAGCTGCCTATAGAAGAACACAAAGGGCGAGCAATCTTTATTCATACCCCAGAGGAGGCCAGTGCTTTTTTGGAACTCCAACCAAGGAATCCTCGTCAGCAAGGGAACAATGGATGATCGTATGATTGTGGGCATATGCCCCTTGGTGATACAAGGCACTCAGCACCAGTGGGAAATGATCCATGCGTAGTCGGGTCACACCAGCAGGATAGTAGAGGTGTTGTCGATGGCTGGACTCCAAGCTATCCCTCATGCGGAAGCTCACGTTTTGTGTATGGGTAGTGAGTAGGTTTCAGCTGATGTGTTGGGGTAATCAGCCGGGGGCAGGGGCAAACTGGTGGTTAAGCTGTGGAGTTGGGGGGGATCAGCTAGTGAGAGGGAGGGGGGCTGAGGGCTATTCAGGGGGCAAAGGGGAGGGCACCTGGATTACTGACAGATTGGGGTTGTCGGTGATGGGAAGAGGAGACTGGAGGGAGATGTTGCCACAAATCTGGGAACTGATAAGCTGGGGATGATGGTGAGGGATCGGGCGTCGTCGGTGGGGGTGGGAAATGGGGGAAGATCAGTCTGAATATGACATTATATGTGGAGTCCGCGGGAATCATGCAGTATGGTCGAAGGGGAAATATAACAACGGTCCACCTGGGGGTTGACACCCCAGAAAGTATACATGCTTTCCCAATGACCAATAACAATGCTTACCTTGGTTACCTGGAACGTCAGGGGGTTAAATTGTTCATCAAAAAGCCTGAGGGTCCTGCTATATATGCAGCGCCATCAGGTGGGTATTACCTTTTTACAATCTGAGGTTGAGTATAAATTTGGAAGGAGCTGGGGCTGCCACAGATACTTCTCATCATACTCTTCATATGCAAGGAGGGTGTGCACCCTCATACATAGTTCCGTTGGGTTCCATCAGACCAATGTCATTAAAGATCGGGAGGGCTCTTGTGGTGCAGGGTACTATTCAGGGGAGCCTATACACTCTAATTAATTATTATGGTCCCAACCAAGACACAGTAGAAACGCTGGATTGGATTGAGTCGCAAATGGGGAAGCTACCATCGGGGGAGATAATCTGGGTGAGAAACTTCAATGCAGTTATGAACCCAGCACAGGACCGAACAGGGAATGCCCATTGCCCAGGGAGCAGGGGGACAAATAAATTACGGGGCATGGTCCTCACATGGGAGATCAAAGACGTTTGGAGGATCAGGAATCAGGGCGTAAAGCAATCTATGCACCACTCCACACCACATAACTCAACTTCACGACTAGACTTCTTTTTTATATCACAATTGATGCTGGAACAGGTCAAGGAGATAAACATCCTGGCCTGTACACTGTCAGATCACGCCCCTGTATTGTTGGGTGTTGAACTATCCGGCCGTATGAAAGAGAAGCCACCCTGGAGATTTAAGAGTGAGGGTCTCATGGACACGGTGTTCCAGGAGGGCCTTACAGAGGCCATAGATACCTTTTTGAAATCAATGTGGGCTTGGTGGCGTCTGCGGCGACACTGTGGGAGAGTGTCAAATGCATGATCAGAGGGGAGTGTATATCCAACAAATCAGGGATCCTAAGGCAAATCAGGAGGGAACATGCTGCTAAGGAAAGTAAAATACAAGCAATGCAAACGGCCGCACCCACCCCATCACATCAAGAACAAGGGGAGATTCTGCAACATTTGCAGGAATTTCGGGAGTTAGCACAAAGGGAAACCAAATACATATGGGAGGGCAGCAATACGTCAGTACAGGGAGGAACAAAGCCCAGGCAGGACACTGGTGTGGGAAACCATATTGGATAACTTCAGGGGCAGGATCCAAGCCATAGCGGACAGCCAGGGGGTGGATACATTTGAGGACAAAGAGATTGTGCAACAATTCTTGGGGTTCTACGACCGATTATACGTTTTCCAAACCAGAGATAGATACATACCTAGATCAGGTGCCTCTACATTGGTGCACGGATGAACAGAGGGTATGGCTGGGTCGCCAACTGACATTAGGGGAGGTGCTGAGTGCTATTAAATCGATACCCTCTGGGAAATCTCCAGGACCTGATGGGTTCACGTCAGAATTTTACAAACATTCTGCCGATAGACTCAGCCCCTACCTAGCCCAGTAGAGGGGCAATTACCGGATTCCCTGAGGGAGGCAATGGTAGTGGTATTATTAAAACCAAACAAGCACCCTAACGACTGCTCCTCCTACCGCCAGATATCACTTATCAACCTTGACAACAAAATCTTAGCGAACTTTCTAGCGTCCTGAATATCTCCCCTGATGCAAACAATGGTGAGAGCGGACCAGTCGGGTTTTATACCGGGGTGCTCCACCTCATATGGGCTAAGGAGGGTGTTCAGGCTGATTACGGCAGTAAAGCAGGAGGATTCGGTGGTGGTAGCAATACTGGACGCCACTAAAGTGTTTGATTCAGTTGAATGGCCGTTCCTGTTTTCTGTGCTATGCCGTATGAGGTTGGAGGAGCAGTTCATAGCACTGGTGTCATTATTATACACAAGCCTGATGGCTTGTGTATAATAATAAGGGTGAATGGTCAACTATCTCCGACTATAGCGCTGGGGAGGGGGACACGGCAGGGGTGCCCTCTCTCCCCCTTGTTTGTTCTGGTAATAGAACCGCTTGCAGAAAGAATAAGAGAAATGCACCTACACCGTGGGATCCAATTGTACATTCATAAGGTAGTGATATCACTGTATGCAGACGATATGATGTTGTTTATTAGCGATCCTGGATCCAATCTGGATCCATTGATGCACGATGTACAGCGATTCGGGGACCTCTCGGGGCTAAAAGTGAATGCCACTAAATAGGTCTTCTTCCCTCTGACGGATAAGGGTGTGGGTTCCAGTGGCACATGACTTAGACCCGCTATCTAGGGATTAATATACTAGGGACACTCGGGTTGTATACAGTATCAACTACCTGAGTGTCCTGGAACAAGCAAAGGCGGCCATGTCCAGATGGAAGAACCTTCCCCCTCAACCTGTATGGCAGGATATCTGTGATTAAAATGACATTACTCCACAGATTCCTGTATGTTTTCCTAAATGCCCCAATAATGGTATTCGGGGATTACTTTAGGGAGCTGAAATCAGCAATACTGCAGTTCGTATGGGTGGGTAGGCAAGCAAGGGTTTCATGGGACAAACTAGCGGCGCCTATACATGAAGGGGGTCTGGCGATGCCGGAATTCGAGACATATCAAATCATTGCACAGGCAGGGTTTCTCCTTTACTGGTTTGGGCAGCAAGGAGACGGAAGACATGTGGAGATCGAAAGGGCAATTGCGGTGCCTTCCCTCCTGCGGTCTGTAATCCTCACAGCACCAGGTAGGATACATAAACCACAGAAAATGGTAGACATAACCTGCAGGGCCTGGACCCGCATAGAACGTAAGAATAGAGGGGAGATCCTCTACTCTCCTAAGCTCCCTGTAATACATATCCCAGAGATCCCTATGACTGGTAAGGCTGGATGGATGGCCTTGATGAAGAGGTTGGGAATGACACACTTTTGGGATGTTTTCCACGATGGGATGTTCATAACATTGGGTGCAATTGAGGAGAAAGGAGAACTATCCATGCTGTATGTGTTCTTATACTATAGACTGAGGGTGGCCATGCAGCAACTGTTCTCAACTTTCCCCGGCAGCCACAGATTGCTCGCACAGTAGATAAACTTCTTCAGGAGGATCTTTGAAATGAAGTGACATCAGGGTTGTACGCAATGCGTCTCAAACTTGGAAAAGAAGTGAAAGCCTCACCCCGGAGGAGGTGGCAACAAACCCTGGGTCGGGAGATTCCAGAGGAGACCTGGAGGTATTGCTTTGAGATGACTAGCTAAGGGGCAATCAATGTGAGATTCAAACTAATACATTTGAAATATCTGCACCAATTCTATTATACACCGGTTCAATTGAAGGGATACTTCCCAGGAAGCTCGGGTAGGTGTATCATATATGACACCACACTGGCCGACTGTCTCCATGTGGCCTGGGACTGCGCTGTAATACGGCAATTCTGGGAGCAGGTATTTGAGACGATAAGTGGTGTCTTGGGACAGGAGGTAGAACCAAATCCACTGATGGCTTTGAGAGGCTTTACGAAACTGGTCCCCAACAATGCATGAAAACTGGTAGGTCGGCTCCTGATACTGGCCAAGAGACGGAACTGGTAGGTCGGCTCCTGATACTGGCCAAGAGACGGAACTGGTAGGTCGGCTCCTGATACTGGCCAAGAGACGGTAACGATGCTGTGGGGAGGGAAACAAAGTCCAAAGATATCTCAATGGAGGCCGAATATCTTGTGCTGTAATGACATGGAGAGTAGATGGGGTCTCTGTCATGTAATCAATACAGCGACAGACGCATGTGGGTGCCTTAAACACACTTCCTGATTAAACAAACCGATGAGGAAGAGGTGGAAACGATGACGCCATAGCTTCAACTGTTGAAACTGGTAGTGGCAATCTAGTGTTATACATGAAGACTTTTTGGGACGCTTAACCAATGAGAATCATCGAGAAAGAAGAGCCCAAAAGTAGCACCATGTGAGGAAAGCACAGCATACGAGGTGGCGTATAAAATGTACCATGGGAAATTTTGAGCAGTACCGAGGGAGGGGGAAAAGAGGGTAACATGTTTGTTGGCACGTTGGTGCCGATTGTGTCTTAAATGCCAAGAAACTTTTTTTTTAAAGTACATATTTTATTACCTTGGTATTGCCCTTTACCAATGCCCCTTGAAGCCCCAGGCATTACAAGCATGCATTCAAACATCTCTCAATCATTCACATGGCACCATCCAGAACAATTACCCATATAAACACATTCATACCATTTATATAAAGATTCAGATCCATGCTTATATACACATTCACACCATCCATACACACACATGCACACCATCCATACACACACATTCACACCATCCATACACACACATTCACACCATCCATACACACACATGCACACCATCCATACACACACATTCACACCACCCATACACACACATGCACACCATCCATACACACACATGCACACCATCCATACACACACATGCACACCATCCATACACACACATGCACACCATCCATACACACACATTCACACCATCCATACACAAACATGCACACCATCCATACACACACATGCACACCATCCATACACACACATTCACACCATCCATACACACACATGCACACCATCCATACACACACATGCACACCATCCATACACACACATGCACACCATCCATACACACACATTCACACCATCCATACACACACATGCACACCATCCATACACACACATGCACACCATCCATACACACACATGCACACCATCCATACACACACATTCACACCATCCATACACAAACATGCACACCATCCATACACACACATGCACACCATCCATACACACACATTCACACCATCCATACACACACATGCACACCATCCATACACACACATTCACACCATCCATACACACACATGCACACCATCCATACACACACATGCACACCATCCATACACACAGATTCACACCATCCATACACACACATTCACACCATCCATACACACACATGCACACCATCCATACACACACATGCACACCATCCATACACACACATGCACACCATCCATACACACACATGCACACCATCCATACACACACATGCACACCATCCATACACACACATGCACACCATCCATACACACACATGCACACCATCCATACACACACATGCACACCATCCATACACACACATGCACACCATCCATACACACACATGCACACCATCCATACACAAACATGCACACCATCCATACACACACGTGCACACCATCCATACACACACATTCACACCATCCATACACACACATGCACACCATCCATACACACACATGCACACCATCCATACACACACATGCACACCATCCATACACACACATGCACACCATCCATACACACACATGCACACCATCCATACACACACATGCACACCATCCATACACACACATTCACACCATCCATACACACGCATGCACACCATCCATACACACACATTCATATTCAGATTCACATCATTCATATACATCCACACGCAGTCACAGACCCATACAGCTGTTTTCAATCATTCACACGGCACCCATCAGAACACTTTATCACACAGACACACACATGAATGGCCTGATTGCAAGCTCCATGTAAAATAAGAAAAGTGTCTTTGCAACACGGAATGAAACTTCTTATAGTACATGCAGCTCAGAATCAGGCCCTCGTATACACGTTCACACAAGCAGTGCCCCATCCGAATGCTTCTTTCAACCCACATAAGCACATACCCGTGCTCATTCATAAGCACATTCACAGCATTCACACATGCAGCCACACACTCATACTGCTTCTTTCAAACATTCACATGGCACCCACTAGAACACTTACTCACTTGCCCTCCACCAATGCAACGTGTTGTTTAGTGCATACATTTAATGTTAGATTCTTTGCACATGGAAATACTGCATTTGCATTGTTCTGGATGGAGTTGAAATCATTTGCTCCATAAAGCAAATACATTTGTTTGCTGGTTTTCCAAAGAAGGCCTGGAAGGTTCAAAATATAAGGGGGGCTAGGGGCACCACCGCCTTCGTGCCCCATATAGGCAAGCACCCGCAGCTCAGCACACTTGTGACACAACCAACACAGGATAGCACAGGGGCAACGTGCTGGTCTTGGAAGCAAGATCACGCAGAGAGAGGTTCGAATCCTGGATCCGTGCTTAGAATCCGAATTCAGGTAGGCATTGTGCGTGTTATAAAAAAAACAATTAATTCAATAAATCAATTATTAGCCTCTGGTAAAAAAACAAAATTGGCATTGGATGTCAGGTGGTTTTGAACCTGCACTGTATCACGGTACAACCTATGAATGCACAGAGTCTCTCCACTGTCTAAGCCTTGAGATTGATTTCAGTTCCAGTCATACATACGCTTCCACTGCATACTGTCCACATGTGTATTTCTTGTAGGGTTTTTTGATTGCAGACAGAGTATATTCATTAAAGGCCATTTCCGTATGGCATTGTAGGGGAAGAGCGTTGACCCAGCTCCCATGGCTTTTTCACGGTTCATAGTCATAATATCGAAAAAATAATGTCGAATTACAAAAATGTCGAAAAAAAAATGTCGAATTCAAAAATGTCGAAAACACATACATATAATAGAAAAAGTCATTAATTCGAAAATAAAATGTCGAAAAAAAATCGAAAAACCAATGTTAAAATAACTATGTAAAATGTCACACATACTAATGTTTTTTATTGGGGGGGTCCCCCCCAAACCCCCACCCCAAACCCCTACCCCAACCCTCCACTCCTCCCCATCCCCCCCAAAACCCCCCATGGATATACCTTTAATTTTTTTAAAAAACTATTTAATAAAACATTAATTAAATAATTAATTATTTTAAAAAACCATCCCAAACCCCTACCCCAACCCCCCCCTCCTCCCCATCCCCCCTCTCACCATGGATATACCTTTAACCATTTAAAAAAATTATGTTTTACAAAATATAATTAATTAATTATTTATTTAAACATTAATTCGAAAAAAAATCGAAAAAAATTCGTCATTTTTGTAATTCGACATTTTTATTTTCGACATTTTTTTTTCGACATTTTGACTTTCGACATTATTGTATTCGACATTATGACTGGACACCCTTTTTCACCATCGGAGGGGAATGCTTTCACCAGTTTTATCCCAGCGCCATGACCATGAAGCATGGAGAAGCACAAATAAACATTAACACTTCATCACAGGTCACCATGCCCTCAGCTCTGGCAAAACCTTGACCGTGGGCTCTAACAAATACATGTAGGGGCTGTCTGCAACTGTGACTCAATTAGAATAATATAATTTCCTTAGTAAGGGGTCCAAGTTGCCATAATGTAATGTAATGTCATTTGTCATTTGTTCAGCGCCTTAATTCCATTGGTATGGCCTGGAAGCGCTCTGGGTGAATGCCCTCTGGGAACCGAAGTCCAAGGTATGAGACATTTGTCAGAGAAGTTTAGAATGCAGCCCAAATTTCAAAGGAACATAAAGGACAGAGGCCCGTCCCTGGATCTGAGCTCCCCGTCGGGATTTTAGTTATCTGGATAGTTGGTAGCTGCAAGGTGAGTGACACACAGGAACTCAGGCCAAAGTTCCAAAGCATTAAGATAAACATACAAAGCATTAGTCACTCTCAACCCTTACTGAGAAGCTGCTCAAAGACACAGTGTTGTCACGACGTGGGCCGCTACGTAGTTTTCAGGTGCACTGTGGCTTCTTCTATATAATCACCATGAGACAATCTAAATTCATCATTCAGATCACCTGCCCTTACTCCCATAACTGGAATAGGCAATTTATTTACCCAGCCCTGAAGAAGACCCAATTGGGTCGAAACACATGAAGGCAGATATTGCATAATAAATCACCATACACTATTTGTTGAGACACTTTTGTCTATCTAAAAAAATAATTTCTGGCGCGGGTTGTGAGTGACTAATGTTTTGCAAAATTCAAAGGATACAAAAGCTTCCACGTAATACTGTATTGTGTTTGACAACATTGTATTCTATGTCAAGACCGAGGACTCGGATTATGCTTTCTCTCTTTACTTTAAACTCAAGAAGTAATGAAACCCTTACAAATATATAAAAAAATCACAATAAGAAAACTACATTTCCCAAGAAAGTCTTTTTTTGTAGCCCATTTTAGACATGATAACCAATTATCATGAATTCCAATTCCGTCACCCATAGTCCAATATCTTCCTCTCCATTCTTTCGTCCTTCCTCTTTCTTTGCTGCTCAGGCAGCCAGTTATGTGTATTATCTTTATATTCTAGATTGGAATGTGAGCAAGTGTATTTGTTTTTATTCTAAGCAGATAGCGCTAGCATAGCCGTGGCAACGCGTGCGCAGTGCAAGATACTTTTTGTCAGAGCTTATTCACAGGCATGGAAGTGAAGTACTTAATTGTTTTAGTGGCGGTTTGCAATGAAACAAGTGGTTCCTCTGCTTGTCATAGCAAGGGGGCACTGCGATGACGGAAGTGATATGAGCGCAAAGGGGCCATTAGGGTTCCGGCACTTCATGATCAGTGTTCTGTAACGGCTAGGACGAGTGTGAGGGACAAAGTGCTCGTAGTCTGTTTATATAGATTGCATCTATATATTTCAAACACACGCATTAACGAGCCACAGTGGGGCGCTGGCAATAACGCTGTCAAGCGTGTCCAACAGCACATCAGTCAGTACAGCACCACCTGTTGGTTACCAATATACCAACACAAATAGTATCCATGATACTTTCACCTTCAATACAAGCAGGGTGGCAGGAGCTATTCCAATTGAAAAGTGCTAAGCACTAAAAACGGGCACAGCCCCAAGCCAAACTGCAAAAAAGTAAGGAATCCAAACCCACATAAGCTGCATTTGTAAAAGTATATTTTGCATGAATACCGCCTGATAGTAAACATTGGCCTAAGCACATTCACATCGCACTGTAAATCGCATTTGAATTAACCTGAAATAGGCTGACTACACCGCCATTTTAAGTAATCCGCCATTTTGATTAAAACCTGCTTTCTGTTACATGTGAGAATTTGTGTTTTTGGCTCCAGCAGAGCAAAAGGAACTTTGTACTGTGTCAATGTAGATAAACATGCTGAAGCTGCTAAGGTGGATTGTTTGTCCTGCACTAAGAAAACCTTGGAGTTAAACAAGAGCTGTGCTAATCAGTAATTTAGATGCCATCTGTAACAACAGTGTCTTCCCCGTTCAAATAGCGAAACAGAATGATGAATATCTGAACATGTGCTTTTGCAGAAATCTTTGTTTTCGCTCTTTGAAACTAAGCTGACTTTAAACTTAAGAACAAATTGTAGGCAAATATAAGTAAATGAAATAAGGACTGTTACCTTTGTGTCCAATGTTTGAAAAACATATGAAGTGTTTAACAGAAAACAATCAGCTATTCAAGGATGTTTTAACATGTATTCGTTTTGTGGTAAGGCTATGTACCCTAGGTTAATGTGTTACACAAAGAGGGGCTGGACGATGTGTCCGGTATTGTGAGAGAAATGTATGAATACTCATGTTTTTGAAATATTCAGCACTCTCTCATCTCACGGTGTCTGCTTGCACACATTGCGGGGTGTTGAGAGCCAGACAGCTATTCTGCTAAAATAAAGTGTACTTGTACCTTAGTACTCGTGACTGGCGTATTTCTATTATGTGGTATTAAGCCTCAATATTTTTTTAATCTTTCCGATGGTGCCCGAATAAGGACCCTCAGGATTGATGTCACATCGCTAGATGAAGACGAGGCTGCCGGACCGGGAATAGAGAGTGAAGGGGCCCTGCAAAGTGAGAAGCAATTCCTCCACAGTACTGCACGTCCGATCCCTGGACAGTGAGCAGCGATTAGTAGGACATCACGACGAGGGTCCCCGTATCGAAGCCTGTTTTGTGAAAATGCCAGCCACAACAATTTGTATTCTGATCGGACCCCTTTGGAATTTGAAATCAGGTGAGTCATGCCCCAATTCTTAAAAGTCCTGATATTGGTTGCAGTTTTGATTTTGCAAATACAAACAACGGCAGGTAAAGACAGTGATTTGATATGCCTGGGAAATTGACATCCTGTTTCACTGTATTATCGCCGGGTTATTTTATGTATTGTAAGTATGGCCTAGGAACTATCGTATTTAATGAAATTTGGCACAGACAGACCAGACATGTTTCCGAACTTCAGTGGCCAGTCTATGGTAGTTTTGACATTGCCACCTAGAGCATTTAGAATCTGTATTGTTGAGAAAAAAGGTTAGGCCTGCAGCATTTGATGCAGTTAGAGATTGGAGGAAGGAAGCTATGCAGCAACTCATAAGTAGAGAAAAGCATGCATGCAGACACATGACGAATGCTGATAAAGCATTGTTGCATGATCAGCAGGTACAGTCAGAATCCAATAGAAGTGTGGACAGGGGTTTTCAACTAGATGTGCAAAAGACATATCCCTCTCAGGATTTTCATACATCAGATGAGTTAGTTAATAAATTATTGAATAAATGTAGAACTGTTCAACTGCACCACCTACTTATGTGCCTTATACCATTGTTGTTCCTACTCTTCCTATTGTTGTTCCTCTTCCTCCCGTTGTTGTTCCCACTCCTGCACTTGCACCCTTGCCGACAGTTGCCGTTCCCATAGCTCCGTCTGCACCGCCAGCGGTATTGCCTCTGCTATCTATTGACTCTTTGTCAGGTGGTTCTGCTCCACCTGAAGTGGTTGAAGGGGCGGGACCTGATCCAAGAATAGTGACTCGTGGCAAAGTAGCTAAAGGCAGAAAGAAAGAATTGTATGCGTGGGCTAAAATGTTGTCACACGCTGAAGGAACTGGTGTGTGTGGAGCAAGTAGCGCCTGGGCGGCCATTGATCTTCCCGTCACGTTCCTTACGTTGTCGGCATGACGGTCAATCTTGCTGCAGCCGCACGGCCGTAGGAAGCTATTTCCGTTCGCCGAACCCGGAAGCCTACGCGTTGCAACCCATTCGCGTTAGACTTCGGGTGATATGCGGCTGAATCTTTCTTTTGCTCCATTGAGTTTACCTGTTTCTGTGGCTTCTTCCTCCAGCCCTTTCGCTCCACTCTTGCCCGTGTTTCCTTTCCTTCCTCTCTATCTTTTTTTTCCCCTTGTTAGCCTTTTTCTTTTTTTCTTTGCTTCTGGCTTCCTTTCTCTTGTCCTGAGTCCTTGTAGGTCCATTTTTTCTCCCTACCTGTATCTGGTTGCTTAGTCCTCCAGTTGTACATCATCCTGGGCATCCCTGGACCGCTTCCCACTCCGGTCTTCACCATCAACACGGGACGTCACAGCCTCCGGAAACCTTTTCAACCATTACCCAGAGAGGGTTTTTTTATGCCGCTAGGGTTTTTCCCCTTATTGTTTGTTCCGGAAGAGGGGCCCCCCCAGACCTCTCTGCCCTAAGGTCAGGGTGGCTTCCTTCCGGAGCAGACCTTATCTGCCTACCAAAACAAAGCTCTGTGGAAGAAGAGATTTGTGCGCCAATTGGACACCGATACCTCAGGTGAGGAGGAGGGTGAGTGGAGTGACCAAGAGCAGGGGAACCCTACCATTGACAGTGACAAATATACATAGAATAGGGTGATGAATCGGCTGTTTTAGTTGTGATTTCTGACCAAAGGGGTATTCCTGAACAGAATATTTTGATATAATGAATGGGAATGAATGTCCCACAGGGGTTGAGGGATTTGAATGTCCTTCCCCGCTCAAGGGACACTGCGTAGAAAGTATATGAGCAGGTAGAGAAGGTATTTGAGTTTAAAAGGGAGCTAGATCGATTACAGGAAGATGAAATGGATGGTAATGAACGGCAAGCTTCATATGTGCAGAAGCAATTTCTTCCTCCATTGAAACCAATGAGTGAAAAAATACGCATTTGCACAAGAGACGCTCTTAGATGGATTTCGGAAGTTTCAATTTCTCCCATTGAGGTGCATGACACTTTTAGTCAGTATGCTCCGGCAATGCAAAGGAAAGTGCTACAGGTGATGGTAGAGTATCTACAAGATGAAATTATGAAGAGAAAGGAATGTTTGTGATGCTGGAAATGCAACGGAGGGACAGGGCCTCCGTATCCTTGTCCTTTACTGCTTTTTATCATGTGTTATTTTGTGTTTTCTGCGCAGGAGTCCATGTGAGACTCCTGGCGGTGCAGCTCTCTCTCTTTTGGTTTGGTGAACGGACCCGTGGGATACCCTTATGGCACCCATGGGTGGGGGTACAACCCTGTGCCCCTAGTGTATGTTTTTGAGCACATGTGGGTGACCCGCAGAGCAGGGTATGGGCTGGGTGCAGCTCCATGCTGAATTTGACAGGTGCTCGGAGTATCCTCCATTTTGGGATACCCCGGCCCTGTCATTGGGATCAGTTGATTCCGGATGGAAAACAAAATGGCCCCTGTGGCCTCTTGCTTTCTATTACCCCTTACCTTGTTTTCCCAAAGTCCTGGGAAGCCCTGACTCTGTCCCTTCCCCCTGACTGGCTGTTGGATGGAAGTGCCATATGTGGTGTTGTTGTGAAGGCCCGGCCAGACTAGCTGGAGCCTGCCCAGTGATGTATGTTGTGGGTACCTCCTGTGGGTGGGACCTGGGTGAATAGAGTGTGTGACGAATATGTATTCTGTGTTGTGGATGTCTAGTATCTGGTGGTTGACACAATGACTGAGACAGCCCTGCCCGAAACCGGTATGAATGCAGCTTGGAGTGTTGAATGGCTCAGTACTTATCCCAATACACATAACTTGTTGTGAGTGTCTGGAGAGAAGTGAATGGCCTGAATACCTTGTGTGCCTGATTGGGTGCCTGCCTGCAAGAATGCCCTTAGTCATGATTGGATGCTTGAGTTTGACCCAGCGGAATGAATGGAAGATCAACAGTATATCTGGGGACCTCTCACTGCTAGGAATCGTGTTCAGAAGCTGAAATCCACTACGATGAGTAACTGGAGTAACTGAAGCTTGAACCTTGAAGCCCCGTTGGATGAGAAGAATTGCTGTTGCTCTCCTTCACAATCTGAAAGCTGCTGTGCCTCCAAGGACTGACCCAGAGAGGACCTGGTAAGGCGCCCTCTTCCAGAGCTACGAGGGACCATCGTGCACAGCTGATCTTTGCCAAGGCTCCCTGGTAGACAAACCTTTGACAGGCTGCCGACTCGAGACGGGGACTGCCGTGGACTCTCAAAGAGAAGCACCCGGACTGTTGTCCGCCACTGTCGACGACCGCCGTCGCCGACCGGAGCCGCCGTGCTCCCGTTTGCCTAAGAACTTCATTTTGATCATCGGACGCTCTCGTCTGCATCGTCGCCCGCTTTATCCCGCTGGAGAAGGCCCAACCGTCGACGCACCGCAGAGCATCCGCCGGTGGGTTTCCCGCCACCTAAGGACCACAGAGACGCCGACTGTCGTAAATCTCCCCCCGTCTCACCTGGGATCGCTTCTTGCTCTGTTCCATGGGAGGATTCCAATTGTGGACGAATCGGGTCTTGTATAGACTCGTTTGAGTCTCGTCCGGCTGCAGAGCGCGTTCAGAGTTCCGGGAAGGCCGCTGTTCCAGGATGTCCAGGAAAGTAGGTAGCGGTCGCTAAGAATGGGGATTCCAGGAGTCGAATAGAGGGAAAGAGAGAAGGAAGGAGGAAGGAAACCAGGATCTTGGTTAGAAGATTTGCCGAATCGCACACACACGTCAAGTCAATACCTAATGATAGCGTTGAGAGGCGCGTGGCCTCTGGGGTGTGGCCAATTTATAGGACGTGCCGTGTGCGACGTGAAAGCTGGTGTGAGGCAAGTCGCTTGTTGCGGCCATGTTGGGAGTAACAAGGAATACAAGCCCCGGCGCGATAAGGACCAGGAGGTCCAGAAGGGGCAAGTTCTATGGGTCATGACAGCATGCCTCCTCCGAAGACCTGTTCCACCAGGTTTGCCCGGGTGTATGAGATGGAATCTTCTAAGCAGTCGAGGGGTATTTAAGTTAGAAACTGGTTCCCATGTTCTCTCGCTAGGAGGGTATCCTTTCCATTCAACCAGGTATTGAAGTCGACCCCGTTTATACCTGGAATCGCATATTCGGGACACTTCGTATTCTAGCTGACCATTCACAACAACAGGACTGGGTCTGCAGGATTTTCGGGAGGATTGGAAGTAAGGTTTCAATAGGGAGGTGTGAAAGACTGGGTGTATTTTCTTCCAGGAATCGGGTAGCTTGAGTCGGAATGAGACAGGATTGTCGACTTCCATTATGGAAAATGGTCCATAGTACCGAGGAGCCAATTTGTTTGGCCGTAGATGTCGGGGTAATAGTTTCAAAGACAACCAGACTTGATCACCAACAGAATAAGAGGGTGCTGGTCTTCTCTTGGAATCCGCATAGAGCTTAGTGCGTGTTTGGGTCTCTTTCAATTGTTCCTTGGCTTCCTTGTGAATGTTGATGAGAGTCTGTATCCAAGAGTCGAGAGTAGGTACTGGAGTGGGATGTGGAAGAACAGAAGGTAAAACGGACGGGTGAAAGCCTTGACTGCAATAGAAAGGGGTGACCTTGAGTGCTGATTGGTCGGAATTGTTGTAGGCAAACTCGGCCAGGGGTATGAGGAGAGACCAGTCATCCTGAACCTTGGTGGCAAAACAACAAATGTATTGCTCCAGAGTTTGATTTACACGTTCCGTGGCTCCGTTGGTTTGTGGGTGATAACCTGATGAGAGAGCACGTTGGATCCCTAGAATACGACAGAGATGTTTCCAGAATTGTGAGACATATTGAGGGCCTCGGTTCGATATGATCTTGGAAGGAAGTCCATGGAGATGGAAAATATGTTCCAGGAAGATTCCAGCAAGTTCTGATGAGGATGGTAGTTTATACAAAAGTGTGAAATGAGCCATATGGGTGAACAAGTCTATGGTTACCATGATGGTCGTGTACCCTCAGGAAGGTGGTAACTCCACAATGAAGTCTGTAGCAATAAACTCCCATGGTCTTGTTGGCAGTGATGGTTGCAGTAGAAGACCCGCCGGTCTCTGGTTATCATGTTTGTTTTGACTGCAGACTGTACAAGCCTTGACGTACTGTTGTACGTCGGTCTTCATTTGAGGCCACCAAAACTGTCTTTGTATAAGACGGAGGGTGTTAGTTATACCACGAAGACCGGAGTGAGGGGTATCATGGCAGAGGTTTATTACCTTGTGTTGTAATTTCTGCCTAGGAATGACCAGTGCATTGTCCTTGCATAGATATTCTTCTTTGACTCTTAGATTCCATGGATTCTTCCTTGAAAGTTCCTTCCAGAGGTCAGAGGACTGGGTTTGCGCTCGGATTTCTTCCAGGAGGTTGATTGCTTGAGCTACAAAGATAGTTTGGGGAAACATCTTAAGATAGGCCTTGTCCTCAGTGGCTGCGTAGTCTGGACGTCGAGATAAGGCGTTAGCAATCATGTTTTGTGATCCGGGAACGTGATTGATTTGGAACTGGTATTGGGCAAAGAAGTAGGCCCAACGGGCCTGACGACTGTTCCTGCACTCCAAAGACTGTAGGATTTGGAGATTCCGATGATCTGTGCGGACCTGTACTGGATATCTAGCACCCAGAAGTAGGTGTCGCCATTCAGTGAAGGCTTGGCGGATGGCCAAGAGTTCCTTTTCCAGGACGGAATAGTGAGTCTCACTGGGGGTCAGGGTTCGTGAAAGGTAAGCAATGGGGTGTTCCAGTCCATCCTCAAGTTCCTGTTTCAAGACCGCCCCTATGGCGTAGTTAGAGGCATCCGTTTCCACTAGAAATGGGCGATTTGTGTCGGGCTGGGTCAGGATGGAGGCTTGTGTGAACTCTGTCTTCAATCGTTGAAATGCTTTAATATTGTGATGTAGACCAGATAAAGGGGGTGTCCTTCTTCAATAGAGCTACGATCGGCTGAACAATCTCGGAAAAGGTAGAAATAAACTTCTGGTAGAAGTTGGCGAACACCAGGAAGCATTGCACTTGTTTCACATAAGTGGGAGCGGGCCAAGCCAGTATGGCCTTTACCTTTGAAGGGTCCATGCCAATTCCTTCTGGGCTAAGGATGAATCCTGGGTAGTGAACAGAAGTAACGTGGAACAAGCATTTTTCGGTTTGGCTAACAATTTGTTTTCACAATGTCGTTGTAGTACTGCCTTTACGTGTTCTTCATGTTTTAGAGGATCTTTGGAAAAAATCAATATGTCATCCAGATAGACAATGCCGAAGAGGAACAACATATCAGAGAACACCCTGTCCATAAAACACTGAAAGACTGCGGGAGCATTGGCTAGTCCAAAAGGCATGACTAGGTATTGAAAGTGACCAAAGGGTGTTCTAAAGGCTGTCTTCCATTCGTCCCCTTTGCGGATTCAAATTAAATGGTAGGCACCCCGGAGATCCAGCTTCGTGAAAATTACGGCTCCTCTCACTGCTTCCAGGATATCCGAAATCAGGGGCAGTGGGTATCGATCTTTGAGGGTGCATTGGTTTAAGCCTCGATAGTCGAGGCAAGGTCTGAGTTCCTTGGTGTCTTTCTTGGGAACGAAGAGCAATGAAGCACTCGCTGGAGATTTCGAGGGTCTTATGGTGCCGTTTTCAAGACTGGTGTCGAGGTATTCCTGAAGGGCCTTTTTCTCTGGTTCGGAAAGGATGAACATTCGGCCGAAGGGAATTACAGCTGAGGGATCTGTATCTATGGCACAGTCTTCAGGCCTGTCAGGGGGTAATGCTTGGACTATGGCGGTAGAAAATACATCAGTAAACTCCTGATAGGACTCTGGAACTTGTATGATGTTGGAAACAATGAGCAGTGTTTCTTGGTCTCTTGGAGGTTCTTCAGGAGTTATCAAGAAAGGGTCCTGGGATATACAGTGGGACATAGAGAACTCTGAGCCCTGGAATAATGATCCTGCTGTCCAATTGATATACGGATTGTGCTTTTGTAACCAGGGCATACCCAAAACCATGGGGTAATGGGCTGACTTAATGATGTCGAATGTAATCCGCTCTTGATGATGATTTATGGAAAGTTGGATCTCTTTAGTCTGCAGGTCTATGGGTCCTGAAGAGAGGGGTCTTCCGTCAATGGATGCATGGTGCTTCGTGTCTCATACGGAATATGATGACTAACAACCCAGTCTTGATCAATGAAAATTCCCGTAGCTCCGCAGCCCACCAAGGCCAGAATGAGATAGGTCTTGTCTTTGGAGGGTGAGAGGAAGGCCTGTAGTATCACCAAACGATTTTGTCCAGGAGAGTTCAAGGATGGAATTGATGTGGAGCAAACATCTCTCTCCCGACACCTCGCTCCATCTAGGATCGGGAGCTGGCGTTTCCCGAACGCCATGGAGGGGCTAGAGGGCATTCTCTAACAAGATGTTTATCCGAGCCACAATACATGCACAGACCTGTGTGGATCCTTCATATCCTTTCTTGAGGGGAAATAGGCCCACGGAAGGCTCCGATTTGCATGGGTTCTGAAACTGTGTCAGGGGTTGGGTCAGAATTGGTTTTAACAGAGGTCTCAAGGGAATTCTTTTGAAAGGGTGTCTTGGTCTTTCTCCTTTGAGCCTTTCTTTCCTGGATTCGAAAGTCTATCTGCAGGGCTAGATCCACAAGAGCCAGGAAGGAACTAGGACGAGCCACCCGGGCTAATTCATCCTTAATGTCCTTGTTTAGAACCCTGCGAAATAGAGTGAAACTTGCTTCAGAAGACCAATCCGCTTCAATGACCAGTTGTTTGAATCTAGTAACGTATGTTAGCCTATCCTGGTTACCCTGTTGGAAATCAAGTAAGTGTTCTGAAGCGCTAAAAACCTGTTCTGGGTGGTCGAACATAGTCTTGAGTGCCTGAATGAATCCATCAAGGATCGGTCGACGCATCTTCGGAGAAATCTACTCCACCAGTTACATTGGGTGGGTAAATCCCTAATAGGAGGAAATAAGACTATTGAACATTACATGGACTGGGCTTGTGCTATATATCTTTATTTACAGGTTGCCCAGGTGGGGGGATCTCCACACAGAACTGTGCCTGTTGGTAGGGGTCAGCATTCGGCCTATTGTTTCAACCATTTTACGTTCCTGCCTACCTCTATTGCTGGTTTCCTCGTTATTGATCTGTGTGACATTTTAACCGTACAGTTGATGCACTTTAATGAGATTCGATAACATTGGTGGTACCACTTTAGAATTGTATATATTTATCATTATTGACTTCCGAGTACAAAGTGCGTTATTGTGATCATGTACATACCTTTGAATATTAATTATATAAAGACTGTGTTTTCAGTAATACAGTGTGTGGACATTCCTTTGTGGGGGTTCAGGAACTACACTGTACTTAAGAACCAGCCTGCATCACCTCCTGAGAAGCTATGCCTTGATTGCTTGACTACGTTACCAATAATAGAGAATCTTGGCTGGGGCCCTCTGTGCCTCTCCTCTACCATATAGAGAGCGGAAGTACAGACACCCCCTACCAGTCTTTACAATGTTGTCCCGCAGATTTGATGATTATTTATAAAAGAGCATTTTTCGCCCGATACTGCTTTGACTAGCCTTGTTGCTTAATGGACATTCAGATTTGCCTACAATTGCCGATGAGGGAGGTTCCTCCAAAACTTGTTCCAAAAGTAGAGATTCTAGCTGATGCTGCAACAGGAACATATGCCACTACTATTGAAGCACATTATGACTCCACGTTTGTCCATGTTCCATTTTCTAGACAGGAAGTGAATACCATTAGGCAATCAATTCCAGATAATAGGAAGAATCCAACAGGATTTTATAAAGAAATTGAATCTGTCTTGCATGCGTCAGTTTTCACACAGAGTGATATAGATTTGTTGTTTCCTGTGATCCTTCCTGCTGATTTGTGGAAGCAGATTAGAACTGTAGACGATCAGGCAGGGATGGGTGATACAGGGGATACCTTATTATGAGACGATGAGGAAAGGAATGCCAGTGAGAAACCGCCACAGGTGATATTGATGTTGCCAGATAAAATAGTGAATAAATTGAAAACTTTGATTCCTGAGAAAAGAATCATATGGGATAAGCTTACGGCTTGCATGCAATTGAAATCAGAGGGTGCAACAGAGTATTTTAACAGATTTGAGCATGTATTATTGGATTTTAGTGGTCAAGACTTAAGTACAGAGGCAGGAAAGAGGCTTTTCATTGATAAGTTTGTGTGTGGATTATTGCTGAAATCCAATCACAGATCATGACTTCTGGGAGTGCATGGCAAGCGACATCACAATCTGAAGTGTTACACATGGCTCAGTACTATGAAAATAGGGTTAATACAGAGAAGGAGAAGGTGGAAAAGAAGAAGGGAGATCTGAAAACTAGAGTATTATTGCAGCAAATAGCTAGAGGAGCCAGAGGTGGGAATACACAGCTGAGAGGCCAATTTACACCACAGGGTGGCGCACAACTGGGTCCTGTACATATGAACCAGTGTGTATATTGTAGAATATGTTTATGGGCAATTAATGATGATGATGTTTGAATTTTTATGAATTGAACCAGTTAAAATTGTGTTGAAAATAGGAGTTAAATTGTCACATATTCCACAGTATAAGATTTTGGTTGAAGGTGAACAGGCTTTGAACAGTATTATTTCTGATTTCGTACACTGAGGTCTAATTGAGGAAATTGTGGGAAGCGTGTGTAATAACTTACAAGAAAGGGCATAATGCGATTCCTTTTCATTTCATTATTGATTTGCGCACAATTAATAAGGTTGTTGCACCACAGTTTTCGATTGTGCCTGATGTTACCACAATACTGACTATGATTCCAGCCACGGCTACACATTTTAGTGTTGTGGATTTGAAAAACGCTTTCTTTAGTATCCCTGTGCATGTTGATAGCAGATATGTGTTCACGTTTACCCTAGGGGGACGCTCGTTCACATTCACTCGTGTGCCGCAAGGGTACACTGAGAGTCCAAGCATCTATAGTAGAGCGTTGAAAGAAAAGCTTGATACGCTTGAGTTACCTTCCACTTGCACGTTGTTGCAATATGTTGATGATCTACTTCTAGCTGCTGATTCTGAAGTTGCTTGCAAAGAAGGAACTGTGTTGCTACTTTTTCATTTAGCAGAGCATGGGCATAAGACTTTGTTGAAGAAGTTTCAGTATTGTCGACAGGAGGTCGCTTATTTGGGCTATTTCCTGTCGAAGGAGGGAAGAAGACTGATGCCTGAACGGATACAAAGCATCTCTGATATGTCTGTTCCAAATACACAGGAAGAGGTCAGAGCTTTACTAGGCATGGCCTCATATTGTAGACAGTGGATCATGAATTTTTCTTTGTTTATAAAACCTATGTTGCCACTGACAAAGAAGGACATTTCTTTGCCTTTACCATGGAACATGGATTGCCAGAACGCTTTTGATATGCTTAAGGCTGCGCTGTGTTCAGCATCGGTTTTGGGCACACCAAATTACGAGAAAGGCTTTGTTTTGTATGTGAATGAACGTGATGGATGTGCTTTGGCTGTTTTGACAAAGGAACATGGAGGCAAGAATAGGCTGTGTGGCTATTTTTCCACCACATTAGACCCTGTTGCATGCGCTTTTCCAAGATGTTTGAGACCTGTAGCTGCTGCATCCGTAAAAAAACAAAGTGAGGTTATGTTCTTAGGTCATTCTTTAACCGTGATGTACCCCACTCCGTAGACTTTCTATTAAACAGAATGCAGATGCAACATCTCACAGCAGCCCGATTAACAAGATACGAGCTGATTCTATTTGCTCCGCATATCCAAATTAAGAGATGTTGTTCATTGAATCCGGCTGAACTATTGCCTCTCCACAAGAGAAGTATTGCAGTGACAAAATGTCACATGATTGCCTCTTTATTCCAGAACAAGTAACTAAGGGCAGAATTGATTTAGTTGATACACCCTTAAAGAAACTGCAAGGGGAGCTATTCTGTCTTGGCTCCTGTTTTAAGCTAAACGAATTCTGCATAATTCTGCGCAGAAATTATTGCGCTAACCAGCGCTTGTGAAATTTCTGAAGGGCTTAGTGTAAATATATATATATAAAGATAGTCAGTACGCATTTGGGGTGGTTCATAATTTTGGTCGACTATGGGCTGAGAGAGGATTCTTGACCTCACATGGAACAAAAATTCAACATGGCACTCTGATAGTCCGGTTGCTGTCAGCACTTGTGCTTCCTACGCAACTAGAAGTAGTGAAGTGTGCTGCACATCAGAAAGTGACAGACGATGTAGAAAAAGGGAACGCTTTTGCAGACAGAATAGCCAAACAGACTGCTATTGATTTGCAATCAAAGATATACTTGCTCGATCCAACAAGATGGGTTACTGATACTTGTATGATGGACGAAGGGATTAGCTGTATAAAAGAAATTCAGGCTGAAGCTACCCCAGAAGAAATCAAACAGTGGAGGGTCCAGAGGGTCTAGACGGTGAGGGTTAAAGGGTGGATAATGAGAAGCAAAGATGGATGCTACCCAATTCCTATGTCACTTCTATGGTCACCATGGATCATGGCCCAACACACATATATGCAAAAAGATTTGCCAACAGTTAGATCCTGTCTGGTATAACACTAATATCCAGAAAACTGCTGAACGTCTGGTCCACAGTTGCATGATATGCTTGCAACCTAACATTGGGAAGGGAACACTGACACCAAAGGACAGTTTTGGTCCCCCCTCCATGCCTTTTGAGGTGATCCATTTTGATTTCATTGAGATGGAACGTTGTTAAAACTATAAATATGTCCTAGTTGTGATCTGTGCCTTTAGCAAATGGGTTGAGGCTTTCCCACTGAAAGATGCCACAGCAATGTCAATGGCCAAAACCATGCTTAAGGAATATTTTCCTAGGTTTGGCTTGCCGAGAGTAATTTGGTACAATAACGGTCCACATTTTATCGCTGCTCTCATCCTGCAAGTATGTGCAGGATTACAGATTGATAAACGGTTCCACTCGGCCAGACATGCTCAGAGTGCCTGCCTTGTGGAGCGCCATAACAGAATTCTAAAGAAAATAATTGACAAGGTGTGTGTGCACAGCAATTTGGAATGGCCTGATGCTCTGCCAATAGCCTTACTATCAATGTGGACAACCGCACAATCAAAGACAGGGCTCTCCCCTTATGAGACTGTCGTGGGGAGACCAGCCAATGTATGGAATGCACTGAGGCCCAAGCAGTTGAAAGAAATTTAGTACCCACTTTTGTCTGACTATTGTGATCAGTTGGCTCAAAACTTGTGTTTGATTCACCAACAGGTACAAGCAGCCCTCCGTGTAAAATACGAGGGTCCAGGTCATTGTCTCCAACCTGGTCAGTGGATCCTGTTGAAGAATTTCGAGATGGGCACCTGCCTTGCACCTCGTTGGAAAGGACCACATCCAATCCTTTTGGCTACACAAACTACAGTACGAGTGACTGGAAAGAAACACGGGATCCACGCGACACATGTAAAGAGGATCCCTTTTCCTCTATCCTATGACTAAGGGGAGGAGAAGTGAAATGATGATCCCGACGCTCAGAACAAGCTTTGATCGACGCCGAGGGTGTCATGAAAGTCCTTCCTGAGCCCGTGGGGCCTGGGGATATTGCTGCTACTTCATTTTGATCTTCACCATCGATCGATCTAGCTTCATCTTCTTCAGAAAATGACGACACTTTTTTCACTGACCATTGCGTACATGGTGAGTCAAGGTACGATCTGCGACCACGGAACAGGATTTAGATTTAGAGTCTGCTGACATTACATTAATGTAAATAGAATATGAAAGTACATCTAGGATTCTGTGCCCACAAGAAACCCACAAGAAACCACAGTTGAGCCAGTCCCTCATCATTCCTCTGCTGCATACAATAAGAGACATAGGGCCTCATTACGACCCAGGCGGTAAGTTACCGCCTGGGTCGTACCCTTACCACCATGGTGTAAACTATGTTTACACCATGGTGGATGGCGGATTTGCCGCCCCATTCCAAGGTGAGTGGGGAGGTATATCCCCATTTCCCATTTTACCCTTCCCCATTCCCATTTTTGCCCCATAGGGCATAATGGGAGTGGGGAAGGCGCTAATTACGCCACCATAAATTACGGTGGCGTAATTAGCACCATGGTCCCTTAGCGCCATGGATTTTAACGCCTGCAAAAAGCAGGCGTTAATATCACCATGGCGCTAGCGGACCTTGTAATCAGGCATTAAGGGTCGGCGCCGTTTACGGCGCCGTTAACCCCTTAGCGTCTGATTCGTAATGAGGCCCATAGACCGGCAAAGTTACCTTCAATCAAGATAGGCCACGTGGTCAAGTACCACCCATGGATGAACTAAAAAGCCTAACAGTGAGGCTTTTTAACGGACGCTGAGAAACTATGCCTATTTTAGGGGCCACTCGTACTAAAAAGGATCTTGATCGTTTTGATGATAATGAGTTTGCCCATCGAGGGTCATGGTCCCGGAGGACCAAATGGATACTGATCACAATAACAGCTTGTATTATATTTGCATTGACATTCAGATTTGTATCTGGAAAGTACACATCTGCTTGATGATTTATTGCCAACTGCAAGTTTCTCTACTGTGTTTCCACCTTATGTGCATTTGCACAGTCTTCGTCCTCGAGACCTCCAACATAGAGGGGGTTATCATAACAACACTCTCTTGATGATCATGAATGCAACCCATGCCATTCTGAATAAGACCAATTGTTGTATATGTTCACATCAGCCACAACATGGGGAAAAGAGATTGGGCTGGTATATACATCCACTTCCCCTAACTACTGCATGTTATGTTATGCTTCACTTAGGGCATTATTCTTTGGCCGATGGAACAATAGTGTCACTGGGAATTTTGATGGGACTAATCTCATTGAGTTAGAAAAACAAGTTTTAGCATCTCTAGGATGTTCTCTGTTTGCAAATAGGAGCAAGCTAAATGTTGCTTCTATTAGGCCTTCTGATAGACTTTCCAGACCTTTCCAATCAATTTTTACCTTTAAAATGGCTCCCATAGGTAATAGGGATGCCATGCCTCCTTCCTATACTGTTAACCATAGTCCAAACTCTGTTCCATTTTGCATACAAAGAGAGGGTTCGCAACCAATGGGTACATTTGAGGGATGTACGAATGCTGCTTTGCTAACTAGTGAAGATAGACCTCAATATGTAGGAGATCCCGTTCACTTTGTTTGTGGTAATGCGGCATATCCTTGGTTGCCAAGAGATTGGGAGGGCACTTGTTATTTAGGTATACTATTACCAGGCATATATATTGCCACCACTGCTAAAGTTTCTTGAACTCGTCCCAGGCGGGATGAGGATGGCGACACTCCCTCACAAATTCTGGGTGATGTTGCTAAATCATTTGTGCCATTTTGGGGACAGATAATAAACTCCCAAGATATTAGAAAATTGGTGAGAGTTTTAGAGAAAACCATTAATGAAACCACTGACATCCTATACAACATATCTCTAAAGCAAAAGGCTATTAGATTAGTGGCTATTCAAAACAGGATGCTGCTAGACATCAATCTAGCTGAGCATGGTGGGGTGTGCAAAATGGTGGGATCTGCGTGTTGTGTTTTTGTACCCGATTCCTCCCCCACCATATTTAAGGCAATTAAGAAATTTCACACCTTAAGTACTGAAGTATGCGTTCCAGAGGGAAACTGGGATATTGGCACATGGTTCTGGGACTTGTTACGATCTTGGGGCTGGAAAACCTTTGAAGTACTAATGGTGATCCTTGGCATTATACTGTTTTGCTGCTGTTGTATACAGGGTCTTCCTGTCATTTGTTCTATGATAGGGGGAAGTTGTGCACAAGCGCATGGTAAACTAGAACCTAAGACACATATGCCCGGAAAGATTACTAATGCTGTGGTAATGCAGGACATCGCTCTAAAGGAGTTCATGCCGATCAATGTTTTTGAAGATAGCGATTCAGGATGTTCTGATGATGATACATGGTTTTTGGATGATGCTAATGTTTGAGTAATGCTCTTGGCTTAGACCAAAAGGATGGTTTGGAAAAGTATATTTTGCAGGCATACCGCCCAATAGTAAACATTGACCTAAGAACATTCGGATCGCACTGTAAATCCCATTTGAATGAACCTGAAATAGGCTGACTACACCGCCATGTTATGTTATCTGCCATTTTGATAAACTCCTGCTTTCTGTCCCATGTTAGAATTTGAGTTTTTGGCTCCAGCAGAGCAAAATTAACTTTGTACTGTGTCAACATCGATAAACATGCTGAAGCTTCTAAGGTGGATTGTTTGTCCTGCACTAAGGAAACCTTGGAGTTAAAAAAGTGCCCTGCTAATCAGTAATTTAGATGCCATTATTATTTATGTTATTTATTTGGATTTATTAAGCGCCCAGCGGCCCGGAGGCATCGTGGCACTGTTAACAGAATATTCAACTTAGTACATGTTAGCAAAGAATGGTTCCGTGGTTACAGAGGAACTGTTTGGATGCAAGGCAAAGTAATGCAAGAGTTAGTTGAACAACTTTGTTTTCAGTGTTTTCCTGAAGGTAGAGAGGGATTGTTCGCTTCTGTGAATGGGCGGTAGCAAGTTCCATGCTTTCGGGGCTAGAAATTCAAATGTGGTTCCACCAGCTTTCACTCTGTTGAATGCTGGGACTGAGAGTTGGTGTGAGTATTTGTTGCGTTTTGGCCTGTGGGTTGGTGCTTGGTGTATTCTTTCTACTAGGTACGCTGGTGCGGTTTGGGTAATGCATCTGTGTGTGATTGTAAGGGCTTTAAATGTTATGCGTTCTTTGACTGGCAGCCAGTGGGCGTCCCTTCTTGCCTGGGTGATGTGCTCTCTCTTGGCAATGCTGAGTGCCGCTCTGAGGGCATTGTTTTGTGCTACTTGCAAACGATTGATGTTATGTGTAGAGGTGCAGAGGAGCAAGATGTTGCAGTAATCTAGTTTTGCACCTATTTTGGCTCTGGCAATGTTGAGTCAGTTCTTTTGTGATAGATAGGGTTTCACTGCATTTATGATTTTAGAGGTGAGAGCTGCTGCTGATGAAATGGCACTGACTTGTCTGTCCACCTAAGGTTTTCACTGAGGCTGCAGTTGTAACGACTGTGTCTTTGATGATGAAGGAACTATACGTGTTGTCAAGTATTTTTAGGGCTTCTTTAGGGCCTACTAGTAGTATTTCGTTTTTTTCCACATTTAGACATAGTCCGTTTACTGCAATCCAAGCCTGGATGCGGGCGTATATGTCTTGGAGGGTTTTTAGGTCTTGGTCATAGTTGCCTGTTAGGGGAATGAGAACTTGTGTGTCGTCTGCATAGTTGGTGAAGGCTATGCCGAAGTCTTCTAGGTCGCTGAATAGTGGGAGGGTAAAAAGGTTTCAGAGTGGGGGGGAGGTGCATGAACCTTGTGGGACACCACATTCGATAGGTGACGGAAGGGCAGATGCTTGGTCAGAGAAAACTCTCATAGCTCGAACATCCAGGAAGGAGGTGATCCATCCAGTGGCTTCCTTAGAGAAGTGGGCTGTGTCGGTGAAACATTTACATAGGATCTTGTGGTCAATCAAGTCAAAGACTGCCGAGAGGAGTGAGGTTTTGCCTTTGTCCATTGTTAGGAAGTGTCTATTGACATTTCAGGACCCCTTTCATATACATCATAGTTTTATCTTGTATTGGGTATCCTAGTTACAAGAGAATCTTTGCTGTCATTATTCAGCAAGGGTTCCAGATTCTAATGGCAGAGGGTTGAGGGGACAAAGAGAGAAACAGACATTGTGGTCCATTGCTGGGGGCCGTTCTCCTGGATGTATTCTTGAATAAACCTCTCTGCATAATTGATGTCTCGAAGTGCCGTCATAACATTGGCGACGAGGATGGGATCAGAGAGATACGGCCCCCGGCAGCAGAAGGAGCCTGTCCCTTGTTTGTGAAATGTTCAAATGACAATATCAGGAAGGAATTGTGGAAGGAAAGGAATCCCTCTCTTGGCAGGGCAATTGAGATTGCGAAGATGGTAGAACATACAGATAAATGTATAAAAGATCTTCAGCTAGACAATCAGTCTCTTGATAAGCCCAAGATAGATGACAGTGAGGCTGCAATACAAAAAGTTTCGAAAGTGGTGCAGAGAAATAGCGCAGGAACTTCATGCCGCCCTTTACAACTGGGCAAGAGACCTGAGGGTCACCAAGGCTCCACCACTAGAGCATGGGGCCAACAATGGTCATCCATGAAGGTGGCCAAAGGACCACTCAGTGAGACTAATGTATTTAAAGGTGGTAGAGACCCTGCTTACTCGAGAGTTGCTCCTCCAAGGAGGTGTTTCAGATGTGGAAGTCTCTCACATCTAGCATCTGATAAAGAGTGTTATGCTATCCACATTATATGTAATGATTGTGGGGTTAGAGGACACATGGCCAGGTGTTGTAGAAATTTCAATGTCAACTCAGGTCAAGTACATGAGGTTAATGTAGATAATGATTTTGACCCTAATGATGATGCTGGTAGGGAGGTTGTGTTTTCAGTCTATGCCATCGATGGGAAGGTAAAGAAAAAGAAACTATATGCCACAGTGGTAATTGGAGGCATACCTGTGTCAATGCTCATGGATAGCGGAGCAGATTACATTTTGATAAGTGTGCATGTGGGGAGAGAGAAATTTGGATGTTATACATTGTGGGAGAACATTGTGAGAGCAAATGCTTATGGAGATGTGCCTATAGAAATAATAGGATGTTTTGAAGCCGAGTTGCAATTCAAGGACAGGAAGTCAACAGGGACTATCCATGTGGCCAATAGAGGTGGAGAACTTCTGTCCTGGAGTGATCAGGCAGAACTGAAAATATGTCTTGAAGCAAGTCACCCAGAACAGGTGTTAATTGTTGAGAGTGAAATTTCTGTTCCCAGTACTTAAAGGGCAATGCGAAAGTGCAAACTGATGTCACAACTCACAAGTTAGGGTGCTTGAAAGGGTTTGTGCATAAGATTCGATTGAAGAGAGATGCCATTTCCAGGATTGCCAAGTTGCGCACCATTCCACTGGCTCTTAAGGAAGATGTGGAAGGTGAATTGAAAATAATGGAATGTGAAGGAGTGATAGAGAAGATTGATTCCTCAGAGTGGGTCAGCCCCATAGTAATAGTGAAAAAGAGTAATGGACTGTTGCGGATATGTATTGATCTCAGACATCTGAATAAAATGGTGGAAGCTGATAAATTCCCATTACCCAGGATAGATGATCTATTGGAAGGTGTGTATGGTTCCAAGGTGTTCTCCCTTATTGATCTAAAATCTGCTTACCATCAAGTGGAGCTACATCCTGACTCCAGAGACCTTACGGCATTCATTACTCCAATTGGTCTTTTCAGATGTGTACGCATGCCATTTGGATTGGTTTCAGCAGCAAGTGTGTTTCAGAGCATAATGTACAGGTTATTGGGAGGTGAGAGAGGTGTCATGTGCTACCAGGACGATGTGCTTGTGTGTGGAAAGGATGAAATAGAACATGATAAGAGGTTAGAGAGAGTGTTGAACATTTTTAAAGAAGCGGGCCTTACGGTGTCTTTAGAGAAATGTATATTCAAAGCTGATAAAGTTGAATATCTGGGTCATGAAATCACGGGGGAAGGTGTCAACCCCAAAGAAAAGGCCATAGAATCCCAAATCTAAAGCAGATGTGCTGTCCTTTCTTGGCCTAGTTGAATTTTATGGCAAGTTTGTTAGAGGTCTGTCAAATATGTCAAGGAATATGAGGATGTTGACTCGGAAAGGTGTTACCTTTAAATGGAATGATTCATGTAAGGAGAAGTTCCTGAAGATTAAGGATGCCATTGCCAATGCACCTATTTTGAGAATGTTTGAGGAAGGTAAACACTTGTTCCTATTTGTGGATGCCAGTGATTATGGTATTGGAGCAGTTTTAATGCAGGAAGATCAGGAGGGTCTGCACACTATTGCATTTGCATCTAGATCTCTCAAAGGACCTGAGAACAGATACTCAATCGCTTGTGTCTGGGGAGTGGAAACATTCAAAAGATATCTGAGGGGCAGGGAATTCACAATGTGGATAGACCATAAGCCCTTGATAGGGATATTCACCAAAGGTGGTCTGGAGGGTGTGTCCAGACGCATCATGAAGGGGGTGACTTCTTTACAAGGACTACAATTTAACATGCTTCACATCATTGGTGAAACCAATGTAGTCGCTGATGCTTTATCTAGATCGGTACTGAGAGAAATTGGAAACGAGGAAAGTTTTTTGAGTTGTGAGAAGGGAGTTGAAATATTTCAAGTTCATGAATCGGTAAAGAAGGTTGAGTGGGACAATGCATGTTCTGAGGATGATCTCTATCAGAGACTGTTAACCTTAGTAATGGAAGGCAAGATGAGAAGTTATCTTGGTGAGTTAGGTGGTTTTGCCAAGGTTAGAGAAGAACTCTGGATTTATAAAGGGTATTTACATAGAGGTCATCAGATGGTGGTACCTCTCAAGATGAGGAAACTCATAATAGATTTAGCCCATGTTGGGCACTTAGGGTTGGCCAGAACCAGAGGTCTGGTTAGATCAGAGTTCTGGTGGCCTAGTGTAGACAGAGACACAGAGGAAATGGTCAATGGTTGTAGTGATTGCATTGAAGGGAACAAAGGACTCAGAGTACAGAAAGTGCCCATGACTGTTAGGAAGTCACCTACGGTTCCGTGGGATGAAGTTGCCTTGGATTTGTTAGGCCCTTTTAATATCACAGGGGGGAGAGATACTCATGTTCTGGTTGTCATGGATTAACTATCTAAAAGGCCTGAGGTATTTATACTCAAAGATATTTCCAGCGGTGGCATCATTAAATATATGGAGCAATTGTTTTGGAGAGAAGGATTCCCCAGGAAATGTTTGTCGGATAATGGTTCTCAATTTGTGTCCAGAGAGTTCAAAGAGTTTTTGTGCAGCCGTGGTATAGAACAGGTAAATAACTCATTGTATCATCCCCAAACCAAAGGGTGTGTAGAACTCTTCAACCGCACACTCATGGATGCCATTAGAATTGCTGTGGCCACTGGGGGTGATTGGATAAGGTCTATAATGGAGAGGACATTTCAGTACAGACTGGCTCCGCATAGTGTAACAGGAATGTCCCCGTTTGAGGTGCTAAGAGGAAGGAAGCCTAACTCACACATGTGTCCTGGTTGGATGGGAAAATCCAAATTGGTAGGAGTAGATTTGGAAAGAGTAAGAGGGAGAATATTTGAATCTGGTGTCAAGTCCAAAGAGTGGTGTGATCAGAAGAATGCCTGGAGAGAGTTCAAACTGGAGGAAAGTGACTGGATTAAGATCAAATTACCTACCAAAGTACGCAAAGGTTCTTCGTTGTTTTCTCAGCCTTAACAAGTTGTGAAGGATTTAGGATCTTCTGTTCTTGTTAAAGGAGGTGGTGTTTGGAACAAAGAGAGAATAGCACTCTGTAAGTATGTGAATGTTTCCAATGTGATTTAATGTTAATCCCCTGGTAATTGATTCATCTTAACAGTTCTGTTGTTCCAACCACTTACATTGTATTTTCACAGTAGGCTCAAGTTTCATTGGTTTCATTGGTTGCAGCTCACTGGCTCCCAGTTAAAGAAAGAATTAACTTCGAAGCACTCTCCCTTACACACAAATGCATCAATCATACCGCTTATTCCTACCTAGCAGAAACCATCATCAGGAAATCCCCCCCCCTCATCCTATCAGAACCCCGCATGACAACCAACTCCGAGTTCCCACCATAAGAAGAGCTAAAGCTGGAGACATTGGCTTCCCACACATAGCACCTAAGCTCTGGAACAACCTCCCTAACTCTCTCAGAGCGGAACCCTCGCTGCTTTCCTTTCGGAAATCCCTCAAAACCATGCTCTTCACATAATCACCTCCCACCCTCCCTTCCGACATGAACGACACATATTTTAAACGGCATGATGTCTGCACTGCTTATGTATGTAACTAAAACATGATACTGTAAATGTAAATGCCTTGTAAACGTATATATCTAAAACATGATACCGTAATTCAAAATGCCTGTAAACTTAACAACCTTCCTTCTGTAACCAGCCAAATGCTTATATGTAACAGCACCACGATGCCCACAGGCTGAGCGTGCGCTTTAAAAATATGAATAAATAAATAAATATGTATATATTGAGTTATGTATTACTTTCATTTTATTTTCATTATTTTGTATAAAAGGAAGGGAGGTGTTAAGAAGTGTCTATTGACATTTCAGGATCCCTTTCATATGCATCATAGTTTTATCTTGTATTGGGTATCCTAGTTACAAGAGAATCTTTGCTATAGTTATTCAGCAAGGGTTCCAGATTCTAATGACAGAGGGTTGAGGCGACAAGGAGAGAAGCAGACATCGTGGTCCATTGCTGGGGGCCGTTCTCCTGGATGTATTCTTGAATAAACCTCTCTGCATAATTGATGTCTCTGAAGTGCTGTCATTGGACCTTTTAACATCCATGTTTTGGAGCAGTTGGTTCTTGCGGTCGAGAAGGGCTGATTCTGTACCGTGGCGGGTTCAGAAACCTGATTGTCTTCTTCCGAGGATGTTGTGCGTTTCCAGGTAAGCTTAAATCTGTGTATCTATATCTGTATGTAGATAAATCTGCCATCTGTACCAACAGTGTCTTTCCCATTCAAATAGCGAAACAAAATGATGAATAGCTGAACATGTGCTTTTACAGAAATCTTTGTTTTCGCTCCTTGAAACTAAGCTGACTTTAAACTTAAGGACAAATGGTAGACAAATATAAGTAAATGAAATAAGGACTGTTACCTTTGTGTCCAATGTTTGAAAAACATGAAGTGTTTAACAGAAAACAATCAGCTATTCAAGGATGTATTAGGTTTGTGGAAAGGCTATGTACCCTAAGTTAATGTGTTATATGAAGAGGGGCTGGACGATGTGTCTGGGATGGTGAGAGAAATGTATAAATACTTATGTTTTTAAAATGTCCAGCACTCTCTCTTCTCACGGTGTCTGCTTGCACACATTGCGGGGTGTTGAGAGCCAGACAGCTGTTTCTGCTAAAATAAAGTGTACTTGTACCTTAGTACTTGTGACTGGCGTATTTCTATTATGTGGTATTAAGCCTCAACATTATTTTAATCTTACACATTTGGACGTATGCAGGCCCAAGAACCCTGCAGAGATGCACCACTGTTACAAAATGCACAGCTCCAGTGAAGATATGAGGAGCCCCATAATAGCAGACAGTGGGCAACACCGAACAAGTGGAAGGCAGTACAAAGAGTACTGGGCACAGGATTGGGAGCACTGTCCCTGGGAAGGAGCTTGGTGGAAGACCTTATTACTTTCTCCCAAGAGATGGAGGCCCTGAGAGGAAATTCCCCAGAGAGATACCTACAGGGGCAAGGGGTAAGAAAGAATGCCCAAAATGCCTGCAGCAGTCAAACCCCATCCCACGGGCACACCACACAGGAGGAGAGGTGGTGAGAAAAGAGTGAGGTCCTGGTTGAGGAGAGGCAAGGGATACAAGAATGAGGAGTCCAATTCAGAAGACTTGGACGAGGAAGAGTGAGATGAGACATCCGAAGAAAGCTCTGAGGAGCGAGAGGTAACATCCCTGAGCACTCCTAACAAGTGTAAGGCTGCCAAGAAAAGGAAAAGTCAAAGGGAGGAGGAAGAGATGGGTGAGGTATTTGACCCATATTCTCTAATACATCCCAGGTCGGCAGAGTGGGAGCTCCCATCAAGATTGCCAATTATATAAAGAGGAGGATTCAGAATCCTCTATCAAAAAAGGCCAGGAGCAAGCTTCGAGCAGAATGCCCCAGGCCCAAGTGATGGAAGGTTTGGCAGAAACGCCAGAAATAGAGGCAGAAATGTTATCCTTTATGGGACGTTACAGCAGGGACATCAAGAAGGGCATAGATATATCCTTGCAATCATGCCAGGATAAACTCCTCGATGTCCTAAACCTGACAACTAAAAACTGTCCGATGGCGGAAGAGGCGAGACACCCAGAACAGAAAAGGTGGACCCGGAGATCCTAGCAGATTGAGAGCAGAGGGCAATATGCCTGCTCTGTAATTCTAACAACACCCTGACAACAGAAAGACAGAGGTCCATCCTTGTTAAAATAGACCCTAAAAAGAGTGAACTTTCCACCGTAGAATCATCGTCCAGCAGTAAAGGCAAACTCTTTGGGGATGCATTTATTAAGGAGATGGCGAAGTTTGTGAATACTTATGCCACGATAGACAAAGCACAGGAATCATTAAAAAGAGTCTTTGGACATAAGGTTTTCAGAAGGACTAGCAGAGGAAGGGGCAACTCAGCCAGTAGCTATTCCTCATATAGGTCCAACTACAATAGCAGGAATGACTGAAGCAATCAGGAAGAACAAATACCGAATCCCTTCTTTCAGTCGAGAGGAAGGGGTAGAGGCAGAGGCTGGAGAGGTCAACTCTCAAAAACCTCGGTGAGACTAATCACAGAATTACAGATTCAACCAGCTGATACACGGACCCCAGTGATAGGGGGGAGAACAGCACTGTTCTTAGAAAGGTGGCGAGAGTTAACAAGAGAAACGTGGGTCGAACAAATGGTACAGGGCTTCCAATTAGAATTCTGGCAAGAACCAATACAGGTAGAATACCCAAGGCACATAAGGTTCAGCGAAGAGGATGAAAAGTTTTTAGACAAGGAAATAATAGCCCTAGAGAGGAAGGGTTCCATTGCACTAGTGTCCAATTCTTTGAATGGGTTTGTAAGCAATATGTTCTTGGTAAAGGGCAAAAAGAAACAGAGACAAGGGGTAAACTTGAGATGTTTGAACGCATTCATCATATACAAACATTTTAAAATGGAAGGTATCCATATCTTGAGAGATGTGTTACAAGCACAGGTTTGGCTGGTCAGGATAGACCTTGAAGATGCCTACTTGACAATCCCAATAGCAAAGGAACATCAGAGGTTCCTTCAATTCTGGCGGGGAGGTCAGAAGTGGGAATTCATATGTCCCCCATTTGGTCTAGCGGCAGCGCCTTGGGCCTTTAAGAAACCGATGAGGACAGTGGTCAGGCACCTGAGAGAACAGTGCATCAGATTGATAGTATACGTAGACAACTTTTGTCTGATTGGATAGGACAGGTTAAGGCTGGAACAGTAGACAGAGGTAGCAATCCAACTATTAAAGAACCTGGGTTTTCTAATTAATTGTGAGGAATCCCCTTTGGAGCCCGTCCAAACAATAGAGTTCCTGAGTTTCGTGATAGACACGAGAACGGCTATGCTCAGCCTACCAAGAAAGAGATCAGCTCGATAATAGCAAGGGAAGAGTTATCGCTCAGAGAGCTAGCCAAATTGGTAAAGAGACTAACATCATCCATTCAGGTGATCTTCCCGGGGCCACTACACTAGAGAGCTCTGCAGTGCCTGAAGATCCAAAACCTGCGAAAGGGGTAACCGTACAAACAGAGAGTACAAATCTCGTTGGATGCGAGGACAGGACTATGGTGGTGGTTCAGGCACATAGAGGCCTGGAATGGGAGAGCGAAATTTCGCTCATCCCCGGACTTCATCATAGAATCAGATGCCAGCCATTGGAGCTGGGGGGCCCATTGCAGAGAGATGATAACAGGAGGCATGTGGTCAGGGAAGCAGCTAGAGTGCCACATCAACTGTCTCGAGCTCATGGCAGGGTCCTTCGCAGTAAGGTGTTGGACCCAGGACAAGGTGAACTGTTGCGTGCTACTGAAAATGGACATCATCTACGCAGTACACTACATAAACAGGCTGGGCGGGACAAAGTCCAGGATGCTAGCAGAGCTGGCAAAGGATTTCTGGCACATGTGCCTAGAGAACAAGATCAGAATTACAACGGAATATCTCCCAGGTCTACAAAATTAGGTGGCAGACTGGAATTTGAGACACCTGAGAGATCGCAGCGACTGGCAGCTAGACATAACAGTATTTCTGTCATTAATGGAAATGAGAGGGCCTGCAAGACAGATCTTTTTGCATCCAGGCTGAATTCTCAGCTGTATCGCTTCTTCAGTTGGAGGCCGGATCCAGCAGTGGTAGCAACGGACTAATTTCTACAGAAGTGGGGCCTGGACAAGGGATACACCTTTCCTGTGTTCTGAATGATTCCGAGAACGGAATCAAGTCAGGAGGCAACATGCAACACCAATAATAGACTGGAGGAGTCAGGTATGGTTCTCAGACTGTTATGCTCACCTGGCTCCCACAGAGGCGTCGATCTGGACTGGACTGCTGCGGTCTCCACCAATGTAACGCGTAGGGCCGAGATGACGGACTGGACAGGCCCACCTAGCTTCATTTGCTTGGCCCGTAGGAATATTCTTCAGCAAGTGGAGAAAGTGAATTAACCACCCGTGGAGTTGAGCGTAAATCCCCCCACCCCGCTGTTCTCCCCACTGATCACCTTGGATGTTCTCTCTTATAGTCTCACCTGATGATTTGAAAAGATGAGCTCTCCGTCCTGCATTGAGCACAGGGGCCCGTAGATAACCAGTTGCTTCACAGGCTCGAACGAATTGGTGAGTTCCAGGACAATATTGACTCCGATATTCCCGGCAAGACGCCGTAAGTATGTAGTTCGTAAGAGTTCAAATGCCTGACTTTCACTCTTGTCCGATTCCTTGCAGGTTGCAGCTTGACCCTACTGAAGAGTTCCTCGTGGCAACCGGTAATGTTCTGGTAAGGATTTGTATTATCCAACACAGTTCGATAAAATAATGTCCATATGTAACCTGTTGCTTTCTCCCTTATTCAGGCGCTGAGAGAAAGTATGAAGTCTCAAGGAATAATGCCTCAGGCGGTAAAATTAGGAAGTCTTTTGTGGTGAGGAGGGTTCCCCTTGTTAGTCCCTTGTTTCACCTTGCTGTCCTTTTGTTTCCCCTTAGGGGCCGGGGTTCGGCTAGGATGCAGTGGAAGCTGCGCCGACCCGTGAAGAAGAATAGTACCCCGGTGGTAAAATCAGGTAAGTCTATGGGGGGTATTCCTCTGTGTATTCCCTTGGCTCGCCTTGCTGTTCTTGTCTTCTCCTTAGGTGCCGGAGTGCGGCGCTAACATGTAGGAGGATGCAGTGAAATGTGAAGATGCTGAGAAGGCCGGTGAGTTCAGCGCGGCGCTGCAGCAGGCGAGGCGACGCGCATAAAATAACTTCTTTCTTCCAGCTCGAAGGCGCGATGGATCGGGAATTCAGGTAAGGAACAAAGGTATTGCTCTTGTTCTAACCTTTTCTCCTTCTTTCTCCCTTTTTCTAGGAGCTCCAAACTCGAGGCGGGCGTGGCAGAAGACTGGATGCAGAGTTGCAGGCACAGTGACCGTTACGCTGCTGGATGCAGAATAACGCGAAGTGTGTGCTGCTCTTCGGGCGTGGTTTAAATAGCGTCCAAAGTAGTCCCAGGTAAGTTTCCTCCCCAGTCCCACCCGAGTAAAAAAATAGTCCCTAGGTAGAATAGTCCCTTCCAAGCCTCGTTTGGCTTGGAGCTCTTGCACCATGGTCTGCATCAGGTAAGTTTGCAGCATGGTCTGCATCAGGTAAGTTTTCATCTATGAGCCTGGCGCCTATTGGGCCAGGACTGACTCTCCATATGAGCCTGGCACCATAGGCGCCAGAACTGCACCCAAATAGCCCCTAGCGGGGGTTGTTGGGTTTGCTTGGGGTAACTTGATGCCTGCTTCTGGGGTTGCTGGACTTGGTATGGGTCCCCCGGGGTAGGCATCATGACATAGACCTTCTCGAACTGTCAATTTCAGGGGAGCCTGGCAGAAGTCAAGACTTTCGGGAGATGCCGAGAAATTAATCGAGGTAGCTTGGGCACTGGGTACCAGAAAGGCCTACAGATTGGCCTGGACATGGTGGCGTAGTTGGTGACACATACATCCCAATAGAGCAGATGTAACTCAGACAGTGACTTTTCTAATGGCCTTGCCAGCACATGGCAAGGCATACAGAACAGTAAACACATGTAGATCAGCCATATCTGTTGGCCATCCCAAGATAGAGAATGTGGCAGTAGGGGACCACCCACTGTTATGTAGAATCCTCAGAGAAGTGAGACTTTTCAGACCACCGTTATCCAAATATTCACAGACATGGGACGTGGATACGGTCCTGAATTTGTTTAATAACTGCCCAGACAATGAACATGAAACAGAGGGTCACAAGCCAAATAGCTCCATAACAGGTATTTGTCAAAAAAGAGACAACACAGAGTGGTTGTGGTATGCCAAATGCAGGATAACCCAGTTTATTACAATAGACTGGGGAAAAAAGCAAGATTAAAAGCCAAGCTCTCACACATGAATTCTCCAACATTTGAAAAGACAACAGAAGTTTATATAACACAAATGAGTCATTCTGATGTCATCTTGATCACTGAGTTATGAAAACCTATCGCTCGTGGTCATTGGCTCCCTCTACTAAGCTACATATAGAATCCTATATGTCACTAACTAGTGATTGGTCACCCTTATCTAAAATCCCACCTGCAAGCCTTCCCATAAAAAAAGAAATGTGCTACTCATCATATTTGAATATTTTTGATAGGCCCTAAATTACTTCTGCGGTGAGAAAAAAAGATATGTGCTCATCGGTGACCAGGCGATCACACTATCCATGAACTTGCTGGTTGATGGCATGTTTATGTAGATAAGAGAAAGAGAGGGCAAGTGTATCGCCTTGTTTTAATTAAATCAAACAGCCCATGTTCTCTTCCCTGTCATGTTTTAGCCGAGTCTTGTTCTCGCAACAGTGATCACCATCCTGTTCTTGACACATTCATGAATAATTATTTTGCGAGTCATGCTACTTCCACCCTGTGAAGATTCCTTAATCCTTAACCTCCTTGATGGTATTCAAGCCTTTTTTGTGGCATTAATATTTTGTAACAGTTCCCACCTAGTTATCTGGATCCAATGTGCATTTGCTGCTGCTTGCAGGCCAGGCATTAGAAATGATGTGAAGAACGTTATGGTTTTACCAAACAACTTATGACTCTCTTAGTTCTTTTTGTGCATTTTAGGCCTAGGGATCTTTTCTTCCTGTTCTGTGCCATTGAAGGAAAGGTCCTAATATCAACCTCACTTTGTGGTATTACTAATGCTGGTGCATTTAGTAACACTATTGTACATATGCCTCCCAGGTTGGTGGCAACTGCATATAAGCTCTCGTACCACAAGCCCGGTAATGGTTCGTTAGTACAGCTGTATCAACTTTCATATATGGTAAATCCATAATGCATTTGCGCCCTTCATGGTCACCAAGCTTTACTGAACAATTATTTCTAAAGAAGAATGTTGGTGCTTGTAGTTTGGTTATGGGTAGGGGTCTTGATTTATCCTCCACCCATGTTAAACATTTTGCAGGTTATTTCTATTCCTCATGGCACACTCTGTCTGTGTTTTTTATCACTTCTATTGGTGCAGTCCATATTGCCTCTGCTTTGCATCCCATTATTCCGTCAACCCATCCTCCTGAGGAATATACTTTCCCTTTTATTTGCAATTGTGGTCTGTCAGCACAATGGGCTATCAAATTAAACTGGGCATCTGTACACCTTAATAGTTGGTGATCCACTACTTCAACATCTCCTCTTTTTGGACCTGATATTATGTACTTGAGCACCTTACTTTTAATTCTTATACTCTCCATCCTGTGTGCCTCTTTTACATAGTTGTCTACGTATGGGAATTCTGATCCTGTGAGATACATCATGGCCGATTGTCCCTGAAATTGTCCTCTGGTCTGGCATATTGCCAGATGTACCAAGCAGTGTGCTCTGAACTCAAGTACTCTTTGAGGTATAAATACTAGAGAAGCTGTCATGGCATAGGGTATAAGTGAGCAAATAAATCAGCATTCCCTTGATCTCTCTCTCCCCACCTTCTCCGTTGACTTATACCATGAGTTTCATTCAATATTAATGGAATTAAAAAAATACCTTCTCATGAAATACTCATCTGCAATATTTCTCCTAGCCCTTACTGTCTCCACAACTGGGCGGAATACCATTTCCTACTCTAACTGGAAATGTACTTGATTTTTAACTTCTTCACTAACATTATGCCATAGGGATGCATTTATCTTATCATAATCAGCTAAAGGACTGTAATAGCCATGATGTCTGTTGTGTTCAGATATGTCCTGCGGCATATTCATTGGGTTATTATGAAGATATCATAATGGTGAGTGAAGCAAGCTTTATCTACATTTTTCAAAACATTTTACATCCACGTATAATGTCAAAAATAAAATGGTTTTCAAACCACTTCCACTATTATGTAGTTTATTGAAAAATATAAAAATAGTGTTGATAAGAATATAAAAATATAAAAAATGTGGAAGATAGGAATCGTCCCAATAAAAATGTAAAGATATAAAGTAGAAAAAATAGTCCGTTGTAGAAGTATGCTCTTGTGAAAAATAGTATAATAAATAGTCCCAATACAATGTCGAGATAGGAAAGTAGAAAAAATAGTCTGTGATAGATGATTGTTCTTGTGAAAAAATAGTCCTCAACATTAACAGAAATACTGTGCTGGTGATGTATTGAAAAAATCACCTCAGCAACTATTCCTTTCCTACTGTTTCAGTGATATTTCAGGCTCAGAGGTCGGCATCAGTGTTCCTCAAGTGGTGCAATGTGATTTATATCTTCTTTATTCTCAAGTTCCTTTTTATCTTCTTTCTCAGCATGCACTTGAGCTCTTGGGTCTGTTTTCGCTCTCTTCTCCCTTCGTGATCCTGGTAGTTGGACAGGGAGGCGGCACCTTTGTATGGCTTTACATCGGTAAGATGGACACATGCCTTCTTTTCCTGCAATTTTACTGATGTAAGAGCACAATAAGTCACAACATGGGGACCGGCGAATCTTGGGTGGTGCCACTTTTGCACATGGTTGCGGCACAGCACAAGGCCCCCAGGTAACAGTTGGAGAGGTGGAATAGCTGTCTGTCTCGTCTTCTTCTGTGCCTTTTGCTATAACTCCCTGCCGATCATTTACCTGTCGATAAATGAAAGAGAGAGATTTAGTAATGCACATCACATAGTCATGTAACTCATTTTCTAATACAGTCGCAGTGTTTTGGGCATCTGTCTGTGAGCACATGGTGAGGGTAATGTGCACATGCATCCTGCAACCTGTCACCAACTCATGAGGAGTCCGTTGATGGTCGGAGCCTGGTTGATTGCGTAGGACAAAGAAAGCCAGCGGAAGACAATACATCCAGTCCTTATGCAGTGTGTCACGCAATCTTGCTAAACAGTCTTTCAGGAGGCCATTGAGGTGCCCCACAATGCCATTCGCTTGTGGGTGGTAAGCCAAAGAAAGTTTATTACTAATGCCTAATAGGGAAGTTATTTTTGCAAAGAGTTAATTTGCAAAATGAGGTCTATTATCGGATCTCAGCACCTCACACACTCCCCATCAGGGGAACACTTTGTGTGCAAGGAGTTTTGCTGCTGACATGGCATCTGGGTGTGTGCATGGTCCTGCTTCTACCCATCTGGATAAGGGGCACACCACCACAATTACATATTTGTATCCTCTGCACATTTGGGCCATATCAATATAATCCACATGGAGGTGTCTGAATGGCGCAGTTGGGCAGGATATTGTTCCTCTCAGGGTCCTAAGTTTATGGCCTGCTGTATATTTCTGAATAGTTGCACAATTGATGATAAAGTTTGTCACATGTTCGTGCCGGTTGGGCAAGGAACACTTACTGGAAATCTGCACTGCAATACGCTCTTTGGAAAAATATGCTGGGTAATGTAATGGTTCTAATGCTACTGTGAGTAATTCTAGTGGCATTAAGGGCTTTCCTGTGTTTCCCGGTCCCCACAGAAGATCTGTGGGGCACAATTAACAGCCTCTTGTTTCCCACAACTTCTGCTCCTCTGGTAATGCCCGCCCTTGTATCTCTATTAACTGTGCTATTGGCAGTATATTGTAACTGTCAAACTCACCTGTGTCTCTGCAGGAGCGATGGACGAGCCTCCCTTGACCCCGAGTCTTCACTTCCCCTGTTTCCCCCGAAGGAATACCTGTCAAATACAAGGTGTACACTCAGAAATGAATTCACCCGATTCCCCTGGGCCCTTCCCTTCTCTTTACTGTGTGCTGTGATGTCCCCCTATGGGCTTACCTTGGTCTTTAGTAGGGTGTGCACTCCATCCTGCATTTGCAGGGGTGCGATTCACTCCTGTGATTGGTGCCAATGTCTGTAGGCTGAGTACAGAATCCAAATGCTGTTTTATGCCTTCACAGCGAGACCGAGAGTTCAAGGCGCCAGTTTCTTCACTGGCTAGAAAGTCCTTCCCGGCAAATGAAGGTTGCGCAGAGAATGTTGAGTGTATAAAATTGTCCGTATTGTCTTTGTTTGCCAGTATTTTTGTGGGTGAGTAGCGCTGCGTGTATAAGCTAGCTGCTGGTAGGTTTGCTCAGGACCTTCAATTCGTGCACGCCTGGTAATGTCTCTCCCTTTCCCTTGCAGGAGAAATAATGTGGTATTAGGGCCTCGAATCCGGCTTCAGCGCTACTGGAGACTTGGTGGTTAGGTAAGTTTACACGGAGGCTTTTGGTAAGTATGCAAAGCGTAGAGAGAGAGAGCGCACTGAAATAAGTGTCTGCGTAATTGGAGCGAGCTCAATGAATAATGTCTCTTCTATCTTACAGGGGTTTGTGCGCTCGTGCAATTTATCTGGATTCCAGCGTCGCATGAATATTCAGTGAGTATGCACAGCGTTACTGATGTGCACGTGTTAACGCTGTTCTTCTTTGTTCTTATAGGTGCCGGTGTAGAAGTCCCCTATTGGCTGGAGATAGTTGTGGCATGGAGTAAGAACCAGGTAAGTTGAAGCTGAATGATCCGGAGCGGGTAAGCAGAAGTAGGATGATCTGGAGCAGGTAAGCAGAAACAGGATGATCTGGAGCAGGTAAGCAGAAGCAGGATGATCCGGAGCAGTTAAGCAGAAACAGGATGATCCGGAGCAGGTAAGCAGAAGCAGGATGATCCAGAGCAGGTAAGCAGAAACAGGATGATCCGGAGCAGGTAAGCAGATGCTGATCCAGAGCATGGCAAGTGTGTTGCTGATACAGCTCACAGTAAGCAACATGAAGCACTGGAAGAATCTTGGGTGTGGCTTATATAGCCAGCCACACCCAAACACTAGAGAGCTCATGAGTTGTCATGCACTTCCTGTTTGGCAACAGTAAGTGGTAACCAGGAATTTACTACAAATACTAGGAAGGAACGAAAGGAGGGATTTCTCATGGGTTCTTTGAGTGCCTATGCCAGGCCTGCCAAGCCTCCACCCAGCTTGCCCCAACTACCTGCCTGATACCCATGACAGTAACTTTCAGTCACTACTATCATTCTTGCATGTGATTGCATGGACTTTGGTACTTCCACTATGTCTGGCAAATACACTGCTCATCTGGCCTCGTTATCTGCTGCTGCATTTCCTTGGAAAATTAAATCTTAGCCTCTGGTATGTGCTAAGCATTTTACCACGGCAAACTCAGTTTTTCTAACAGTGCGGCATGCCGCATGGGTGTACCAACAGCACACAGGAAACCCCTCCTTGTCCACTGTGACGGTCCAGAATGTACTGTGGACATCACATAGGCAGAATCAGAGTACACTGTAATTTCCTCTTCTTCATGTCTCTCTAGTGCCATAATCTTTGCCACTAATTTTGCTGTTTGTGCTGATAAATGTGCAGGTAGTCTTATGCTTTGAACAGTCTCAAACTCTCAATTTAATTTTCTTTTCCTCTTACTACTGCAGCTTATGTCATTCTTGTCCCTGAATGTGTGTCTATTGTAGAACTTCCGTCAAAAAACACTTTTACTCCTGTCTCTAAGGCCACCTCCTTGGTGTGGGGTATCTCATCATAATAGTCTGTTTATGTTGTGCAGTCATGGACATAATCTCCTTCCTGCATTGGATCTGCTATGTATTTTGCTGGATTTACCACATGGCATCTAACAATTTTAATAGATGGATTTGTTAGAATCGTTGTATATCCTGAGGCCTTCTGTGTAGTCAATGTGCTTTTAGGCTTCTGAGGTACTGCAAAAAGCACACCAGCCTGCTTCGTCTGTGTGGGCAATCCTCACCCTCCCACTTGCCTTGCAGCCCGAAACCGCACGCGCCGACTTTGCCTGGATTTAAAATGTTGTGCGCGATGCGGCATAGAAGCGAGGCTAAGCTTCCCCTTTGTTGCTAGGCAACACGTTCCCTTTTGAAAAGGAACATCCGCCGGCAGGCGGAAGAGCCGGCCATTTCCAAGGCCATCATAAGGCTCTGTTTGCCCCTGTTCGCGCCTAGACACGCACGTACAAATCTACTTCCTGATTCTGTTACTTCTGAGCGCCTATATCCATGAAACCTAACGCCAGCCTTGAACACTACACATCCTAGATGATATGACCATTCGTCTTCCTGCCGACACTCCCAGTACGAGTGATCCGTAAAACCACAGGACCTGAGCCGCACCAGGGCGCCCATGTCCAAAGGTTTAGTCTCTGCCCCCGCAGCACACTAGGCTTCATCGGAGGTCGAACCAGGACTCAGCAGACACAGTACTGTACAACGCAGAGGTAAACTGAACTGTGAGTACTTCCTGCCTATATCTGTACTACTGCCTGTCCCCCACCTGCAGTACCACTTGATAACTGGACTTGAGCACATGTCCTGCCAAATGTTATCCCAACCCAGCCTCCTGCTGCTTCACCCTCTATCAATTATACCTCTGTATTGCCTGATGGTTGAACACACATTATTCTGCCATCGTTTAGCTGCATTTAGTCTACTTGTGTATTAACCCTGGATAGCCGTATTTAGCTCACTACTGCACTGACATTTGATTGCTGCTGTGCCACTTGATTACTGTATTGCCACTATGTTGTGAAAGCGACTTGTGATAGTTGCATCTAACTTGCCATTGTATAATTGCATTCACCCTGATAGCGCATTGCTGCATTTAAACTGACAGCGCACTGCCATCTGATAGTGGCATCTAGCCTGATAGCGCACTGCCATTTGATTGCTGCATTTACCCTGATAGCGTACTGCCATTTGATTGCTGCATTTACCCTGATAGCGCACTGCCATTTGATTGCTGCATCTACCCTGATTGCGCACTGCCATTTGACTCCTGTAGTGCCATTTGAGAGCGGCACTTACCCTGCTCCTGTAACCCTGCCACCATGCACCAGTCCCCAATAGTCTCTCACTCCTTCATATCTCATGTTCAAAAGTTATTTGCTTACCCTCATTCAGATCACAGCTCCGTCTCCACACTTGCATCACCACAACACTACAACCATGCCTATGCCTACCATCGATACTAATCCATACCTCAACAACCCTGCACTTTGGTTCCAACACTTTGCAACTAAACCTACTCCTATCCAACCATGCTCACTTGCCATGAGAAACGTCAGACTTGGTTCCAGACTCACGCACGCACACTACCATCATCTGACCTCTTCCACCATAATAAAGACCCACATCCTATCACCAGAACTGCTTCACCCCTACACGCACTAACATCCCAACCCACTAACCCCGCTGTGAACACTATCAAAGGGGCATTAATTAATGTTAGATCTCTCACAGCTCACGCCTCAGAGGTTGCTGACCTTATCCTAATCCTTGATCTGGACTTTATGGCCGTCACGGAAACCTGGCTTCACGCAGCCTCCGGACCTCTACTATCATTAGCCATTCCAACTAGTTATAACCTCATAAAACATGACCGTAACACTAGCCAATCTAAAGGTGGTGGCATCGCCATCATTCACAAAAATTCCCTCAACGTCCGCCTATCCACTGCTCATCAAACCTCTTCCATAGAAGCTGTAACAGCCAAATTCGCCCTCACCCCCAACCATACCATCTCACTCCACTTACTCTACAGGGCCCCAGGGCCTTTATCTACGTTCGCTGAAGACCTCTCCAACATCCTGACTGACAACACTAAAACCAACTCCCAAATTATTGGACTTTAACTTGGGACTCACTGATCCTAACGATACGATTGACAACCTGCTCACGAACGCAGGTTTTGCCCAGCATATCAACACCCCTACGCACTCCAAAGGTAGAATCCTTGATTGGATAGCTGACCTCAATTGCAGAATCAATGTGGTAGCTAACCAACCTTGTGCCTGGTCTGACCATCACTAAATCACCTTCAACATCCCCGCAAAAACCATTAGTTCCACCCCAGACGTTGCGCATGCCATCCCCACACGAAATAAGCGTGATATAACCTGTAACAGACTCCTCCCTCTCATCCTTCAAGTCCTGAATGAACAAGCCCTATTATGCACTGACCCTACTGTCCTGGTCGACACATTCAGCAAATACGCCTGATGCTTATGAAGAATTTCTACGCTTCAACCTTAATTTACCCATCACTCAGTGACCCATCACCTTTCGACCTGCAGGTACCTACCTTATGTATTTGTTTCACCGCTCAATGGTCTTTGCCCGCAAGATACTGTAGCCAGCAGTGAGGTACACACAACAGCCCTCATTATATCACTCCAATCTCAATTTTGTCCCCTGCGCAGAATAACGTTGCAGACAACGACTACTGCCTTGGGCCCGCACACCCTCCAGCAGGACCCATTTGAGAACCCTCCTTGCTCAGCCCCATGCCCTTCGGTGATTGAAGACCGAGTTTTGGGGTTTGTCAGGTAAGCCGCCGACACGGTGCTTGTGAGAACATGTATATTTATGACCATACGCATTCATCTAAATTACTCACTGTAGCTCTTTATACACATTGCAGGGTCGCCCCTACGGAGCCCTGATGAAGGCGGACGCTACCTCACTGCACATCCGCCGAAACGTGTCAATCCGGGAAGAGCTGCGTGTAGTAGTTTCCGTTTGAACCAGTCTCTGCCACGTTGGCTTTAAAAGGTCCTATTCTCCATAGGACCCTGGAACATATATTGTTGTAACTAGAAATAACACTGAAAGGAAACTAGGAAACTGACTAAGAAACTTTCCACCAATTAGGACACCCTTATGAAATTGGGCGATGATATAGCCTCTTTCGCCTTTAATTTCTGGCCTTGGGATTCATTTACAAAGGACCTATGTGTCCAAACGAATAGATACATTATTATGCAATAATGAAATATTTGTTCAGATTTATCTGTATACTAATTAATACAGTATATTTTTTTGTTCACTTTGTTGTAAATATTGCACTTTTCTCTTTTTTGTTAAATTGATGGTATCATTCATTGTTATTAATCTTTGTTTATGTATGTTGCACCTCCCAACATCCTCTCTCAAGTTTTTTATGTACTAAATGCCTGTTTTTATGACTAGCAAATAAATCTTTGCTTGCTACTCTGTATTTTTCAGCTCAGTGAGCAGTTAGCACACCTTTGACCTCAGGTTTGGATCTGCTACTTAGCCGGCCAACCTTTACACTAATTTGCGGACAGGCCCATAACCCTGTTTCTATATAGCATAATTGCCTTGAGCTTTGTCCACTAGGAAGGGTACATTTCTTTGTTTACACTGGTCGACACATTCAACCATACTATGCTCAAAGCCCTTGACCTCATTGCCCCTTCCAAACTGAGAAAACCAAAACCACGAGCTCACCTCAATTCTTGGTTTACACCTCACCTAAGAATTCTTCGTAAAGAAAAACGAATCGCTGAATCACATTGGAAGAGTAACCCTACAGAGGCTAATAAATCTAGCATCACTCTAGCCACATTAGACTATAAGGAAGCTATATTCCAGGTGAAAAAAGACACGTACAACAAACACATTGAGCAAGCTAAATCCAATACTAAAGAACTCTTCAGAATCTTGAAAGAACTAGAAACCCCTGTATCTGCACACGACACTTCCATCAAAGATAGCACCTGGTGCATTAATATCCAAAACGCCCTCCTTGGTAAGATAGCCACTCTCCAAGGCAAAATTAACGATAAACAGACGAGTCTTCAATCCAACGTGCAACCTTACTCTCTTCCAATCTTAAACAACTCTATCCCGGATTTATTGACTCCGTTTAGCTTCTCACCAATATCTATCATCGAAGTGGAAAACATTATCAATAGCCTTAAACCTTCTAACTGCCAAAGGGACCTCTGCCCTGCGCCTATAATCAAGGAAGCGGCCCACGAGCTAGCTCCATTCATCACTACTCTCATTAACTCCTCCTTCAGCTCAGGGACAGTACCGGACAATTTGAAGGACGCTTGGGTTATCCCACTTCTAAAAAAAAACACCCTAGATGCCAATATACCCACAAATTACAGGCCCATCACCACAGTGCCGCTTCCACTAAAAATCCTTGACCGAGCCGCATACCTACAGATCCAAGACTATCTTGAATACAATAAACTCCTGGGTCTAAGGCAATCTGGATTCCGGCCCCGGCACGGAACTGAAACTGCCCTTTTCGACCTCAAAACGCAGATCGAAGATCTAAGAGACAAGGGTAAACTTGATCTACTACTCCTTCTTGATCTTTCTGCGGCTTTTGATCTCGTTAACCATCAAATACTGTGTCGTCACCTTAAACTAGCTGCCCATTTCTCTGACAAAGCCACAGCATGGATCAGTTCATTCTTAGACAACAGATCGATGCGTGTCTTCTCTCCACTGGCAGCAGCACCACCAGCACCAGTCACCTGCGGGGTACCACAAGGTTCCTGTGTCTCCCCCACGTTGTATAACATGTTCACAAAACCTCTATTCGATATTTTGGACTATCTGGGTGTCACATATACTAATTATGCTGACGACACCCAGATACACATCCCAATCTCTGGAGACTAGGTCGGCGATTCTCTTTCTGTGAACGCCATCTACCTAGTCATCCAAGCCTGGATGGCGCAACACAGACTCTGTCTAAATGACGAAGAGACAGAGCTCCGCATTCTTGACTCTCCTCAAAAACTATCCAAACTGGCCCCCGAGTTTAATGCCTTCATCATTGATGGTAACACCATCAAGGCCTCTAAGGACACTAAAACGTTAGGGATTCACCTCGATTCTACTTTATCCTTGGCCAGACAAACAAATGCCGTTTCCTCTGCAGCGGCATACACTTGTAAGCTTATCACAGCAAGCCGCCCTTTCCTGTCACCAGCCAACTGTGTCACTCTTGCCAGGACTCTCGTGCTGTCAAAAATTGACTATTGTAATGCCCTCTATCTGGGCACTAAAAAATGTAACTTAAACAAGTTACAAATCATCCAAAACAATGCTATTAGAGCCGCTCTGAACATCCCTAGGAACCAGCACATCTCAGACACCAGACGCAACCTACGCTGGCTCTCCCTCCCACAACGAATTACACTGAAAACACTTGCTCTCACTCATAAATGCTTATCCAACCAAGCACCTTTCTATCTAGCCAACAGATCTGTCCTCCACAACACTAACAGACCTCGCAGAACTGCTCAAACTAACTGCCTCTCTATACCTCACTTCAACATTCAAAGATCTGGCAGAGCCAGTTTCCCAGTAATGGCAGCAAAACTCTGGAACTCGCTCCCTAACGTGCTAAGATCTGAACCGACCTCCCACAGTTTCAAAAATATGGCTAAATCTGGCTCACCGCCCAAGACCCATCACCCACTTCCCAAGTCACGCTCATGCGCTAGTTACTAGCACTCATCTCCTCTTGCTCACCGTAATGGCTTCATGTATATATGTCTATAAATGTCACTGTAATCCTAAACTGTAATTTAAACCGTAATTTTATTGCTATGTCTGCCATATCATGATGTAACTAAATACGCGGCCGGATGCCCTCGGGCCTGGTGCGCTCTATAAATAAAATAAATACAAACACAAATACATGTTGCACGTATAATATTACCGAGCTGCCCATCTTCACAGTGGATGAACTCTCAACTGCGAATCCTGTTGAAGCCCAAGCTTGTTCACATGGGTAATGCCCTTTCATTACTGGGTCTAACAACCTGCTGTAATATGCCAAAGGTGTATGTCACATTGAAGTCTTCTGTGTGAGAAAATAAAGAATTATTGATATTGATATTGATATTGGTATTTTATTTCTATCACGCTCATACACAAGTGTTTCAGAGCGCAACAAGGCAAGGGAAGGGGAACCGGGGAGAACAAAAACAACAATCTTACTAGGCCCAGTGACATTGAGAACGTGCAAGTGCAGGGTAGAGGGAGAAGGGGGAGAAGTGCATGGAAGGGGGAACAAAAGGAGAGTGCGGAGCGAGAAGGAAAAAACAAAAATAATAATAAAATAATAAATATAAAGGCAACAAACAATGGGATTGCAGCCAGCAAGTGGCAAGTGCTGGGTTTATGGCAGCAGGCCATGTAGGTCTGAAAGTGCAGGAAGAAAAGGGGAGGGCTGTATGGGTACAGATACAGACCCCAGTGCAGGGGGTGGCCCGGAGGCAGTGCGTGAGGGTGGCAAGATGAGCAGGTACCTGGGCCCGGAGGACAGAGGGTGGCCAGGTGCATGGTGCCGAGGAAGAGTAGAATCAACAGAGGAGAGGGGAGGAGAAGGCAGAAGCAAAGAGAAAGGTTTTGAGGTGCTTCTGGAAGTTTTAGAGTGGCAGGGAGGCTGTTCCAGAGGGAGGCCCCAGCCGAAGACAGAGATCTACACCCAGATCGTTTCTTTGAGAAACGACTGACCCTGAGGGAGTTAGAGGTAGAGGAGCGGAGTGCTCGAGATGGGAGGTATTTGCGGAGGGATAGCTGAAGGTATGTTGGACCCAGGCCCCAGAAAGCCTTGTGGACAATGCAGAGGATTTTGAATTTAATCCTTGCATCCACAGGGAGCCAATGGAGAGATTTCAGAGCTGGAGTGATATGATCCCAGGGCTTGAGGACAAGGACAAGTCTCGCAGTCCTGTTCTGGATAAGTTGTAAAGGGCAGAGAGTAGAGGCAGGTAGATTAAGAAAGAGGCTGTTGCAGTAGTCCAACTTAGAGAGAACCAGAGCGTGGGAGACCTGAGACCTGTGAGCTTCTGGGGGAATGAGAGGAAAGGAAGAATACCTCTGAGGATGTGCAGTAGGATGTTTGACTTTTTTGATACATCAGCGATGTGGACGGAGAAGGAGAGTGTGGAATCAAAGGTGACACCAAGGTTCTTGGCCTCTTAGGTGGGGATAGGAGGAGGGCCAAGGGAGGCTGGCCAGAGAGTGAGGGGAAAGGAAGGTGATGGTGTGCCAATGAGGAGGATCTCTGTCTTGCTGGCATTAAGACAAAGATCGTTGGCGGCACACCAAACTTGGATGGCAGTTAGGCAATCAGTGATGAGAGAAGTGGAGGAGGTGGCCGCAAGCAAATTATGCTTTATAATCTGGAATTCCTAACACAGGAGCTGTACTTGAGCCCTTTTTTTAGTTCATCAAATCCGCTGCACATTTCTCTTGCCCATTGTATGGCATCCTTGTTTTTCTGTGCTCCCTTTATCCCTTCTAACAGCGGTCAGACTTATGAGCTGTAGTCAAAAACACATACTCTGCAAAAATTGCATAATCCCAAGAACTGTTGCAACTCCTTCACTGTGTTTGGATGAGGTGTATTACTGATTGCCTCTGCTCTTTCAGGTGTCACCCTCCTCCCATCTTTGGAGATTATTTGGGCCAAATAAAGTAGTTCTTCTTGGCAATAATGCATTTTTTGTTGATCAACTTTGTACCCTTTCTCGGCTAGCAATGTCAGTAGCTGCACAGTGTCATTTCTGCACTGTTCCTGACAGTTGCTGCATATAAGCAAGTCATCTACATATTGTATGATGGCACTGGGAGTGTGTATGTTTTCCTAAATCCATCTGCAACACCCTGTCAAACACACTGGGGGATTCACAGTACCTTTGTGGGAGACAACAATGTTCCAGTCTTACTCCTCCATAGGTGAATGCAGTTAAATACCATGAATTTTCATGAAGGGGTATACTGAAAAATGCATTTTTCAGATCAATCACTGTGAAATGTGTGGTCGTGGGAGGTGCATTACACAATACTGTGGCAGGATTAGATATCACTGGAAATTCAGGCTCAACAATATTATTCAAAGGGCGTAAATCGTGTATGAATCTCCAGGACCCTCCCTGAGATTTTTTCCACTGGGTATACAGCTGTGTTGCAAGGAGATTCTGATGGCACTATTACTCCCTGCTTCATGAGCACATTTATTGTTTCAGAAAATACCATAATCTGCTTCCGTGGACATTGGATACTGTTTCACTCGAGGTAAAATGGCCCTTTTCTTTAATTTTATTTGTACTGCTCCAATTCCTTTTAATAACCCCACATCATATAGACTGGTGATGATTGTACTTTTCTAGCTAGAATTATTTATTGTGGCACCTCTCTATACTCTATTTTCAATTGACATGGTATATTTATCTCAAACAATACCTTATCATCAGAGTCACTGTGGTCAAAGAATTCCTCATCTGTCAAATGGGTCAATCTGTGTGATGTGTTAAGTGCTATTACTGTGCGCCACCTCACCCCTTCCTCATCAGTGCCATGTAAATTCACTCTATGCTCCCTCACTACAGCCATCTCTAGCTCAATTGTAACCGGTTCCCCTTCAGTTACATCTGTAGGTATCCGTGCTGTGAATAGAAAGTCTGTGGGTTGTCTCAATAACTGTCCCTCATTGCAGTGAAGCCATGTTAGCATCACTTGTACTCCATAGAAAAATACTTCCGGATCCACTGGTACTCCCCTCTGTACTTTCTGCCCATGAAAGGCTTGTATGTTTTCTTTTGCTCTCTGGAAATATATGCCTGGTGTACAGCATATTATGCCGTCCTCTGTGAATGATGTTGACATATTGAGTTTGTCCATAAGATCTCTTCCCAATATGCTATCAGGTGTCTTCCTGTAATATAGGAATGGGATAGCTGCCGTCTGATCTCTTACTGTCACAGGCAAATTGTCAGTGAAAGGAACCATATTTGTAGCCCCAGAAAAGCCATCAGTGTCCATGAATTTTGATGTCATCGGAAATCTGCCCTCTCTGACACAGGACTTTGTTGCCCCAGTGTCAACTAAGAAGGAAAGAGTCTGGTCGCCTATAGATACATCCACCCTCAGTTCCTGTGTTCCTGTTCAGGGTCTGTGGCTACAGATAGGATAGGGCATATCAAGATATTCTCTGGGCTGTCCTACTGGGGATACATGTTCAGTCCTGTCCTGGTAAAAGGGTTCCGTCAACCGCTATCACTGCTCCTATCCATGGTGTCTGTGCCTGTAGCAGGATATTGGTATCCCACTGTGTCACTGCTTGCTGTGATTGCACTGCACTCTCTGGTTGCTGTGGCACTATCTGTGGCCCTTGGGGTTGCTGCACCTGCTGTGCTTTTGTCTGTCTGATCTGGTGAATATCTTGTATAGTCATAGTTTTTCTGTGGTGCACAATATGGTGCTGGATATGCCGCCCCCACCCCCTCTTGGCCCATACTTCATTGCACCTTGCTGCATTGCTCCTCTACTTCAACACATTTGTCAAAATGTGTCCTACTTTCCCACATGTCCAACATACTGCTCCAGTTCCCCCAGGTCTTCTGATGCGGGGCTGTCCCTCACCAAACCCAAATCCTCTTCCTCTGTGAACAAATCCTCTTATCCCCTCTTACTGCAAAATATCCACCCATGCCCTTCTGTGTCCATTCTTCCTGTCTCCTGTATTTATCAATACTGCTCTTTCTAACGCCATTTTAGATTTCTTCTGTACCAATTTTGCCTCTTCCTTTTGCCTTTCCTCTATTTTCTTTTGATCCATCTCCTGGTTTAACCTTCAGTGATGTACATTAGTTAATTGTATCTCTGGCCATATTCTCATTCAATCTTCACAATCTTCCTTTTTTTAACTGTCTCTGTACTTTTTCAGGTAGGCCCTGACATAGAATTTGATAAAACACTGGTATATTTTTATCGCAATGGTGTTTAGTTTCCAGACCCTATGGGCCTCATTACGACCCTGGCGGAAATCAACAGACCGGACCGCCATAGCGTAAATAGCGTTTCCGCCATTGCACGAAGGAGCAAAGTGCGGCCCATTCCGACCCATCGGGCACGAGCATTACGCCATGGCGGAATCCGAAAGGCTGCGATGGCGGAAATGACCCCAAAACGGCCCTTACCGCCACCGTACGCTGCACCAGGTGCAATACCGCCACCCATCTTAGCGGTCACCGTAATGAGCGGTCACCGTAATGAGCGGGCACCGCAAATTACGGGCACCGTAAATATACGGAAACGGAAGTAAAAGCATGTGGCCGGAACGGGAAACAGCACGCCGCACAACTATAAAATCCGATTCCCAACACAACCATTAAAAATCCGACCCTGACACACATCCCAACCCGTTAGCAACCCCAGTTAAAAAAATAAATATGGGAAAGGTAGCCAAGAAAGCGTGTGATCGCAAGCGGCAGGTCCACTTCTCCCGAGAGGAACTGACCGTGCTCACCGAGACCCTCCAGGATAATGCCGCCGTCGTCTTCTCCAGTCAAATGACCAGGACGGCCCTTGCCAACAAGAAGGCCATATGGGCCCTGGTGGCACAGCGCGTAAGTGCGGTGGGGACAACACCCCGCACGCCACAGCAATGTCGCAAGCGGTGGGACGACCTGCGGATCCGCGTACGCAGCATACTTTCTGCGAACAGGAACATCGCCACAGCTACCGGGGGGGGATCAGAGTCGCCCATCAAGTTGACCCCCTGGGAGGATATCTGCGCCTCCACCATAGGAATGGAGAGCATAGAGGGAGTCGGAGGGATGGAGAAAGGAGTGCCGACATCCGGAGAATCAGGTAGGTTGGCCAAGAGAAACAATGCGAAATCCACAAAGCACGAACATGTGCAGTACCATGTGACCCCATAGTGCAATACATACTTTGCCCTGACAGCGCCCTCAAAAAGTCAGAATGAATAAACAAATTAATCAAGATGCCATAAACAACCCCTACATGTGCAGCATGCACCCCCTAACTGCAGGCAGCCAAATGAATGCATCCTCAATCCACACGAAAATGAGACCACCTCCAAGGCCCAGTCCCAAATCACCCTCATGTACCACCCCAATGCATTTGATACGTTGCCATTCCAAATCCCACAGACCCATAACTAACGCTCGGCCCTCTTTACTCCACCACAGGGTCCGATACCAACGACGAGCTGCAGGACACCCCTACCAGCACGCCTGCAAAGCGGGCCAGGACCAACGTCCCAAGAGCCTCCACCTCAGGTGCAAGGATCAAGACACGGCAGCAGCAGGAATCAAGTGGCAGCACACTGGAGGGGACTGCAACAGGCACCCCAGCAGCCAGCAAGTCCACAACCCCAGCACCACAGGTCCCCCCAAAGAACGTATCTGATGGCACTGCCTCTGGTGGTAGCAGCACCATAGGTGACACAGCTGTCATGCCAGCATGCTCCGACACGGAAAACAGTGCTGGCGACGTAGGTACCATCCATGACCTTTCCCAATCCCCCTGCATGTTCCATCCCCTACACCATGACGAAACCACGCAGGGGCACCCTGAAGACGACGACTGGCCAACCCCCACAAGTCCTGTGCCAAGGCAACATGTGTTGAGCAGCCCCCCTGTCACACCACCGCAAATGTCCATGGCCCAGCAGAGGCAACAGTCCCTCGACCTGCTGATCGAGCAACAGCAGGAAGTGTCCACGCTACTCAAGGACCATGCAAATGAATGCGGGGGTTCCAGGGCAGCCATGGAAACATCCACCGAGACACTCAGGGCACAAATAGAGAAAAGTAGTGAGAGCCTCAGGGGAGAAATGGAGAGAAGCACCGAGAGCCTGAGAGCACAAATGGAGAAAAGCACCGAGAGCCTGAGAGCACAAATGGAGAAAAGCACCGAGAGCCTGAGAGCACAAATGGAGAAAAGCACCGAGAGCCTGAGGGGGGAACTGCAAGCGACGTCCAAAGACGTTTGTGCTGAACTTGCTGCTGTGCGCCGTGTGCTCTCGGAGCTCTCACAAACCCTCAGAGACATGCATGGACGCGAGCAGGCAGAGACATCATCCGTGGCAAGTTCCGTCCAGGGCAGCCCCCAACGCAGATCTGGCAGGAACCTGCGCTCCACGGGCAGGGGTGCCCCTGATACCCGTAGAGGGGGCTTGCAATAGCGTCTACCCACGGACAGCATGCATATTTGGACACTGGTGTTGGGGGGGGAGGTAGTAGGGTGGAGGGGGTGTGTCGTGCTTCACTGGGTGGCGGGTCCATAGGGTGTATAAATCAAATCACATTCACAATACAGTACTTCATTATCATCCAATGACATGTGTGGACATTGATATTTGCGTACGAGGCCTTCATAGGCGTACAGTCCACAATGTGCCTGTACTACACACACACAGTGCCACAGGTCCCCTTTCCATGTAATAGGCACCATGCGTGGTTGCTAGAAGCATGCATCTATGATGCTCTGTCGGATTGCACGTGCATCCTGTGCCTCATGGACTCCTTGAGGTGCCTCCACATCCCCACCCTCATCATCATCATCTTCAGGTGCATGCAGTACAGCGTCAGGGGGCATGGGCACATTCCTACGTATGCACATGTTGTGCAGCATGACACATGCCATGACCATCTTAGAAACCTTCTCATGGCTGTACATGAGTGCCCCGCCAGACCTGCTGAGGCTGCGGAAACGAGCCTTCAGTAGGCCGAATGCCTGTTCAATGACCACACGGGTACGTGAGTGGGCATGGTTGTAGTCCTCCTCATGCTGGTTCTGTGGGTTCCGGATTGGTGTAAGGAGCCATCTCTTCAGTGGATACCCGGCATCACCTGTATGAGACGAATAAAGGGTGTCAGTGGAATGATAGTGCTAAGTAGCCCCCCCCCTTCCTGCAAGGTCATTGACGCATCAAATGGGCCACGATGTCATGCATGGAATGAGACTCACCGAGTAGCCAGGATCTGTGCCCTGCGTGTCGCTCCATGTAGCGTGGTATTCTTGTGTTCCTCAGGACCATAGAATCATGGGTAGATCCTGGAAATCTGGCACAACAATGCGTGAAGATCTTGTTGGAGTCACACACCATTTGCACATTGATTGAATGATATTGTTTCCGGTTGCGGTACTGGACCTCCATGGCATGTGGGACAACCAATTCAACATGGGTGCAGTCGATGGCACCAATGCAACCCGGGATGCCGCCAAGTGCATGGAATCCCACTTTTGCGTTGGTAATCTCCTGGTACGTGCGTGGTAGTGTGATGTGGTCGTCGGCGTGCTTCAGGAGGGCATCGTGCACTTGGAAGAGTGTCCGTGAGAACAGTGGCTGTGAAATGCCATGCAACTGTCCGACTGTGTGCTGGTAGGTGCCTGTGGCCAGGAAGTGGAGTACAGACACCACCTTCAGTAGGGGTGGGATGGCGGTTGGGCTATCTATCATGCTCACGAGGTCAGCATGTGTCATGTCCACAATGGCGATTATGGTGTCCCGGTCCAAACGGTAGAGGGTGTGGATCTGCTCAGCAGTGAGGTTGAACGGATCAGCTCGGAGGCGTGGGATTGCGGGCCGCCTGCGTGGTGGTAGTGGCAGTGCTTGTGGGCCTTGCTGACCCTGCCTTGCCCTCCTCCTCCTCCTTCTCCTCCGTCTCCCCTGTGCGCCCGGTTGTTGTACCTGTTGTTGTTCGTCGTCTTCTTGTAGTTGTAGTACTTGCAGTGCTATCTGGTCCCCCAGGCCCAACATCGCTAGTCCTGCCGGTAGCATTTTGGAGTGGGAGTGGTTGTGGGAGGGGTTTGGGTCTGCTATATATGTGCTGTCGGCCTGTATGGCCTCCACCTGTGCTGATTGAATTAATCTGTGGCAGATGCAATCCCTTCTGGCCGAGCACGTCCCGCACGTAAGGCTGCATTTGGCCGCATGGCATCTTGGGATTGGAATCATGTATCAAATTTCGATGGCAGTGTGATGTACTTTGACTGATTTTCATGCTATGCTCCCATTGTTACACATGCTATAATTGCAGCCGCTTACATACCTGTGAAGAGTCAGTGGTATGTAGTGCTCGATCGATGGCCGACCCTCATGCAGCACAGTAACGTACTTCACCGACGGGCGTGGCGTCCCATTTGTGATTGTAGCCAGTTAGCATTATGACACACAGCCGCACTACATTGATGTAATTGTGAATGCAAGCGTTCACAGAGGCCTTTTCGACGTAATGTTGCAAGTGAGGAATTCGAAGGCCAGCATTTTTGGTATCGAAGTAGCGGTGAGGAGACGCCCACAGGTCTGCCTGGAAATGTAACGTTCTATTGTTGAATGTCCTTGGGACAGGGCCCATAACGAGCAGGCAATGAATGTCATGAATTGAATGGGATGCGCAATAGCGTAGTGGACGATAAGGCAGGACGTTCCCAAATCCATCTTGCTTCACAACACTACAGATCCGGCCAGGAGCACAGTGGGTTTTTGCAGACTGCATTACGCACAGACGCGATGGAAGTTTCAAATATTATGTGAGTGAATATTCATGCGTTTTCATTGCGGGATGAGGGAATGATGAATGGATGCATGGACAGATGATTCCATTTAGGGTCTGCCATGTACATGGGTTTTTTGAATCAATCCCCTTCCCCTGCGCTATGTGATGCAAGGCTGCCATAGTGGGACTTACGTCTATCTGCCCTTGTCGGATCCTCCCTGTCTCGACGCGCCTTCATACACTTGTGTCTAGGCACGTTACTAATCCCATGTCATGGGTTCTGTCTTGACGGACGCATGCACAGTAACCGACGTTGCCAATGGTGTATTTACCTCGATTGATTTCGTTATGATTCGATACTGATTTAGGGGTGTGTATATTCCTTTGGAGTGGGCTAGCATGCATATGGGTGTGGATTTGGTGTGTTGAATGAAGAGTGTAATGCATCATGAGTCCCGTAATGCAATCGGTTAATTTGTGTTTCATTTGGGTGACAGGTATCTCCTGCCCTATTGCAGATGCCATCTGTACGCCACTCCTCCAGATGGGTTTTACTCTCGACACCTGCAGCTTCGGGTGAATCAGTGGAGCACCATTACGATCTTATGGGACGATCGCCAATGGGCCACATGCCCTTACGCTGTACTGGTGGCTAGGTGCAACATTTCGGCCTTTCAGCTGGACTAGTGCCTGCTTCATGGGACGGACCTGCGGTTCTTGCCGCTTCCATGTTGCCTTTTGGAACGTTGATGTAGGCCCTGTGTGCCATGATGGTACAGGGCGTCACACAAGTGGAAGCTGGTCAATTATTGCAGATGCAGCCCTCGGTGATGATGGATGTTTTGGTGTTATTTAGCAAATTGCTGTGAGGCCTTTGTCATTTGGATGTGCATTTAAATTGTATTCCGATATTTGGCGTGTTGCGTTATTCTTTGCAGGTGATGTAGCGATTTTCGATTTGTGGCGGTATGTATTGCGAGATGATCTGCATTGTGTTCCGCCTTCTGAGTTGAGTTGTGTGGCACTGTACTGGCCGCGTTTGCCTACGTAGCACAGTATGGTCACGGATGGGGGCTGCCATTGTGACTGTTTACATGATGTGCTGTTCAGGGGCGGGGGATTGGCTTTTGGCCGACTGGTGCCTGTCAGCCAGGTCGATTGGTGGAATGATGGGATGTTCAGAATGTGGCTGGTCACAGGTGCCTGTGTTTGCGTGCGTTTGTTGGAGGGGGACTGGGGTCATGTCCATTGGAATAGCTTCTGTATTCATGCCATCTGTGCCCTGCAGCTCCCATCGGCCCCTCTTGGGATGAGCCTGGCTGCTCAGTCACTCTGCCAACTTGTGTGGTACATGCTTCTGCTGATGGTTGGTTTGTTTACTGGCAAGAGTACAGGGCTGGTGCAATCCCCCTCAGGATGCTGTTTTGGATGTTGCCTTGCGCTGGTGGCAAGCGATGGGGGACTACTGTTGTTTTGTGTCATGTGTTCTTGATTTTCATTTTGATGTATTGTACCTTCACATGCCTGTGCTGCATCAGTACGGCTATGGTGACATGCCGTACATGGATGCCCACTCACGGGGCGCTTTGAGCCCCTGCATGCATTTCTACGTTGGCATGCATGGGTGAATTGTAGATTTCACTGGTTGCATGGTGTGAGTACATTGCGCCTGCCAGGAGTTGTGCAATGTGGCCAGGGAGTGGAGTACAGGCACTCAGTGGGCCATTTACGGTTGGTTCACGATGCCGTATTTCTCGCCATGGCGGAATGGTACTTTCCGACGTGCTTGATGGCGTTCAGTACATGTCCGCTAGGGTCAGAATTCGCGTACCGTTGCGCCATGGCGGTGTTTCCGGTTTTGCAAGGCGCGCGTGCGCGTACTTGGTGCAGTTAGCGTTGCCGTTCACTGCGGTGTCGCTAATGGCATCGTACTTTACGGTGACGGGTCATGATCGCAACGAGCGGTGTTCGATGGCGGTATTGCATTTCCGCCATCATTTTTCCATTTCCGCCAGGGTCGTAATGAGGCCCAATGTCTTAAATATAGGCAGCTGGGTCCTCAGTAGGCCCCATCTTCCTAGTCATTATGGCACTCATGTCAGATTGATCTGGAAATAGCACCCTCAGTGCCTCCCATACATTAGCTCTGAAATTATTAGGCGGTGGCCCATCATATTTAGTGGTGTTATGTTCTGTCACTGCAAAATAGCCTGCTTGCTTCCACAAGTCCTTGCCTGATCACCCAATGTGGATGCAAATAGGCTGTTCATGTCCCCTATAGCTAATGCTATCACAGCTGTCTCTCGCTCTAGCTTATAGATCCACCGGCCAGTCCCTGCTGTCAGTAACGGCAACTTTATCCATCAAGTTATTTTTGTCTGTCTGATTCCATGGAGTATCGTGGGGTTGCCCTAATCCCTTGTGGAGCATTGGGAATTGTGTTACCTCTTTCTTGCACAAAGGTGATGCTGCACAAGTTCTCCTTTGCAATGTCTCAGCTACACGGCGCCGCTGGCATTCTGGCAAGTGTTTTGAGAAATAGGATGATTTATGGTCTTCATTTATGGGCAGTACTGATGTGAGGAGTGGATACAGCCTTAAGTTCGGCCCAAGTAAATCTGCTATCTCTCCTACACCTGGTGCCCTGTTATCCACGTGGGGTTTGCACTGCCTCTTCTCCCACCTCTTCACCATCAATGTCTACCCAATCTGTCTCCCTGTTACTTTCTCCACTCTCATCATCCTCAAGTATGAGAGCAAAGCTCACTCCCTTAGCAGGCTCCCTTACATATGTTCTATTCATTATCTCTGGCAATAAATCTCTGCCCCTGGTCTCTGGGGTTATTGTCCCACTCCCTTCTCCCCACAACTCTGGCATAATTTTCCTGATCATTTTTTGGCTCATCTCCTTCCTCATTGTTTCAATGTCTTCCTTTTCTCTTGCCATTCTCCTGTTCTTCTCATTTAGCCTCTTTATATACTCATCCTTTTCCCTACTTCCTTCTTTGTCTTTCCCGTTTCTCTCTCTGCATCTTCTCTGCTGCTTCTCTCCATTCCCTCTCTTTCTCCCTTTGTGCATTTTGTTCTATCTCTTCCCGTGTCTCCCTCCTAACTTCCTCCCTGGCTGCTTTCTTCATTTCTTCATACTCTACTACCTGCACATATTTATTTTCTGTGCCTTTCCCATCGAGTTTCAACAATATTTTTCCTCCTACCCATTTCTCTGGTTCCATCATAGTCTCCCCACCACTTCATTATATATGGGTAGGCTTCTTGCCCTGTGACCATCTATCTGCATGCCTCTCACTCTCCGGAGCTCTTCCTTAGTTGCTTTTAGCTGCTTTGCTGAGCTATGTAGCCCTCCATATTCTTCCTCGTCCCTTAACTGTGTCTCTGAGCTGCGCCATGCTTCATTCTCCATTCACACTAATGGTTCTTTTCCTTTCACCAATTTCACCCTTCTCCTACTATCATAACTTTCCGCATCAGGGGATTCATACCTGGGATTACTATACCCTACAGCTGCTGCTTGTTCTTGGTATATGTCATGAATATCAGGCTTATCACTCAATTCGTCGGAGTCCGAACAGTCTTTATCCAGAACCCACTCCTCCTCACCTGATTCTTCTGTGGATATCTCCTGTCTTCGCCCTCTTCTCCTTGATGACTTCTTTTTAGAGAAGAGAAATGGTCTTCTGCGGTTAGAAGCCACGCTGTCCCCCTGGTAAAACAAGGAAGCAAGAGACTCCTTTCCCGAAGAAGCCGCAAAAGAGGAAAAAGGCGTGTGCTTAAAAAAACCTCTCCTGAGTGTTGGAGTCTTAATGCGGTGTAGGATTACCAGACAAGGATCTATTCCAGGTAAGTGGTTGATTCCGAAGGTGTAGTTGTTCCAGGTAGTAGAAGAAATCCGTGACCGCCGAGGATCATGTGAGAGTGGAGCCGGTGTCATAAATCTCCCCCGTCTCACCTGTGATCGGGATCTCCCTTGTTCGGCCGCAGGACTCTTCCTGTGGGTGGTTCGGGTCTTGATTAGGCTCGCCCGAGCCTCGTCAGGTTGCAGAGCGCGTTCAGAGTTCCGGGAAGTTCGTGGTTCCAGGGTGTCCAGGATTAGCGATAAACAAGCAATGTAGGGGGGAAGTCCAGGAACAGGAAAAAAGGCAAGAAGGAAGTATGAGGATCAAGGAAGCAAATGTAGAGAGCAAACACACGTCGGGTCACTATCGAAAATAGCGATGAGACGCGCGGACCCACAGGGGCGTGACCAATTTATAGTACGTGCTACGATGTGAAAGCTAGTGCGTAGCACGGAGCTTGGTACGGCCATGTTGGGAGGAACAAGGAGTACAAGCCCTTCGTGACAATGACCATGAGGTCCAGAATGGGCAATTTCGCCGGGTCATGACAGCATGCCCCTTTGAAGACTGGTTCCTCCAGGCTTGCCTGGGTGAATAAGATGGAATCTTCTGAGCAAACGAGGGGTCTTTAAATTAGAAACTGGTTCCCATGTTCTCTCGCTAAGGGGGTAGCCTTTCCACTCGACCAGATATTGTAATCGACCTCTTCTATACCTGGAATCACATATCCTGGACACCTCATATTCCAACTGGTCGTCCACAACAACAGGTGTGGGTTTGAAGGGTTTTCGAGTAGAACTAACGTAGGGTTTCAACAGGGAAGTATGGAAGACTGGATGTATCTTCTTCCAGGAATCCGGGAGCTTAAGTCGGAAGGAGACAGGATTGATGATCTCCTTTATAGAAAATGGACCATAATAGCGAGGAGCCAATTTGTTTGGTCGTAGATGTCGAGGTAACAGTTTCGAGGCTAGCCAGAGTTGATCGCCATCTGAATAAGAAGGTGATGGTCTTCTCTTAGAGTCTGCATATCTTTTGGTTCGAGTCCGGGCCTGTTCTAACTGATCCTTGGCCTCTCTTTGTAAGTCGATCAGCGTCTGAATACAAGAGTCAAGGGTAGGTACCGGAGTAGATTCTGGAAAAACTGATGGTAAAACAGACGGATGATAACCTTGACTGCAATAGAAAGGGCTGATCTTGAAAGCTGAATGATCTGAGTTATTGTAGGAGAATTCGGCTGAAGGTATAAGGAGAGACCAATCGTCTTGAACCTTGGTGGCAAAACAACGAAGATATTGTTCCAGGGTTTGATTTACTCGTTCCGTTGCCCCATTGGTTTGTGGATGATAGCCTGAAGAAAGGGCACGTTGGATTCCTAGAACACGACAGAGATGTTTCCAGAATTGTGAAATATATTGAGGTCCCCGATCCGAAATAATCTTGGAAGGGAGGCCATGAAGACGAAATATATGTTCCAGGAAAATTCCAGCAAGTTCTGAGGAAGATGGTAGTTTATACAATGGTGTAAAATGAGCTAGATGAGTGAACAAGTCAATGGTTACCATGATGGTTGTATATCCTCGGGAAGGTGGTAATTCAACAATGAAGTCCGTGGCAATAACTTCCCAGGGTCTGGTTGGCAACGTAGGTTGTAGAAGCAGACCAGCTGGCCTCTGATTATCGTATTTGTTCTGACTACAAATTGCACAGGTCTTGATGTATTGAACTACACTGGACTTCATCCCTGGCCACCAGAACTGTCTTTGTATAAGACGGAAGGTGTTGGTTACCCCTCGATGGCCGGAGTGAAGAGTATCATGGCATAGATTCATTACCTTCCTTTGAAGTTCTTTTGTCGGAATGACCACTGAATTGTTGTTGAATAAATATCCTTCCTGGATTGTCAAACGCCAGGGATTTTTCTCGGATATGTCCTTCCAGAGTTCAGATGATTGAGTCTGTACTCTGATTTCTTCCAGGAGATTGATCGCTTGAGCTACAAAGATTGTAGGTGGAAACATTTTAGGATAGATCTTATCCTCCAAGGGAACGTAGTCGGGACGCCGAGAAAGGGCATCGGCAATCATGTTTTGCGGTCCAGGACCATGTGAGATTTGAAATTGATATTGAGCAAAGAAGTAGGCCCATCGAGCTTGTCTACTGTTCCTGCACTCCATGGATTGTAGGACCTGAAGATTTCGATGATCAGTACGGACTTGAACTGGATATTTAGCACCCAGGAGTAGATGTCTCCATTCAGTGAAGGCATGACGAATGGCCAATAACTCCTTCTCCAGAACTTAGTGAGTCTCACTGGTAGTCAGGGTCCGTGAAAGGTAAGCAAAGGGATGTTCCAACTTATCATCGGATTCTTGTTTTTAAACTGCTCCTATGGCGTAATTGGAGGCATCTGTTTCCACTAGAAAAGGACGATTTATGTCAGGTTGGGCCAGGATGGGGGCCTGAGTGAATTCTTTTTTCAAGCGTTGGAATGCCTTGTCTTGTGGAAAAGGTGGGAATGAATTTCCGGTAGAAGTTGGCAAGCCCCAGGAAGGACTGTATTTGCTTTACAGATGTTGGGGCGGGCCAAGCCAGTATGGCCTTCACCTTTGAAGGATCCATACTAATTCCTTCTGAACTAAGGACAAACCCCAGATAGTGAACTGATGTAGCATGAAATAAACATTTTTCTGGTTTGGCTAAGAGTTGATTTTCACGGAGACGTTGAAGTACTGCCTTTACATGTTCTTCATGTTTCAAGGAATCCTTTGAGAAGATCAATATGTCATCCAGGTAGGCGATAACATTGAGAAATAACATGTCAGAGAACACCCTATCCATAAAACGCTGGAAGACTGCGGGAGCATTAGTCAGACCAAAGGGCATGACTAGGTATTCAATGTGACCAAAGGGTGTTCTAAAGGCTGTTTTCCATTCGTCTCCTTCCCGGATACGGATCAAACTGGTAAGCACCTCGGAGATCCAGTTTCGTGAATATCACTGCACCTCTCACAGCTTCAAGGATATCTGAGATCAGGGGTAGTGGGTATCTGTCTTTCAGGGTGTGTTGATTTAGGCCCCGATAGTCCAGGCAAGGTCTGAGCTCTTTGGTGTCCTTTTTAGGAACGAAGAACAACGAAGCACCAGCTGGTGATTTTGAAGGTCTTATGGTGCCATTCTCAAGATTAGTGTCTAGGTATTCCCGGAGGGCTCTCTTTTCTGGTTCTGAAAGGATAAACATCCTGCCAAAGGGAATCACTGCTGAGGGTTCAGTATCTATGGCACAGTCTTCGGGTCTATGTGGAGGTAAGGCTTGAACGATGGCAGTAGAGAATACATCAGCATACCCTTGATAGATCTCTGGAATTTGTACAATATTGGAAACCATGAGTGGTGTCTCTGGACACCTTGGTGGACTTTTAGGGGCTGTGACTGAGGTATCCAGGTTTAAACAATGGTTCATACAGAACTCTGAGCCCAGGAATAAGGATCCGACCGTCCAGTTGATATATGGATTGTGCCTTTGTAACCAGGGCATGCCCAAACCAAGGGGTAATGGGCTGATTTTATAATGTCAAACACAATTCTTTCTTGATGATGATTTATGGAAAGATGGATCTCCCTTGCTTGCAGACTTATGGGTCCTGAGGAAAGAGGTCTTCCGTCAATCGCTTCCACTGGCTGTGAAAAACTTCTTGCTTCATACGGAATGTTATGACTTCTGACCCAATCTTGATCAATGAAGACTCCCATTGCTCCGCAATCCACCAAGGCCAGTAAGGGGTAGACCTTGTCCTTGGATGGCGATAAAAAGGCCTGTAATATCACCAATTTGTTTTGTGCAGGAGAGTTCAAGGATGGAATTGATGTGGAGCAAACATCGCTCTCCCGAAACCTTGCTCCATTTAGGATCGGGAGCTGGCGTTTCCCGAGCGTCGGGGAGGAGCCAGAGGACATTCTTTAACTAGATGTTTATCCGAGGCACAATACATGCATAAGCCTGTGTGTATTCTTCTTAACCTTTCCCGCGGGGAAATTGGTCCACGAAAGGCTCCAAGTTGCATGGGTTCAGAATCAGTGCTCGGACTCTTGGCAGATTCTGTCCTTGTAGTATTCTCTAGGGAGTATCTTTGAATTGATACTTTATTCTTTTTCTTTTCGGCCTTTCTTTCTTGGATTCTAAAGTCTATTTGCATAGATAGGTCCAGGAGGGCCTGGAATGAACTAGGACGTGCCACCCTGGCTGGCTCGTCCTTAATCTCTTCATTTAGACCTCTGCGAAACAAAGTAAAACTGGCTTCCAGGGGCCAGTCCGCCTCTTTGGCTAGCTCTTTGAATCTGGTAACATAGGTCAACATGTCTTGGGATCCTTGTTGGAAGTAAAGTAGCTTTTCTTGAGCAGTGTGAACCAGCTCTGGTTGTTCGAGTTCCGCAATGAACCCTTCATAATCATCCAGGAGAGCATCCCCTGAATTGAGTAATGGAGTGGCCCATGTAAGGGCATTACCAGAAAGATGTGATATTATGAAGCCCACCTTAGCCCTAGGAGTTGTGAAATAGTAGGGCTTAAAGGTAAAATGTACCAAACAAGAATCCAGGAATCCACGTAAGGTCTTTTTTGAACCTTCGTACTTATCAACCACTCCTCCCAATAATATGCTGTCCTTGTTCGCGGAGTCGCGTGACAAAACGAGCTGTCTTAGCGCCGCATTCTCGGCTTTTATATTCTGCATCTCTGTGGAAAGTTCTTGCATTCTGCGCATCAGGTCCTGAATAGCATTCTCCATGGTAGAATCCGTATTGATCGTTCGGCGTCTCAAACTGTCATAAATCTCCCCCCGTCTCACCTGTGATCGGGATCTCCCTTGTTCGGCCGCAGGACTCTTCCTGTGGGTGGTTCGGGTCTTGAATAGGCTCGCCCGAGCCTCGTCAGGTTGCAGAGCGCGTTCAGAGTTCCGGGAAGTTCGTGGTTCCAGGGTGTCCAGGATTAGCGATAAACAAGCAATGTAGGGGGGAAGTCCAGGAACAGGAAAAAAGGCAAGGAAGGAAGTGTGAGGATCAAGGAAGCAAAAGTAGAGAGCAAACACACGTCGGGTCACTATCGAAAATAGCAATGAGATGCGCGGACCCGCAGGGGCGTGACCAATTTATAGTACGTGCTACGACGTGAAAGCTAGTGCGTAGCACGGAGCTTGGTACGGCCATGTTGGGAGGAACAAGGAGTACAAGCCCTTCGTGACAATGACCATGAGGTCCAGAAGGGGCAATTTCGCCGGGTCATGACAGCCGGAGCCGAAAGAGGTGGTAGCAGGGTCACCGCAAGAACGGAATGCCGGAAGAAGGACGGCACGCTGGGAAAAAGGTTGAACGGCTAGAGTCGCCAGAAAAGGTAAGCAGAAGAAAAAATAGAAAAGAAGGAAGTAAGAAGTAAGAAACAGCAGACCCGAGAAAGGTCGGAATACAGTAAAGCGAGTGAAAGGGGGAGGGGCCAAGAAGCTGAAACTGAGGGCAGAGAGAGGAAAGAGGAAACACGGAGTCCAAGGAAGGTAGACAAGGACGCTAACGTATGTGTCACGACCGCTGGGCACTGGCGGCTGTGGAAGAGGTGGAAGCTGGGCCGCCATTAGATTGTGCCGTCACGTTTTTCCCCTGACAGCACCAGCGTTCTAGTCTTATTCAACATGGCCGCCACCTACGCGTATTTACTTTCCGCGCTAGGCGGTTTGGCGCGTTGCAACTTCGGATTTTCCTCTGTTGCTCTCGCTCCTCCTTGTTTTCTCCTTGGCGGTGCTCCGCCCGCTCTGTCCTATTTTTTTCCCTGCCCTGGCTCTTTCATCCCTTGCTCGGCTCTCTCTTCCTTCTTTCCCAGTTTCCCTTCCCTTGTTGGGTACCGGACGGTTTCCTTTTCCTTGCTGTCTTCGCCTTGATTCATCTCTGCCTACGGAGCTTGTCTCTCATTGCACTCTCACATACTCACCTCGCATTGGATCGCCAGAGTGTTCTTCACCAAGTTGTCCTGTTTCCGGATGTTACTTGCTCCAGTACTCCGGAGGGGTTTTTCCGCCGTTTGGCTTTTCCCCTCACTCCGTTGATAGTCCGTCGCGGAGGGGGGTCACCGTGCCTCCTGTGAGGAGCCGCGGTGGCTTCCTTTCGAGGCCGACCTTACCTCTTAAAGAAGAAAAGACTTCCCGCCCTGCACGTCAGAAGAAAGAAGTTAAATTACTCTTCAAGTTCAGGTGAGGAGGAAAGGGAACAGGGGGACAAGTTGAGTTCTACTGATGAGGAAGACATTACCGACCTACCTGATAAAGTGGTGAGTCCACCAGCCCAGTTTGATAGCTTGCAACACGCCAAAATATCGAGATGGCAACCCCACAACAATTCCAGGAACTCGTCGCAGCGGTACAGAGTTTGAGTCAGGAGGTACAGACTTTGAAGACAGACAATGCCGCCCTTCAACAAAGGTTTGCTACTCGAGAACAGCTCGCAGCTGACCCCCCCCTCCTACCTTTGTTATCAGGCAAATTTGATGGCACTGAAAGGAAAGTAAAAGAATTCTTAGATGCCTGTGATATTCACTTTGCTTTCCGAAGAGGCACCTTTTCCACAGACCATACCAAGGTAGGGTTCATGATTACCCATATGACGGGTAATGCATTAGCATGGGCCACTCCTTTGGTATCTCGATCTGACCCGGTGTTACAGGATTATACAGCCTTCAAGGACCTTCTCAAACAGACTTTCCTCCATACGGAAACAGCCTTTATAGCTAGCGAAGACCTCCTTGACGTGCGTCAAGGCAATTCAGACCTGCTTTCCTATCTGTCCTCTTTCAAAAGAATAGCAGCTGAGGCTGGTTGGCAGGAAGAAGCGCAGTATACCATATTCCGGAGAGGTTTGCGGGAGGACTTAAAGGACGAATTAGCCAGAATTCCTCGCCCAGATTCTTTCTCCGATCTCATTAAGGCGGTAATCAGGATCGATTTTCGCATGACCAAAAGAAAGAACGAGAAGAAGAAGGCTCGTCCTTCCGGATCCTTTCTTGAGCCCCATCCTTCGACCTCCTCACCTGCTACTCGCCCACCTTCCAGAGACGAACCGATGCAGATTGGTACCACCCGTGCTCCTTTGTCTGCAGAAGAAAAGAAGAGGAGGCGAGAAGGCAGTCTGTGCCTCTATTGTGGTTCGGCCACTCACCTTCTGAGGGACTGTCCTGACGTACCCCCGAGGAGGCCGGGAAACGAGCGCCCTCGGTAGTCGGCAGGACAGACTATCGAGGGGCGTCAGTCGGTTCCTATGCTACACTTTCTGTGACCTCTGCCAAGACCTCCGAAGACCATCGATTGATGGTAATTGCCGTCCAACTCCAGTTCAGAGGACAGGAGATAGATACACAAGCCTTGCTCGACTGTGGAGCTGCCGGAAATTTCCTAGACACCTTGTGGGCAGACAAGGTGGGTCTTCTCCGAGTTCCAAAAAAGGAAGACCAGAAGGTAGAAGGGGTGGATGGTACTCCTTTAAGCTCCGGGCTCATTACCCACACAACTGAGGAAACACAAGTATCTATCCAACAACATTCTGAGTTTTTGAAGTTCGATATCATCAGGGCCGCCCATTTCCCGGTTATATTGGGGATTGGTTGGCTCCGCAAACACAACCCAACAATAAATTGGACAGACAATCTACTCAGTTTTCACTCTTCCTTTTGTCAAGAAAAGTGTTTGCCAGGACCAGTGTTTGAGAAGGTCAAGACTATATGTGCAACTGAGAATAGCTCCATCCACAATATACCCAGGCTATTCGAGGAATTTGCAGACATTTTCAAGGAACAACAACCTTCGGTATTCCCTCCTCATCGACCGGAAGATTGTAGTATTGACCTCATACCTCAGGCCTTGGTCCCTTTTGGAAGAATGTACCCCCTTTCTATGGCTGAAAAGGAAGTTCTCCGGGGATACTTGGATGACAATCTTGCCAACGGATTGATCCGACCATCAAGATCCACAGCAGGTGCTTCCTTATTTTTCATACCCAAGAGAGACTCCAAGGAGTTGAGACCTTGTATAGATTACAGGGGTCTAAATAAAGTCACGATCAAGGAAAGATACCCTATGCCTATAATCTCTGAGATACTTGAAGCCGTTCAGGGATCGGTAATATTTACTATACTCGATCTTCGGAACGCATATCATTTGCTTCGGGTCAAATCCGGCGATGAATGGAAGACTGCTTTCCGCACTCCCTACGGGCTTTTCGAGTACCGAGTGATGCCGTTTGGACTGGTAAATGCCCCCTCTATATTCCAGAGGTTTATGGATCGCATATTTTCCGATCTGTTGGGGATCAACACAGTTGTATACCTTGATGATATCCTGATATATTCCCGGAAGAAGGAAGAACATACTTCCCAGGTATTTGAGGTGTTACACCGACTCCGATTACATCACCTACTGGTCAAACCAGAGAAATGTGCTTTTGCCCAATCATCCATGTCTTACTTGGGTTTTATACTCTCTGAAGAGGGGATAACCATGGATCCCAAGAAGGTTAAAGCCATTCTCGCATGGCCATCTCCCTCATCTGTCAAGGATATCCAGAGGTTTTTAGGTCTGGCTAACTTTTACCGGAAATTTATCCCTGGATTCTCGAGGTTCACCCTGCCCATCACTTCTCTACTTAAGAAGTCCTCCACATCCTTTATTTGGAACAAAGAGGCTGAAGACAGTTTTGTCAGTCTCAAAGAAAGATTCTGCACGGCCCCCATTCTTCGGCAACCAGACCAGCTGAAACCTTTCGTTATGGAGACCGACGCTTCTGCTGCTGCAGTAGGAGCTGTTCTCCTGCAAATCAACCACGGCATGGAACATCCAGTAGCTTATTTTCTTAAGACCTTGACAACCAGTCAACAAAACTATTCGGTCATCGAGAAAGCGCTATTGGCTATGAAATTGGCTTGTCTGGAATGGAGACACTTACTCCAAGGAAGTGTGCACCCATTTCAGATACGCACCGATCACAAAAATCTGCAGATCTTGAGGCAACAGGAATGCTACAACACCCGACAAGCCAGGTGGGCACACTGTTTTGCTCAATTTCATTTCACCATCACGTACATTCCGGGCTCTCAAAACCAAGTCGCTGACGCGTTGTCCCGAACAAACGAAGTAAACAAGCCATATCAGAAAGAACTCATGTTTCCCCGTGCTAAGATCGTCCTGGTGGTGTCATCTTTTCTAGAAGAGATGAGGGGGGCTTATAATCCTTTAGAAGTACCCACTCCCAGTCTAGGAAGATTAGCTGTCGAGGAAAAGGATGGACTATATTTCAACCAAGGAAGACTAATCCTACCTACACACAACCTCCAGGTACAAGCTCTTTGGTGGTGTCATGACTGGAAGGTCGTGGGTCATCGAGGTTTACGCGGAACGCTCGAATTGTTCCAAAGAACTTTTTTTTGGGCCAACATGAGGGCAGACACTCAGGCTTACATTCAAACATGTTTGACTTGTTTACAAAACAAGAATTCCACCCAGAAACCGTTGGGGTTACTTCAACTCAACCCGATCCTTCCAGGTCCTTGGATTAACATTTCTACGGACTTCATCGTCGACTTACCTGAATCCCAAGGTTGTACGTGTATCATGGTAACTGTCTATACCTATTCCAAATTGGCACATTTTTCCCCATTGTCCGGCAAACCTTCTGCTTCGGTTACTGCTGAAGTCTTTCTTAAAGACATATTCAGACTGCATGGCCTCCCTCAAAAGATTGTGTCCAATCGTGGCAGCCAGTACACCTCTAAGTTTTGGTCAGCATTGTGCAAATTGTTGGGGATTGAGAGGGCTCTTTCTTCTGGATTCCATCCTCAGACTAATGGCCAAACTGAGAGGCTGAACGGAACCCTTGAACAATATCTGAGGTGTTTCATAAATCAGTCACAAGACAATTGGGTTTCTCTTCTCCCAACTGCTGAGTTCACGTACAACAATTCGATTCATGCCTCTTTAGGTATGAGTCCTTTTTATTGTACTTATGGATACCACCCCAGATCCATCATACCCACTTTCTGGAAGGATACCTCTATCCCATTGATTGAATCCGGTTTGGCACAACTGAGAGAAGCTCACATATCCGCCAAACAGAGTCTTCAAAAGGCTAGCGTTCAGTACAAAGACCAAGCAGATCGCCACCGGAGACCGGTACCGACTTGGGAAAAAGGTTCAAAGGTTATGCTGTCTACCAAGTTTCTACCCCATTGGGTCAGACCTTCCAAGTTGTCTCCCCGGTACATTGGTCCTTTCGACATCCTGTCCAAGATCAACCCAGTGTCTTACCACCTCAAGTTACCTAAGTCGCTCAGTCGTGTTCACCCGACTTTTCACTCCTCACAACTCCGCTCCTATGTGTCTGATGAGAGAAAGCAGAAATCTCCCAGGCTTCACATTCCACCCGACCCTAACTCTGAAGAAAACGAGGTCTCCCACATCAGGGATTCCCGTTACCATAGGGGTCGCCTGGAATATCTTATTCATTGGAAAGGCTTCCCTTCGTCCGAGGATTCCTGGGAACCCCGATCTTATGTTAACGCACCTCGTTTGTTACGCCGGTTCCACAACCTGTATCCCGGCAAGCCAGGGGGGTGTCGCCCTAGAGGGGGGCGTACTGTCACGACCGCTGGGCACTGGCGGCTGTGGAAGAGGTGGAAGCTGGGCCGCCATTAGATTGTGCCGTCACGTTTTTCCACTGACAGCACCAGCGTTCTAGTCTTTTCCAACATGGCCGCCGCCTACGCGTATTTACTTTTCCGTGCTAGGCGGTTCGGCGCGTTGAAACTTCAGATTTTCCCTCTGTTGCTCTTGCTCCTCCATTGTTTTCTCCTTGGCGGTGCTCCGCCCGCTCTGTCCTATTTTTTTCCCTGCCCTGGCTCTTTCATTCCTTGCTCGGCTCTCTCTTCCTTCTTTCCCAGTTTCCCTTCCCTTGTTGGGTACCGGACGGTTTCCTTTTCCTTGCTGTCTTCACCTTGATTCATCTCTGCCTACGGAGCTTGTCTCTCATTGCACTCTCACATACTCACCTCGCATTGGATCGCCAGAGTGTTCTTCACCGAGTTGTCCTGTTTCCGGTTGTTACTTGCTCCAGTACTCCGGAGGGGTTTTTCCGCCGTTTGGCTTTTCCCCTCACTCCGTTGATAGTCCGTCGCGGAGGGGAGTCACCGTGCCTCCTGTCAGAAGAAAGAAGTTGAATTACTCATCAAGTTCAGGTGAGGAGGAAAGGGAACAGGGGGACGAGTTGAGTTCTACTGATGAGGAAGACATTACCGACCTACCTGGTAAAGTGGTGAGTCCACCAGCCCAGTTTGATAGCTTTAAGCTTCCACAGCCGCCAGCGCTCAGCGGTCGTGACAGTAAGCTACAAAAAACACAGAATGGAAGGGACAGGGAGGCACAAAGGAAGGAAAGGGAACCGGGTTGAGACTGGTAAGGCAGCACAAAGCAGGCAAGCTGGAAGCAAGCCCAAATGGTGCGGAGCGTAACTGCAAAAAGTTGCAACGCGCCGAACAGACCAAGGGGGCGTGGTTAAATAGCGAAACCAGGAAGAGGCCAGGAAAGAGACTAGAGCGTAACAACAGGAAGTAGGAGATAGCATGGAACAATTCAATGGCGGCGCAGTTGCCATTGGCTACCTAGACGCCAAGGAAATCTCCTTGAGAATGGCATGACAGTATATTCCTGGGAGAGTTGAGGCTGGTATGCTCTCCTCATACGGAGGTGGTACTGTGGATTGTGTGTGGATGCCTGCCTCAGCTGGTGATGGTGGAGCTGTTGGCTGTGTGTAAGCGCTTTCCTCAGATAGAGGAGGTGGAGGTGCTGTGGGCAGCTTGCGCTCCACCTGACACATATTAAGCATCCATTCCTTCTTACATTCTGTGTCAGAGGCTTTTCTCCATGGCTTGCAGTTCCATCCATGTAGATACAAATCAAAAGAAGCCTTCCGGTTTCTGTCAAGTAACCTGATCATTGCACTGCCCTCTGCTTTAAACTGGTGTGTAAATGTACACAGAAAAATAATAAAGCTGTTGTAGTTACAAGATTTTTATGCGTAAAAAGGCCTAGTATGCACCTTATCTGGAGGACTGGTAGGCCCTAAATTACTTCTGCAGTGAAAAAACAAAGACATGTACTCATCGGGGAACAGGCGGTCACACTATCCATGAACTGGCTGCATCATGTCATGTTTATGTAGATAAGAGACAGAGAGGACCAGTATATCGCCTTGTTTTAATTAAATCAACCAGCCCATGTTATCTCCCCTGCCACATTGGAGACGAGTCTCAAGGACTTGTTCTTGCAACAGTGATCGCCATCCTGCTCTTGACACACTCATGAATATTTATTTTGTGAGTCATGCTACTTCTACCCTATTAAGATTTCATCGCAGCCATTAGTTGTCTTTTTAGTTGCATTTGCGTTCCACTGTCACGCCTAGCTAATTGCAGAGGCATTAATCTGCCAACTACTTCTGAAATTCTTGAGATGTTCAGTATGTCCCATAAACTCGTATCTTAATTTACCTCGACAACTGGACACACACAATAGTATCTTGTTCTGCCATGCAATCCTCCCTACAAAGTCTTTTTTGCCTTCACATTCCTTTGGGACAGCTCCCATCTAGCTGGCCACAGTATTTCCCCTGATTTGTACAAGCATGCATAACTGGACTTTTTCTTAATGCTGCAAAGCTCAATTCTCTTCTGTGCTGGTAAAAAAATGGCAGCAGCTTGTCACGTTATATTCCTCTAAAGGACACATTTGCTCTGCATTATTTTGCTATCTACCAAGTCCTGGTGCATGCCTGGCACATGATATATCTAGCTATGGGTAAGCTGCAATCTCATACTACCAATGGCCATGATGTGCCCTACTTGTGTAGTGAGACCCTATCCTGGGTACACGCCTCCCTGTCACCTAGTCTATTTAAAAACACCATAATTGTGCAAGCTAATGCCTTATCTGTCCCCTATTTGTATAGCAAAACTAAATATTCTTTGTGCCAGCTGCATTTCCAGGAGGATTTAAAGTGCCGTTTCAAATGTGTCCTTTCTAATTTCACAATTCGGTTTCTGCTGAGGAAGGCAGGGGGGCACATGCTCTCTAATTAACAATTGCCCCACTACAAACACTTGACAAGGAAGGCAATCACGGCAAAGCTCACTACACTGCTCTGCCTTATATCTTGCAAAAGAGTGTCAGATGTAAGAGCACTCCAAATAGGCAGGAAATCCTTTAGCCCTTCGGGGGTCACATTTTACATTAACAAGAGAATTAAGACAGGTATCAGAACAGTTACCTACTCAGCTTTTACCGACCAACCCAATTTATGTCCAGTCCGGTAGCTGAAAGCTTATGAAGAGCTGACAGGTACCCTTAGAGCAGCAAGGGTAACTCAACTGTTTATCTCACTAAGGAAACCTTTCAAGGATGTAGTGGTGGCAACCGTGGCCAGATGGGTTAAATGGTGTATGCTACAGGCTGGCATTGACATTGGAACTTACAGGGCTCATTCCATAGAGGAGCTATGTCAGTAAAAGCATATATCGCAGGAGCTAGGTAAGAGGACATCCTAAAGGAAGCAGACTGGTCAATGGAATCAACATACAACCAATTTTACTTTAGACCGATAAATCAGATGTCTACATTGGTGGTGAGTAAGCTTTGAAGAAGCATAATCCGAGCCTCTGGTCTTGACATAGAATACTGATTTTCTATGCTAACGTTATAGAAAGTCAAGTTTCTATTAAAGACACGCAGGCGAAGGATTATCCCACCCAGTCAATTCTTATATGGAAATTGATAAATGGATGTAATGCATACGGAATATTAATATTGTGTAAAATTGCTGTATCGTAACGATTGCCCACCCTATCATAGCTAGCCACAGCTTGTTGTTTGAGTAATTAACAGGAGCAGGGGTGAAGACAACAGGATCAGCAGTGAGGGAAGAGGATGACACGATGTATCGCAGCGTCTACCGGTTGTGGCGCAGGACTTGAAGTTTAAGACAGACAAAGAAAGAGGAAGAACAGAAGAATGGACAGGAAGATATTGGACTATGGATGACAGGATTGGTTAGAAATGTTACATGTTCTAGGTTATCATATCAAAAGTGGACTACAAAAAAAGGCAATTTTCTTGGGAAATGTAGTTTTTTATTATATATTTGTAATGGTTACAATGCTGCTCGAGTTTAAAGTAAAGACAGAAAGCATAATCCTTTGCCTCTGTGTCTTTAATAGAATATTCACTTTCTATAACATTAGTATGGATAATCATTTTTATTATTAATAATAATGTTGTGATTTATATAGCACATTATAACGGACTCCATCAGCTTCTAAGGGTTGTTAAAATCAGTGTCACTAAAGTAGGGCTTATATTTTAATTCTGATGTTCTGTAATTGAAAAGTGTGACAAAATAAAATGAAACACTACCCATTCAAAAACGCAGAGGTGGTACTCATTCGCAGCTCCCACCATTGTGTTTACGTTGGAACCCTGTGACGTAACCACTTCGTGACCTGACACATGCGTGAAGCCTGTAGAAGTGATGTGGATGTCTAATAACACATGCTGGTAGTTTGCCATGTACAAAAACCTTGCAAATTAACAGTGTGGTTTCCTTCTAGCGCACACTGTGGAGAGAGTGGAGCGGTGCAGTTAGTTTCTCTTTACCTTATCAATGATGGCCACAAAGGAAGCAATGAACCAGAGGTCACTCAATGATGCAAAAGCTGCATCGCGCGTCGGTTCTTGATATCGGGGTTGCTTGTGTGAAGGCTGTTGTTGTGAGAATGCTGCTAAGTGCCTGGAATGTTTGCTTGTGAACAGTGTTCCAGCTAAGGCAGTTGGTGGTGAAAGCTAGCCTGGGTGGTGGGTGCCACTGGGTCCCCTCTGTGGGTCTGCCCCTTAACTGAGTCATCTGCTTGTGTCATCTTAAATAAAGGAACCAGTGTGAACGTACCTGCTGCCTCCTGGAGTCTTACTTTGCACAACAAGTGCTGTAGAACAAAATAAATGTGGCAAACCTCCCGAAAGTGTTGCCCAGAGTCAATACGGCCACGGCCAGAACACCTTGAAATGTCCAAAATTCCGTCAGAAATGTAAACAAGACCAACCGCATCCACCGGGCTCGCCAGGAAGCAAACAGCACTACACGCAAATGCCATAGAGACTGACACAATAGCGTTAAAGAAGCAGGGTTCTGTGGTGGAGCCATTTAAGGCATTGTCCAGGGGGTCCAAGGGAATTATGGAAAGGGCTATGCCCAAGGGGCAGTGCTTGCGACCCGGTTATACCATGCGATTAAAGGCACCCATGGCCTCAGGAGAAGGCAGCAAAGTAAAGGAACTAATACAAATACGTGTATCTGAATGAAGATAAAGCGCCTTGAGGAAACGCCACTAGGAGCTAAGAAATTAGACAAGGCTGATGTGGCACTTACGCCTATGACCTGCAAAGTTCCAAGCATGGAGAATGGGCCTGTAAACTTACTCCTGGCATTCAGGTTCAGTGAGCTATCGGGGATGCTTTCTTGCCCCTGTAATTTAACCAATCGGGCTCCCAATCTGTTGAAGGGCAGCTCCGCCAAAGGTGTTGCTGGTTTTGCTAGCTGGTTATTTGCACCTGCGATCAATCACTGTTTAATGGCATGCTGCTACCTGGTTTTCAATACCGAACGATTGGTAAACAATGGCTGTCACTGACGGTGGCGAGGGGGCTCAAAGTTCATGAGATCTCACTTTCCTTACCCCTATGTAAGACCGGCTGAAAGCACAGGGAGACGTTTTCGAACAAGTTCTCACAACCTCAGCCCCACAACTACAGCCTTTGTAAGTGCCGAGAAGAGAGAGGTTCCTTCAGAGTGCTACTAATGTCAATTAGTGGGTGTTTATCTTGCCAACTGGCCAGTCTGTTGCCAACAAACAAATCATCCTCCGGACACACACCATTGTCCAATTTGTAATGATATTATCTGTATTATTTAATATCTCTTTCATCACTGCGAATAACTCACTTTATATTTAAAAAAAATGTTTATCTCTGTACACAAACACACTCCTGAAACACAACAGTCTGATGTCGAATCCGATTTGAAACACTTATCTTTACTAAGGTGACTTTAGACTCCACGTTAGGGGACACATGCCCTGACCAAAAAACTGTCTTTAAAATACAACCAAGAAGCTCTCGCAGGCCATGCCCACTTGCCGCTGAATTTCTTGACGTCACATCTTTGCCACCCCAGGGTAGGCTCGAACCCCCAACCTTGCTGTTCACAGCCGCATGCATCTCACGGAGACTGGAGAAGAAAAAAACTGTGCAAATCCTGTAATGACAATCCAAGCAAAGGCTCGTTTGCTTTTAACATACTAAGCTTCACAGCCGGGTATGCAGTTTATATGTAAGAGAAGTCCTTAAAGGTGCAATGACCTATGACATGCAATTATTATTATTATTGGTTATTTATAACGCACTTAATACCTAGAGGTTGCTAAGCGCGGACCGGGATCGAACCTTTGTTGAGGGAGGTGGGGTTGCAGGCAGTGGTCCTGGGACAAGTCATTGTTCAATGTAACCATTGCCATTGAATCTTGAATGTCTTGCGACTCCAGTGGTGCCTCAAGCTCACCACAAGCGCTTTGGACCTGAGGTGGACACATGTCCGCATTGTCGCCAATGTAGTATCTCGTAAGTGGACCTCCTCACGCTGCCAGTCAGTCACCCTCATACACACAAGGATACACCCACACAGGAGCTGGGGTGCAACACCTCTTCACTTAATGACCATCAGCCTCGAACTGCCTTTCTGGCGGAAACCCCGCCCCTTACTTCACGTGGGTCGCAGCCCACTGATTAATGGTAACAAACAGAGGACTCATCCTCTGAACAAATAAACAATGGCACACCACAGCCTGGTGCTCAAAACTATCTGCACTGCAATGCGCACATTTGTGTGCCTGCCGCAAACAGGGTTTTCAGACAAGGGCTGAGAAGAGCGCCACTGACAGGTGCACTTGAAATCGCATTCTGATTTGTAAGTTCCAGGTCTGCCTTTGCACCGGCAACCCTTGTCACATCACTGGCCCAGAGGAAAGAACAGTGATCTGGAAGCATCTGAATAGAAGCGCTCATGCTTGGCACAACCATTTCTGCTAATTGCTGGAGTTCGGAATGGAATTAATTGGCGAGCCTCTTAGGCTCCTCATTATCAATGCAGTTGGTGTGTGACGTGGATGGAGGGGTGTACCAGCCCTCCACTCACGCGGAGGTCGGCCAGTAAATACATTAGTGACATGCGCGTCACAGGTCCCCGACCATAACAGAGAAACCCCACTGCACACCCTGCACTGCGCGTGTTTCCCCCTGTATTTTCTGACTGTACACTGATTTCACAGCCTGTCCTGTGAGGCTTCCGGCAGCATTCGGAATCGGATCTGAGACAACATTGTTTAAAAAACACGTTTAAATCCATTGATCTTGATGTCTGGGTATTGGATGGTTTGGTAGGAAAGGGTGCCTGCAAAATACATCAACAGATAACCCCCGCTCCCCACACCCTTGCTCCTTTCTTCTGGCCAGTGGAGAAAAATCGAAGCTACCAATTAACACCCTGTGGCATATTGCACCTTCCGAATAGCACCTTGGCCTCCAAGAGTGAACTTTTGATAAACCTTGTCACCCACCAGGGGCCTGTCAGGGAAGGGGAGGGTGGATCTATGGAAACTAGGGTTCTATGAAACTGGCCCATTCCCACCTCTCCCGACACTGTGTCTTTTATGTTGTGTGATTAAGGCTCTCTCTGCTCTGGTCTGTCCATTTTCTTTTGTTTTCTAGGTGTTTGCTTTATATTCAGAAGCCAATTCTCCTCCCCATTCCAACTGGACCTTTCTTTCTCGGTTTCATGCTGATTGCTACCCTGTCCTCAATGACTCCTTTGCCTTTTCCTTGTCCCGTGATAGCTGGCATTATATTTCTGGCTCTCCGCTGTAGTTCTTATTCCCTTCTCTCCTATCCTCATCACTGGGGCTGCTTTATATCTGCCATCGGCTCCCTTTGTCTTTCTTTCTGTTGTATATGTTTATTCTCCCAGCAGGGGCGTATCTAGCATTGCAAGAGTGAAGGAGGGCGGGGCGAGTCCCAAAATAAGTCCTGCCCCTCTCCCCCTGCAATGCAGTGCGTGCAATTCCATACGGTGTCATTCATGCCCCAAACCGCCCACTCCCGCCCTAATCTACTTTTTTGGTGACATTAGTGTCAGATGACATATCAACAGGCTGTCCATGGTGAGATCGAATTAGAAATGTCTGAGGGAGAAAAAAGCGAAAGTCATTTAAACAAAAGCGACTTTTTCTTTTTTCTCCCACTGACATATCTGGTAATACTTACCCCCCAACCCCTTTACTTACCTTATGCCAGCACACTTCACTGTGTGCCGCCGACTCCACCATTCCTCTAAGACTTCCGGTTCCCTTCAGTTATGTGCATGGGAACTGGCGCCGCAGGGGCCTTTTTATTCATTAAAAAAAAGTTGTTGTTTAGGTCGCGGGGGACACCCTTGCAGCCCCCAAAGCTACTATTGTGAACAAGTTGCGGGCACCCCGCAACCCCTGCTCCCATTGTTCACTGTAATAGCACCGAATGGGATATCTATTCAACATTTTCAGCTGTTCGTAATTTTTGTACAGCCGAAAATTCGAATAAATAGCGCATTCAGGGTTTATTTCCCGCAAAAAACCAAGAAACCCCTCCCCTGCCCCCCAAACCCCCCACCCCAACCCCTGCCCTCCCCCTTACCCTGTGTTCCAAAACCATATATTTGCCTTGGGAGAATGTCAATGTTCAGTCCTTCGTCTATACCGTGGAGATGATGCCATTTGTGGCCCATCATCTGATGGTCAGATGCCGCTTTGCCCCAGGTCGTGGGTTCCCGGGCGTGTTGTCTCACCTTTCGGGGACAGTCCTGGCTCGTTCAGTCCAGAAACCTGGCGTCGAAATCAATGAACGTCCCAGCCCCAAGACTTCTATACACCATACCAGTTTGTGAGGAACGTGCTGCTTTCTTTGTTCACCATCGCAGTTAGTTTGTCCATCAAGAACATATTTTTCACTTTTAGCAGCCAGTCCTCTTTGGAGGGGGGTTTGGGGCTTTTCCACTTCTGGGCAAGGGCCACTCTGCCCACCCTCCGCATGGTTTCCCTCATCCTAGGGTATCGATATAGCTCTGTTTCCTCCGTTGGGGGGACCCAACAACATTGTTAAGGGATTCCGTGGCAAACGTTCATCTATTACCTCTGCCATCCAATCCCGCACAGAACCCCAGTAGTCCTGAACTTTCGGGCAGAGCCACCACATGTGTTCTCTGGTGCCAGACTGTCCGCATCCCCTCGGACACCTAGGCGAGACCCCCGTGAACATCCTCGACAACCTTGCGGGGTCCCTGTGCCACCCCTGTAACACCTTAAAGTTATGCTCCATGTCCGAGGTGAACACATTTCCGTGAAATGCTATCTTGAAGATTCTGGCCCAGGAGTCCTCAGAGATCACTTCCCCTGCTAGGTCGTTCCAAAACATATGAAAGTTTCTTGTGCCTTGAAGGTCGTAGGTGTTTAAAATTTTATACATGTTGGACACCGCCCCTTTCCTTGAGGACGCCAGATCGAGGAGTTTTTCGAAGGGGGTCAGCTGTCTCCTCAAGTTCGGGCCCCATGACGGGATACAGAGGATGCCCTTCAGGCAGAGGTACTCGAAGATGGACAGTGAATCTCTTCCGAGAGCTTCCCTGAGGTCTTCGTATGTTAGGAATTCCCGTTCTCTGAACAACTGCCCCGCCCATTCCATTCCCTTATCCAACCATTCCTGAGAGTGCCGGAACCCCCTGCTTCCCAGTCTAAGGGGGTGGCCCCAGAGCGAGGTCATCAGGGATGGCCAGGTGGTGAGGTGAGCAGTCCGGGGGCCCTCTCTCCAAATGTCCCAGAGGACTCCCATGGTCGGGTGGGACCTTAAGTGTTGTGGAATCGACCTGCGAGGGGCCCAGAAGAGGTCTCGTACCTTCAGGGGATGGGCGTCCATGTCTTCCAAGTATGTCCAATACGTCCCCATTCCCTCTTTCATATGCTCCAGTAGTACGCGCAGTTGGGCGGCACAAAAGTAGAGGTAAAAATCTGGGAGCCCAAATCCCCCCTCCTCCCTAGGCAGAGACATGGTGGTCCTTCCTATTCTTGGGGTTTTCCCCTGCCACACGAAGTCTCGAACCCCCTTTTGTAGTTCTCTAAAAGTCTGAGCGGAGATGTTGGTTGGGAGAGCCGTGAAGAGATAGAGAAGCCGTGGTAATATATTCATTTTTACTGCAGTCATTCGGCCATACCACGATAGGATCATCTTGTCCCATCTCCTCAAATCCGGTTTGATCTCTGCCATCATGGGGTCATAGTTAGCGGCGCTCAATTTCGATATATCTCTGGTGAGGAGTACCCCCAGGTACCGTACAGCGGCCTTCTCCACTTTAATCCCGTGAAACCAGTCTAGAAGGTCAAGCCCCGGGTCTATTGTCCTCATAGGGAGCAAGACAGATTTGTCAGCATTTATCTTCAGGCCTGAGAAGCGACCGAACGCGGCCACCAGCGCCAAGAAGGGGGGAAGTGATGTGCTAGGGTCCACCAGATATGCCAGGATGTCATCTGCAAACAGGGAAAGTTTGAATTCCACGTCCCCCTTCTGTTCCCTCTGATGTCCGGGTGAGCTCTGATTGCTATTGCCAATGCCTCCATCGTGAGGACGTATATCAGGGGGGAGAGAGGGCAGCCCTGCCTTGTCCCTCGGGAGAGGGGAAATGGTTCGGACAGGCTCCCGTTCACCTGAACCCTTGCCGTGGGTGCCCTGTAGAGGGCGGTCACCCAGCTCATGATGTGGGGCCCAAAGGCCATCCTCTGGAGGAGGAGCCCCAAGTATCGCCACTCGACTCTGTCGAAGGCCTTCTCCGAGTCCAGGGAGAGGACACATGCGTTTAGCCCCGACATCTGGGCAAAGTGGAGGAAGTTTATTGTCTTGCGTATATTATCCGACCCTTGCCTTCCCATAATAAAGCCCACTTGGTCACCATGGATTAGCTTTGGCATCATTCCCTCCATCTGCCTCCCCACCACCTTGGCCAGAATCTTGACGTTAAAATTTAACAGAGATATGGGGCGATATGAGGAGCATTCCGCGGGGTCCCTCCCCTCCTTGAGCAGAACTGCTATTATGGCCCCCATCATGGACTAGGGGAGGATGCCGTCTTCCAGGACAGCATTGAAGACTCTCGCCAAGAACGGGGCCAGGGTGGAGCGGAATTTTTTATAGAAATAGATGGTGAAGCCGTCATCCCCGGGGGAGGTTCCCACTTATCAATCTCATCCTCTGTCACTGGGCCCTCCAACCCCTCTGCCATCTCCCGCGAGAGGGATGGGATTTGTATGGAGTTTAGGAAATCCTCTATCTGGGTATCGTCCCCCTCGTATTCTGAGGAGTAGAGGGTTCTGTAGTATTGGCGAAAGGCCTCTCCTATGTGGGAGGAGTCGCGGCCGAGATGCCCCTTGGTATCCCTCACCTCCTTCACCCTTTTACTTCTCTGAACCTCCCTTAGCTTCCAGGCTAGGATTTTATCGGCTTTGTCCCCCTTCTCATAGTATTTTTGTTTTACCATTAAGAGGCGCCTCTCGGTTTTGTGTAGGAGCAGGTCCTCGTTGAAGCCTGTAGTCCTCCATTGCAGCCACACGGTCATGCTCTAGAGCCTGGTCCGGGGAGCCGCCCAGCTGGAGACAGGCTATTTTACCCCGCAGGGCTTTCTCCTGAGCTTCCCTCTCCTTCTTCTTCATGGAGCCTATTTTTATGAGGATTCCACGTAGGGTTGCATTAAAACTCAAAGACCTCTGTTATGGAGTCGAGGATTTCCTGGGCCAGTATCTCATCTCTTAAAAGGGCATCATTGCATTTCCAGCGCCCTCTACGTTCTTCACACCAACCCAGCGCTAGGGTGATTCGGACCATGTTGTGGTCTGACCAGGGGACTGGGTCTATCCCGTAGCCCGCTACATATGGAGTGAGGACCTCGTCTACCAAGATGTGGTCTATTCTCGAGAACGAGTTATGAATAGCTGAGTAATAGGAAAAGGAGGGTGTCCCTTCTCTGGGGGATGGGATCGTTTCCGACAGTCCCAGGTCCCAGTTAACCCTTTGGAAGTGCTGCGCCATGACCTCATCCGTGTTTCTGAGGTACTGGGGGCCAACCTGTCTTCTGTCAATAGTTAGGTCTAGGACCATGTTGAAATCTCCCCACACCACCAGTGGGCCCTGTACAAACAGCTTCAATTTGTCCCCTACCTCCTCCCAGAATTGGGCCTGGCCTGCCTTCGTTAGGACTATACACTACTGCTAGAGTCAAGGAGGACCCCTGCAAGGAACCCCGCACCATCAGGTATCGACCCTCGGGGTCTCTCTGGATGGCCTCCTTCTCGAAGCCCATGTCCCTCGCCATCAATATGGCCACCCCTCTTTTTTTGGTCTTGTGGGAGGCGTGAAAGACCTCCCCAATTCTTCCCACTCGCATTCTGGGCTCTTTTCCCTTTGCCCAGTGTGTCTCCTGCAGAAAGAGCAGGTCTAGTTTCGCCCTCCTAAACTCCCTATGGATCAGGGACCTCTTCGTGGGGGTGTTCAGCCCCCGCACGTTGAGGGTACCCACACCCAGGGGCGGCCGGGCATCAGCCATGGTCTGTGTTTTCCTCTCTGTTAGCCACTGTCATTGCATCATTACTCCCTTCTTGCTCCCCTTGTTTCATCTTTTGGACACTTTCGGAACCTTCCCCAAACTGCCCCCCAAACCCTTTCCCCACCAAACAAACCCCAGCTAATTCGTACACCCCCTTCCCCGGCGTCCAGCCAGATAGTTCCGCCATTTCTGGCATTTTGGCCAGACCACCAGCCCGCCCTCCTTGGCCAGGCAATCATTTCAAAAACACCTATTTTCTTGAGCCCCCCCACCTCCCCTCGTCCCCCTGGTTGGTCCCGCCATACTTGCTTTACTCAGGGATTCAGGGAACTACTTAGACTGCATATTCTCGTTTCCAGACCAACAGGTGGTCATGTCCCGTTACAAGTCCCCATGTTCCGAGCTCCCGTGTCGAACTCGACCGGGATACCAGGCGTTCATCCCTCGGAGTCGTTCCGTTCTCCCTCTTTCGTCGGGGAGGGAGTGTTCATCTTCCTGAATTTCCTTGGGCCTCATTTCTTCCTTCTTTCACTTGACGGGCCCTGGCCTTTCGCTCCACCCGAGACGGGTCGAGTTGGCCCCCTCAGGGGGGCCGGGTCCGTCACGCAGTCCTGGATGGCCCCCTTGACATCCTCTTCGGTGGTCAACGTCATCCGCTGACCCAGGTATTCGAAGGTTAGAGAGAAGGGGTAGCCCCGTCTGTATCGTGCCCCCATCTCTTTTAACAGATGTGTGAGGGGGCGGCACATCCTGAGCTTGGCCAACGTATATGCGGAGAGGTCCTGGAAGATGGAGACCTGGGAGTTGTTATAAGTGACTTCCTGAGCTTTTCTGGCGGCCTCCAGCACCCGTGTCTTGTCGGCATAATAGTGGAACCGGACCAGAATCGATCGAGGTCCACCTGCCGTCCTCCCGCCCTGTGCACCCGATCAAATATGAGTTCAGTGGTCATCTCATCTCCAAAGAGGAGGACAATAATGTCTCGCACCACTCGGGTGACCTCCCTCTCTGTCTCCCCCTCCGCTTCAGGGACCCCAAACAATCGGAGGTTGTTTCTCCGTTCCCTGTTTTCAAAATCATCCATTTGTCTCGACCTCTCCTCCTCCTGTTTTTCAAGGGCGGATATCCTCATGTCCATTTCCAACTCCAGGCTCACTGAGGGTGACTGGTTAGATTCTACCTGAAGGAGCCTGTCCTCCACTTTGTCTATTCTTTGGCCCATTTTGTCGAACTTTTGGGCAAAGTTGGAGCGCATGTCTCTTATCTCCTGTAGGATGGAGGAGAAGCCCCTTTCCATTGCCTCTGCCGAGGGCGCCGAGGCTTCAGACTGGGCCATTGCACTGTAGTGGGGCGGGCTGAAAGCACGGGACCTGGATTCTTGGTAACAGTATTTTTGTAGCTTCCTCTGCCAGCCCATCTGATTGCCCGGCTTACCGTTAAGTGTGCCTCACTCCTACAGAGTCACCTCGCTCTCCCCTCCCCGGACCTCCCGGGCGTCCGAGTGAATGCTGCCGGGCGGGCACACGCCCCGCCGGCCTCCGGCGGGGACCTTACACCCAAAGCAGGAATCCTTCGGGGTCCTCTGCGCACTCCAGGGAGGGGGGGTGCCTCGTTCCCTCTGGGGTGGAGAGCCGATGCTCTGACCCGCCTGTGGTAATGGTGGCGTCCGTCGGTCGTCGGGCCTGGGAAAAGGCGTGCGGGGTCCCTCCTCCGCGGGTCCCCGGCAGTTCACGCCGCCTGATCGGGCGCCGCAGGAGAGGGGCGACGCCGTGTCCGCAGGTGTTGGACTCGGTCCGCGGAGGGAGACGGCTTCGCTACTCTTTAGGTCTCTCGCATGAGGCTCCAGGCGCGGCGCGGAAGCAGGCCTCTGGATTAGGCGGTCTGCAGCTCCTCCCCCGTCCAGCTCTCCGGAGGCAGTTTTGCCGCCTAGGCCACGGCTCTGGATCTCGGCCTTCTGGGGGGCTTCCGATGCCGCTGTTTCTCTTGTGGGGGCCCTGGGGGCTAACTGCCCGTGCCGGCTCCTTCGTTCCCAGTGGGGGGGTCTCGGAGGGGGCTCAATCCCCAGTTTGACCTGTCCGCTGACGGAGCGCGGGTTTCAGGCTGCCATTGCCTGTACGCTGCCTGGTGGCCTCCGTATTATCTCCTACTGTTTTTTTACCTTTTCTTTTGATTGCTTTGTAACATATTCTGCTCACCCTTTATGCCAGTCCCATTATTCATTCTCCCTATTTGCTTTGCATAATAGCTACACCCTTTCCTATCGTCTTGCCCTCTTGCTCTTTGGTGTTGCTCATTTCCCTGGTCGTTTTCAGTGGTAGATCTCAAAAACGCTTTCTTCTCAATAGCATTTATCTGAGGTTCACAATACTTCACTTCTTTTACCCATGGGGGAGGAGATTTGAATGCCAAGATTGCCTCAAGGGTACTGTTAGAGCCCAGGTCTCTTTAACATAGTGCTCCATGCAGATTTGGATAACATCCAGATACCCAGCATGGTCATTCAGTATGTGGATGATCTGCTAATATGCAGCGACAGTGAGCCTCACTTCAGAAAAGATTCCAACATATTGTTGCAGTCTTTGGCTAGAAAGGGTTACAAGGTCGACAAAGCAAAATGGTAATAAGGCCTACAAGAGGTGTTGTATTTAGGGCAATTGATTTCAGCAAATGGCAAAAGAATTATACCAGATAGCGCTGCATCTATGCGCAGCACCCCCACAGCCCACAACAGTGAAGGAGATGCAAATGTTTCTAGGATTGTGTAATTACTGTAGGGCATGGATACTTGACTATGCAGCGTACAGCAGACCGCTCTTACAAGGACTCAAGGAGGCCCAAAAGGTTGATAACAAAATTGTATGGACTGAAAAGATGTTGACAAGTTTCACTGAGCTCAAGGAAGTAATTTCAACCGCCCCTCTGCTAGCAACCCCAGATTATATGCAGGAATGTTACCTATCGTCACATCTAATGGCCAATTATTGACTGCAATGGACCACAAGCCACTGGCCTACTACAGCAGCATGCTGGGCTCGGTAATACAGGGCCAGTTTGGATGCGAACAGGCACTTGCAGTAGCGGCATTTGCCATTGAGGGAAGCTCCACCATTGTCATGTGCTGCCCTGTCACACTTTACGTTACGTGACTAGAACGATCAAAATCAACACTGACAACCCAGAGGGCATCTGCATATGAGATTATTCTTTCCAGCCCAAACAACCACATTGTGCGATGCAAAACAGTAAACCCTACCACGTTCCTAATAGAAACATGCACTGACGAGGAGCTGACCAGACACGACTGAGTGATGTACGAGGGGGAGGAGGAGGTATCCCCAAAGCAAAAGATAGTCCACTTCAGGGCGAGAGATGTCCTCTTCATTGACGGGTCAGTGACAATTGACCAGGACACTGTCCTAAGACATACTTGTGCTGCAATGGTGCATCTAGTAAATGGTGAATATGAGTCATTGATCCAAAAAAGACAACCAATGCATTATTCGGCCCAAGCAGCGGAGCTCATAGCACTTATTGAAGTGCTGCAACCATTGCAGGGCTGTCTCGTGACCATTTATTCTGACTCAGCATATGTCACTACAACAGTGCACGCCAGTCTCTCACAATGGAAGAGAAGGGGCTTTAGGAGGGGGAACGGATCCTCATTACAGCATGCCCAGTTATTGGACAGACTAATTCTTGCACTATCACAACCTTCACTCGGAAACACAGCCACGGATGCAGCAGCCAGAATTGCAGCATATCTCCCCATTCCCACTTCAGCTAAATACGTTGTCACAACACTGAACAGCCACCTGTCTCATACAATACCCAACCCATATTATTAAACTACAAGGAAGGGTCACGGAGGAGGAGAAGGAATTATGGGTGAAAAGAGGGTGCAAACAGTCCCTTACTGATTTATTGAGGAGACAGAAATGTACGGGGAAAGCAGTAATGCTACACAAACTACTGTTAGTAGCGTTTGATCAGATCCACCACCCTTACCACAGATCCAAACACCACATCGCTGCTGACACACAGGAGGACTGATTCATTCCAAACCTCCAGGAACATTTAGCTAGTATGGTCATTCGATGGACCACATGTCAAAGTTTGAGTACAGGAATAGCATTACGAACATTGAGAGGCACTCTGCCACACCCTACTGTGACATTCCGCAAGCTGTACATTGACTACGCGGACATGAGTAAAAGATGCAATGGGTCACGATACTTGATCATTGTCATCTGCCCCTTCTCACAATGGGTGGAGGCAGATCCTTGGGCACATCCAGATGACAAATGCTTAGCAACGTTTGTGGTCCACAAAGTGTTTCCCCGATGGTGAGTGTCTGATGTATTAAAGTCAGATAACAGCACAGATTTTTCAATGAGTTGTTTAAAGAGATGCCTCCATTACTTATGATATGATATGATATGTTATTTATAACACGCTTAATACCCAAAGGTTTCTAAGCGCGGACCCAGGGATCGAACCTGTATTGCTCCATGTTGGCTTGCTTCCAAGGCGAGCACGTTGCCGCTGAGCTATCCTCCTGAGATTTGGCATTAAACACCGGATGTGTAGGATTTACCACCCCCAGGCCAACAGAGTTGTGCAGTGGATCAACAGACCCCTCAAAAGTAAACTAAGTATTGCACCATGTTAAAGAAAAACTGGGTTCACTACTTACCCTTGGCACTCTTCAGCTTACACACACAGCCCATCGACCACCATTTATCACCCCATGAGGTGGTAAAACATCATTGTATGGAAACACCCTTGACTCCAGTTAGGAGGGCGTCAGATGCCCATAGGGAGGCAGCTCTTTTAGGTGAGGAATTTAAGGACTATCTGACCACCCGAACACGACAAATTAAATATGTTTCCTGACAGATTGCACCACCCCAATTAGAGGACCTGCCAGGCGCCACAACTGCACCCCACACAACTACTGCTGCCAGGAGAATTCATCTACATGCAGTCCTTTGTTCCCAGGGGGAGCTCCAGGTTCATTGGACCGTTTGAGAAAGTATTCTCCACTCCTCTTGCTGTCAAGGTGAAGGAGCTACATTACTGCATCCACCTGTCTGACATTCGGAGAGCACCCCCAAACAGTCCTGCATCATCCTCCACTGGACTGCTTCACCCCACATAAGCACTTTACTGGTACTACTAATCTAATTCAATACCACATCCTAGTAGCAGCAACTTTATCCTGTGCAATAGCACAGCTGCTACACATTTCCTTCTCTCGCTCTCTCTCTCTCTCTCTCCCTCTCACTTGTTTATGTTTTTATCCCTATCCCGCTCTCTCTATCTATATCTCTTGTTCCTTTTAATTTCCTATTTTTTTCTTTCTCCTATTCTTGTGTTTTTTTTTGCTTTTCAGAATAATAAAACAAATGGAACCAGCAGTCTCAAACCATTCATTATATAAAAGAAAGAGTGTCAATTATAGTGTAGTTTCAAGATTTTCATATTCTTATGTACGTATGTGACCTACATTATATAATACAAGGCTGTTTGCAGTTTCAGTGTTTATACTAAGAATTTATTTGGGTGCAACCTTTATATGGGGATGAAAGGTTTACTAAATTTACTGTATTTAATAGGTCCAATGCACATACAAACAAATTGTTACAATATCAAATTAACACTAGCCTGCTAGTATATGTTAGTAGTACCATGTTCCTTTGAACATTTCCTAATGCCTTTCCCAGTATAAATTTTACTAATGTTAGTAGTGTTGATAGTGTAATAAATGGATATATAGAATGTCCCAAACGAATAAGGAGGCAGGCACAAAAAGCAAAATATGATGCCTCCCAGAGGCTTGGTCTTGACCCCATAGAAGATGTGCATCACCAGAATTGTCTAACAGTTGGTACACAGACATACGTTCGGTGGGGAGAAACAAAGTGAATGGCAGATGCTATGTGTGTTCATTGATACCGCATGTGCCGGGGCACTCAAGGTCCTAGTGCCACAAGAAGTACCAATTTTAGAGGACTAATGCCTCGTACATCTAGCACTATGTAGGCTTAGGGGCACTCTCCAGGCAAACACTGTGAGACGCAAAGTTATTGATCCAGATCGCATGCAACGCAACAAAAATCTGAAAACCAGCCAATGCCTGAAAAGACCATACCTAGCGATACAAGGACTTAAATACGTGAATAACAAATGGCAGTAAACCACAGTTAGCTGTATAGCAGTGGTCTAAGAGGAAACAAAAAAGGGGTTCTGGCACGAGTGGAAGCAGCATGTGCACCGTTCTGGACTGAACATATCACAAAACGAATGTGAATCGAAGCTTTGGAGAAACCAGTAAAGGCGCAAATAGAAGAAACATATGAACTTTGCTTTTATAATGCCAGAACCATATTTGTAGGGGCCAACGAACATTGCAACAAGACATTGCTCATTTCTGATCTCAAGAAAGGCACATCAGTAGTGATCGATTACTATTGGGTATGCGGCCAACAGGCATACTTGCACCTCCCACCACCATTGAGGGGCTATTTTTCGCTAGCAACACTGCACTCAGCCCTACTTGTAATCCCAGAAGAACATTTGCAAGAGGGGGCCGACAACCTTTGCCCCAACCACGTTTCCAACTTCTGAAGGCAAAACAAGTAACCCGTTGCCGCAATGCTACTACCAAAGCCAAATGGTTGCAGATTGTACACTTGTGAACTCGTACAACTGGCAAATGAAACTGAACAATGGTAAACGTTATAAAGGTGGAATTGCGCTCATTGAGGCTGATGACCATGCAGAACCGGTAGTCCTTGATCTACTTACGGCAATGGAGGGAGGAGTGTGCAAAATTATCAGGGATTCCTGTTGCACCTTTGTGCCTCCTGAAGATGCAGAGAATGGCTCCCTCTCACACATAACAGGAGCTGTACACAACCTAGGAGTGCTCATGAAGGAGGTAGCTGGAATACAGAGTGAGGACTGGTTCAACACCATTTTTTCCTGTGCACAATCCTGGCTGAGGGCAACAGTGAAGATGCGAGTGCCTATAGTTTTCTTTGTGTTGGTCATTTTCTGTACCTGCTAAATGGGTCTCCATTGCGCCAAAGCAGTGTCCAATAGCGCAATGATGATGGTTTTAATTAGGGTAACATCCAAAGCACCCCACGGTACCACAGAGAGTGGTACCCAAACAGATGACCCAAACAAGCCCTGCATGGTACAGATTGAACACTGCTTACATCCCCTTGGTACAATTACCACACCCCCACCAGACCGTGAAAATTACACTGAGCACTGGGTTGATTTAGCTAGGGATGAGGGATGATGCATCTACATGACATGCACCCCTGTGGAATAGGCCCAGTCTGGAGTTAGTTTACAGGATGCTTGCAGAGCATGGGTTCCTAAGAACGGGTGACCACCATATCTGGAAGCTGAAATGTTTGAGAGGTTGTGAAGGGGGGAGGAGAACATATACTGGAAAATAGGTGCCAATAACACTGCAGGGGAGCTTGTTAATATGGGATTAACTAAAGGGGGGAATGCTGTGAAGGAGAGAGGGTCCTCCTTAGACTATACCGAATTAGAAATAATCGCTACAAAGCAAGCAGAGTGGGAGGGAGGCCCACAGAGGATGGTACATGGTCACCTTAGTGCATGGGTGCACAACATACGGCCCGCGGGCCAGTTTCGGCCCGCCATGCCCTTTTGACCGGCCCGCGAGGCACAAAGACTTTCCTAATGGAGGGCGGCCCGCGGCCGCCCTCCATTAGGAAAGTCTTTGTTGTCTTCCGGGCCGGTGAAAACACTGGCCCTCATTGGCTAGCACACACACGCATCACGTCGCTCCTACGAGCTACGTAATGCGTGTGTGCTGCACCAAATGGAGGGCCAGCAGCACTACGGCTGGCGTGGCCCATAAGGCTTGATGCCGGAAGGCATTTCAGCCTTGGACCATGCCAGCCGTAGTGCAATTCCAGCTTACCTGCCTGCCTTCCAGCACGTCTCCGGTAAGTGGTCTGTTTGTGTTTGTGTGTCGGGTTTGTTTTGCTTTATGTTTGTGTGTATGAATGTTTGTGTTTTAATTTATTTTGAGTGCATGTTGAGATGCGGGGGTGGGGGGGGTGTCGGATGTGTTTGAATGTTTGTGTTTTAATGTATTTTGAGTGTATGTTGAGGTGGGGGGGTGTGTCGGATGTGTTTGAATGTTTGTGTTTTAATGTATTTTGAGTGTATGTTGAGATGCGGGGGTGGGGGGGTGTGTCGGATGTGTTTGAATGTTTGTGTTTTAATGTATTTTGAGTGCATGTTGAGATGCGGGGGTGGGGGGGTGTGTCGGATGTGTTTGAATGTTTGTGTTTTAATTTGAGTGCATGTTGAGATGCGGGGGTGGGGGGTTGTGTCGGATGTGTTTGAATGTTTGTGTTTTAATGTATTTTGAGTGCATGTTGAGATGCGGGGGTGGGGGGGTGTGTCGGATGTGTTTGAATGTTTGTGTTTTAATGTATTTTGAGTGCATGTTGAGATGCGGGGGTGGGGGGGTGTGTCGGATGTGTTTGAATGTTTGTGTTTTAATGTATTTTGAGTGCATGTTGAGATGCGGGGGTGGGGGGGTGTGTCGGATGTGTTTGAATGTTTGTGTTTTAATGTATTTTGAGTGCATGTTGAGATGCGGGGGTGGGGGGGTGTGTCGGATGTGTTTGAATGTTTGTGTTTTAATGTATTTTGAGTGCATGTTGAGATGCGGGGGTGGGGGGGTGTGTCGGATGTGTTTGAATGTTTGTGTTTTAATGTATTTTGAGTGCATGTTGAGATGCGGGGGTGGGGGGGTGTGTCGGATGTGTTTGAATGTTTGTGTTTTAATGTATTTTGAGTGCATGTTGAGATGCGGGGGTGGGGGGGTGTGTCGGATGTGTTTGAATGTTTGTGTTTTAATGTATTTTGAGTGCATGTTGAGATGCGGGGGTGGGGGGGGTGTGTCGGATGTGTTTGAATGTTTGTGTTTTAATGTATTTTGAGTGCATGTTGAGATGCGGCGGTGGGGGGGGTGTCGGATGTGTTTGAATGTTTGTGTTTTAATGTATTTTGAGTGTATGTTGAGATGCGGGGGTGGGGGGGTGTGTCGGATGTGTTTGAATGTTTGTGTTTTAATGTATTTTGAGTGCATGTTGAGATGCGGGGGTGGGGGGGTGTGTCGGATGGGTGGGGGGGTGTGTCGGATGTTTATGAATGTTTGTAGGGGTTCGGGTCTGTATGGGTGCATGTTTGTGTGTGTGCTGAGTTGGGGGGTGGGGGATTTGGGTCTGTATGGGTGCATGTTTGTGTGTGTGCTGATTTGGGGGGTGGGGGGTTTGGGTCTGTATGGGTGCATGTTTGTGTGTGTGCTGATTTGGGGTGGTGGGGGGTTCGGGTCTGTATGGGTGCATGTTTGTATGTGTGTTGATTTGGGGGGTGGGGGTTTGGGTCTGTATGGGTGCATGTTTGTGTGTGTGCTGATTTGGGGGGTGGGGGGTTCGGGTCTGTATGGGTGCATGTTTGTGTGTGTGCTGATTTGGGGGGTGGGGGGTTCAGGTCTGTATGGGTGCATGCTTGAGTGTGTTTGGGGCATAGTGTTTGGTTGGGGGTGAGCGGGCCATGGGGCATAGTGTTTGGTTGGGGTGGGAGCCATGGGGCATAGTGTTTGGTTGGGGGTGAGGGGCCCATGGGGCATAGTGTTTGGTTGGGGTGAGGGGCCCATGGGGCATAGTGTTTGGTGGGGGCCATGGGGCATAGTGTTTGGTTGGGGTGGGAGCCATGGGGCATAGTGTTTGGTTGGGGGTGAGGGGCCCATGGGGCATAGTGTTTGTTTGGGGTGGGAGCCATGGGGCATAGTGTTTGGTTGGGGGTGAGGGGCCCATGGGGCATAGTGTTTGTTTGGGGTGGGAGCCATGGGGCATAGTGTTTGGTTGGGGGTGAGGGGCCCATGGGGCATAGTGTTTGGTGGGGGCCATGGGGCATAGTGTTTGGTGGGGGCCATGGGGCATAGTGTTTGGTTGGGGGTGAGGGGCCCATGGGGCATAGTGTTTGGTTGGGGGTGAGGGGCCCATGGGGCATAGTGTTTGGTGGGGGCCATGGGGCATAGTGTTTGGTTGGGGTGGGAGCCATGGGGCATAGTGTTTGGTTGGGGGTGAGGGGCCCATGGGGCATAGTGTTTGGTTGGGGGTGAGGGGCCCATGGGGCATAGTGTTTGGTTGGGGGTAGGGGGCCATGGGGCATAGTGTTTGGTTGAGGGTGAGGGGGCCATGGGGCATAGTGTTTGGTTGGGGATGGGAGCCATGGGGCATAGTGTTGCACTCCAAGAGTGAACTCAATAATAAAGCTAAAACAGGCACAGTTAGGAGATGTACATCCTTTGCTTTTTTGAGGAAACCTGACTCAACGAAGGCCATACTCCTCTTGGGTAACCCAAACAGCAAACTATAGCAGTCCAAAATAACGGAATGTCCAATCAAGGGTCAATAAAATATATATAATTTAATTAAACAGACGATATACAATAACTAAATCGAAATAAATGATAGCAATGGAAAATGTGTAGTACAAAATGTAAGTTTGAAATGCAATAAAAATCGTTACCCCTCAAAAACATATCTTTTTCAATGTGTTTAATACAAATTGGGGGTTGAAAAAGCCTCCTGACATGTCCCGTCTACCGCCCCGCCCACTTTTACTTTTCGGCCCACTATAGCCCTCATGTAAGGTACTTTCGGCCCTCTGTCAAAATCAGTTGTGCACCCCTGCCTTAGTGCATGCATTAGAAGTTATATAGTAAGATGCAGGGATGAACGCCATCTTAACTAATGGTAGCCATCTTAGAAGTTAGGCCCAGGCACGGCAAACAGCATTATATGTGTTTGTGTTACACCCATTGCATGAGCCAGGACTTCACCCTCACCATGGGCAGGTTTCAGAGATTTATAAAATCCTCCATTGTCCTAGAAGTTACAGACCTTCGCGCCCTTGGAAGAATGTGCCCTGCAAGGTCATAAGAAGGAAGCAGAGCGCCTCTTGGCAGCACCATCCCACAGGAAATATAGCAAGGTCCTCCTGCCCCCAACGATTCCAACATGAGAAATACAGCCTTGCAATGCATTCAGCCCAAGACCCCTGCATGCCCCAGTACCATCCAACCCAGACCACTGACCATAAAACCTTTATAACCCTCGATTGCTCACTAAGATCAGAAGGCAAGGCTATTGCGCCATCACAAATAGGTCACATGCTTTGTGCAGCGAGGTGCGGGGTGGGGTCAAATTATAGCCTAAAATGAAGGTGGAGGACCATGGGAGTTGCTGACCTGTCTTGGAGCGAGCAAAGTATGTGAGTTATAGTGACCTCGGCTCTCCCTCCGGGCACATCCCTGTATCTGTCAGGTGCATTGTTACAAATGATAAAATAACATTGTTTTTGTAAGTAGCTAATTAATTGTTAGGCCAGCTTCACCACTGATGATCAGTCCAGCAGCACCCATGTGGACAAAGATGGACAGATTAAGATGGACTAATGGCCTGGCATCCCATACGGAGCAGGCCCTACGCGTATAGGACCCCTCCAATTGGCATTGTAGAATTGTACTGTATGTAGGTACGTCATCAGTGACGTTGTTTGTGCTTATACAGTGCTGCACATGTCTACGCAACCCAGAACATTCAGCGGCAGCAAAGTTCTTTTCTGATGCACCTCCATTTTGTAAAAATAAATACTTGTTATCCTTGCAAGCAGTGTCTTGGGCCTTTTTCCCTAGTTGGTTGCACTTATTCTGGTGTGAGAGTGCATGGCAGGGGTGTCTCTGCAGGAGATTTGTAGGGTTGATATTTGGGCAGACCAGAGCATGTTTACCAACCATTTCAGGCTTAACATGTCTCACTCAAGGGATGGATCCGTTGGGGGTAGGGTTTTGTCTGTAGACATGGATTGATTGTTCTGGGGGAATACAGTGGTGTTTATGGTGTTGCAGCACTTCTGTCTCTCTGTGTCTCATTGGGACTGCTCCCTGAGGTCTATGCTTTGGAATACCTCAGAGGTAAGTAGTATGAAGAGGGACACCGAGGTAATGCTTTGATTACTTACCGGTGATCTTAATTACTCCTAGTTCTACTATTCCTCGTCACAGTACTGATAACCCTCCTTTCCCTCCCTGTGGGGAGGGTCCCATGCTCCGTCTTGGATATTGTTAACTGGGGCTTATGTGTAAGTAGGAGGTATTGTACCGCAGAAGAATAGAAAGTGAAGAAGGGTTCCTGGAGTGAAGCCAGGGCCTCAGAGGCAAGTACTGTGATGAGGAAGAGAAGGACTAGGAGTAATGCAGGTTACCAGTAAGTAATCAGAGCATCAACCAAACATAAAGGAAAAGGAACAACAGGAACCAGGTGTCACAAGTCTGGCACTCATTTCCCCAATTCCCCAATTCCCCAATGGACCAGGTATATGTATTGTTGTGCATTTATTTATTGTGATTTGGATACAAATCATCCTTCCACAAATACAAACCTATCAATTAAATATTATATTTCAATACTCCAACACAATAGTCGCTTTATTTGTATACATAGTAATTTATCAATCCATTCACAGTACCATCAATACTAAAAATCAAAACTCTGATAATGAATGCACAGCTTCATGAGAGCAACTTCACAATTTCTTCCCACAGAATTAATTGCTGCTAAAATAAGTGAAACTTTTCTGCCATCCGTTACCCTTTGCCAAACCTCTCCTGTCGTTAAAAGGGAAATTTCATTAACATATTTCAAAGTAGATTTTCTTTTTTCAAATCACTCGGCTCTTTACAAGAACCTGATGCCATTACTTGCCATGCCATTGCCACAAGAGAGTTGTTAGTGTTTAGGTAGAATGGAATCTTCCTAAGATTACTTAAGTTCCACAGGGAGGTCAGACCCATTTCCAAATGTAGAGTTATACTGAAACCCACCGGCCTAAGCCCGAAACCTTGAGCCGCAATTGGCCTTCTAAAGATTCATCAATCTTTAGAGATTAGTGTGAGAAACCTCAAGACTGTACAGAAACATAGTAAAATCCTTTAATTTGTAGGCCTCAATTAAACAGGTTAAAACAAAAAACATACTTCTTATTAGTACCCGACGAGGGGACGGAGGGTCGCAGCCGCCAAGCCAATGAGGGGGCTCAGAACGTGGTTTTTACCACATCAGTAAAGACCGTGCTCCGAGCCTCCTCAGAGTGGGACGCTGCCATTTTCTCTTGCTTGCTGGGATGAAGGTACGTATGCTCTCACCTCGCATCCGTTTCCTTTCCCCATATCACTTACCTTGCGCTTCCGCGCCCTTCGTAGGCACCAAAAACACTAGTGCTCCCTGCGCATCCCCAATCCGTCAATGGTCATCGTGGAAAGGTAGAAGGGACTACATGTAGTTCACATCTCCCCGATCCAAAGCAGCCATCTTGATTTGTAGTTTTTATGTCAAGCTGAGAAACGGCAAACACGTTGTTTCTCAACTCAAGATAAAAACACTATTATTACCCCGGTACAACGTGTCTGGTTACTAATAGCAATGAACCCTTCACAGGTGCGGCATTACCAGTCTGGTAATACCTCGGGGCTATCGTTAAGTTTGTAACTGATGCCCCAGGACATTACCAGACCGGTAATGCCCCCCAACCCCCACTCAGGGTTTATTGCTTAATTAAAGCTCTCTGAACAAGCCATTAGGGCAATGCACTTCTGATTTCATCAAAACATTTCTTTATGGGTTTTGTCGATTGAAAACAGAGTAAGTAAATTCATTCATTTTTTCGAGAGGATGAGATTTAATTTTCCAAACAAAGTTAACTAGCCCCCTAATTGTCCTGTAGCACATAACTTTTTTTTCCTTAACATTGTATTCTAAACCTTCATCTGTCGACAATTTAAAAAGGGCATCCGAACAGCTGTGCAGACCAACTGGACTAACATCCAAAAGAACAATGTCACCCGTGTAGTCACATGATGGGTGCGCTGGTGACTCAGCCTTAAGGTGCGACAGAGTGCCATCTCCCCAAATCTGCAATATATTAAAAAGAATCTTTACTGTTGCTTTAGAGTGAAATATAATAAGTAAATTTAGTAAACCTTGATCGATTCCCCAGTTTCTTCATTTGTTCCAAAGCACATCCCTGTTGACACGGTTGAATGCCACAAAATAGCCAACATATGTCACAAATAACGGCGAACGTCCTGATGAAGAATCCTTCTCCGCAATAACACTCAAACACAAGTCATTTGGAGAGGTGGACATGCATTTCCTAAAACTAGTTTGGGGTGCTCGAAGGCCACCCTTATTCACTACTCAGCAGTTCAGCTCCTTGAGGAGTGATGGAAAGCTTTGCTCGGGGCAACCAGCAAGGCAATCAATCGATAATTTAAGGGTTCTTCCTTGTTTTATTTTTATTAATAGAGTACAACAGTGCCTCGGTACAGAATGACGGTAGGGTGTAAGAGTTAATTCTATGTCAAGACCGGAGGCAAGAATTATGCTTAAACTCCTTTTATTGCTACTATCAAGCAGTCTTCAAAACTCAGAAAAAAATCTCATAACAAACTTTACAATATTTTCTAACCAATTCAAATCAACTGGAAACTATCTGTAAACACTCTCTCTCCCATGAGTCATTTCCTGGTTCAGTAGTTTCCTTCTTCAAAATCCAACCAATGAGGACCCTCCAGACTGCCCTATGTCATGTCCTGTCAGGGTCCCTTCCTCTTCTTTTTGCTGCTTTCCAGCAGATACGTTCTACTTTAGACTTGCTCCATATTTACTGTGTTCATTTAAATATTACAGTCTCCGGGGGCCAAAGCTAAGCTTTTATCTCAATGCTTCCTTGCAGGGAAAATAACAATTGCCCGTTCCTGGAAAGCCAGAGAGGGTCCTCTCCTGCCCCTCTGGTGGACCAAAATGTGGGATAATCTCACCGCAGAGAAGGGGACGGCGGCTAGATTCCCAGCCCTCACATACAAGCCCCAGCAGGCCAAACGGATTCTGTGCAGCGGGAGCACGCCCGATGTGGGGGGCGAAACATGAAAAGGAGGGGAGGGAGCCCCGACCTCCAGGATGGAGGTGCGGACAGGCATTCGAAGAGAGGGACGGAGGAGGGGGGGGGAGTAAAGTGAATGTGACCGGAATGCTACAACAATGCATAACTACTTGTTTTGTGCCTTGTTTAAAATAAACATATTAAAAAAAATGTACAGTCTCTGTGTAATTGTACAGTGATATGCTTTAGTAGTGCATGTTTACACGTTATGTATGCAAACATAAGATTATTGGTAAGATTATCTGTCTTCACGGTGCATTTCTTCTGAGCATGTTAGCGCGAGTGATATTGCAGAGTTTATCCTCATTATTTATACTGCTGCAACGGGACAAGCTTTATTGCAGCGTTCCTTGTATGATACAGCAGGTTAAAGCTGCAGCGGGCGCACGCGTTGGGACAGGGTGAACAGGCTAGGTGAGAGAAATGCAAGCCAGGTCTGCAAGAAATTTCGCTTGAGCGGAGATTCCGGCTCACATCTCCTTGATTAGACGCCTCAGCGCGGCATACTCGCAGCACGAGTAACATTCCGATCTCCGTACTTGCTCGAGGCTCAGCACGAAAGGCTCAGCAGCAAGTCGATTAACTGCATAATCCTAGAGGCATGGCAGAAATCGTGGACACGGAGAAATGACTGAAATAAATTGAAAAGAAAATATTTAAGAAACAACAAAGAACATTTCTTGGGGAATACCCGTTTATATAGTTTTGCAAAACCGCAGAATACAAGCTGTGACTGCAAGCAGCAGCTACACACTGCATACAGGTTTCATCAATAAAGTGGAGGACACCGGGCCTGGCTGGAGCATGGCTGCATCCTGGAGTGAAGGAAGTAAGGAGGAGAACAGCCAGCTAGACTACGGGATGGACTATGAGGTTATGTTATGTTATGTTATTTCAACTTATAAAGCGCACGGTCGCCCAAAGGCATCATGGCGCTAGAGAGGAAGACTCCTCGGTAGAGGAGAAACTAATGGAAGAGTCAGGGACTAGAATAGATTAGTTTTCAAAGCTCTTCTAAAGCACAGGTGGTTAGAAGTGGCATTAAGTAGCGGAGAGCGATTGTTCCAAAGTTTGGCCGTGGCAATAGAGAAGGCTCTGCCGCCGAGCCTTTCCCGGTTGAATATAGGAACGGTGAGTAGATTAGAGGTGGCGGAGCGGAGATCCTGATCCGGGGCATATCGGGAAAATTTAGACTGCAGAAATTCAGCTCCATGACCGTGGATTGCCCGATGGACGATACACAGTGACTTAAAATGAATTTCCTGAGTCAACGGAAGCCAGTGAAGTTGGCGAAGCACTGGCGAAATGTGGGCACCATAGGGAGAGCCAGTGGCTAACCTAGCTGCAAGGTTCTGTATATGCTGGAGTCGGTGTATAAGACCGATTGGTTGTGACAGATACAGCGAGTTGCAATAGTCCAACCGTGAGAGGTCTAGCGCAGCCACCACAGGGGGTGGGGGGCGGAAGGCTTCCGGGATCATAGGCATGACCCTCTTAAAGGCATGGTCTAGTAAACATTTTTATTGTCCCTACGGGTCGGCCATGTTTTTTTAAGCCTAAGTGGCTCGATTTTAGAAAACCTTCCTATGGACCTTACCCGAGTTTTTGTCCATTAAACGCATGCGAAAACAGGCACCAGGGAGCTGCCATTTTGTGATAATCCTATCACTTGCCGCATCGCCCTGGCTGACCTGCTTCTGCGGCACTAAATCAAATCCCCCGCCCCTGAGCCTTACATCAGCAGACTCGTACTGCCCATTTCCCAACGCCAAAGCACGTCTCGTGTCAACAATCGCTGCGCCTCAGCTAATGACGTGTCGCCATGGAAATGGCAGGACGCCTCTTTCCTCAATAAGTATAAACAGACCGTTTCCCAACACACAGCAGCAGATTTTCGATTCCATTCCTCTCTCTGTGTTACTTTGAGTATTCTGTGACTCGTTTCTGTGCTCTGGTCCGCTACCTTCGCCACTTGTAACCCGTGTGAACACCTGTACCATCTCTGTAAATTATTTTACTTTGTTTCCCACACAATGGTTACAATAATGCCCTACATGTACGAGCCCGAGTCTACCGAGGAGGAACTACTGGAAAGGGAAGCACGCGAAAACGATGGGGATTCGGTCGGCAGTTGGGAGGACGATTCAACAGATGAAGAGCCTGGGCCTAGTCGCATGGACGGCGTCTCCACCTGGTGCACATGCAATCGGTGCAAGCTAATGCCAACCGAGGACGAGAACTGCTGCTGCCGAGAAAACTCGGGATGCCTGGCCTACATTTCGGAAGGCGAGCCACGACCGCAATGCATCACCGAGCTGCCAGACTTCAGGGCAGCCTGCCTCACACTGGCTGTGTTGAGAATAATGATGGTGCTTATGCACGAACTTCGCGCAAATGTTCGTACTCGTAATCCGAGTAACGAGTAAGTATACTCTGCTTGTCATGCCACTCCTATTTCATGTTCGTCTAATATATCCAAAATTATATATTCATATCATAGTAACGCATGAAAGTCGTTCAATAGTGTGCATTGTCTAGATAGCATTTGTCCGTGCAGAATGCCATTAGTTACAAGAATTGTCATTGACAACAAATGTTTAATAAACTTATCTTGGTCATTTAAAAACAGTTTGTTTCATTCCTTTTCACAGGTGGTACAGGCTGGTGGCCTATCGTTCCTTTACATGGTGGCTCCACAGGAGGCTTGGACACCGCGTTCGAAGAGTGATACCCGCCTGTGCCGTTCGTGCCATAAGAGAAACGTTCCCGAGTGACAGCGGTCAGTACAGGGGATTTTCTCTCGCTGTGCTGCAACCTGACCTGTATAATCTTTAAAGTCTTGTATTTTTGTGTCATGAAAATAAGATACAAAATAAAACACCACATATATTTTAACAACGGTTGTTTCGATTTTTTAAATGAATCAAGTGTGTCTCCATTCAAGGATGGACGTCAGACATCTGTGCTCCGAATGGGTGAAGGTCTGGTTGCTGTGAATCAGGGTGGTCACTATTTATCTAAGCTAACATAAAATATTCTCGATAATGCATGCACTAAATAACACTTGTTCAAAGTCTTTCAGTAGGTTATGTCTCTATAAAAGTCACACATACATCTATACTAACAATTACCATTGGATTATACAGGCCTTAGGTTAAGGGTCTTGACCACTATAATACACCGGTTGAAGTGTGGGTCTGTGCTCACAAGAATCTCCGGTATGTGGCATATGTTATTGATAAGCAACGATATACTATCAAAGGCAGTTCGCACCCGTGGATGAGCGCTGGCATGTGGGGCTGTCTGGGGCGCGAACGGCCAAGGTGCCAAACAACATGTACACTTCAAAAGGTATCCCACGCCAAGGGGCCATCGGTCACATGGCCTCCTCAGACCCCGTGTCTCCAGCCAGGCCTCCCCTTCAAGCAGGCCGCCCCCCTGCAATCCACATAAGTGTGTCTCCATTCAGCAGTCTTCCTGTGCCTTATCTGCACGCCCCAGGCCCCTCCATCCCACCCACCCTCTATCAAAGGCGGTTCGCGCCAGTGGATGCGCGCTGTCAGGGGCGCGAAAGGCCAAGGTGCCAAACTACATGTACACTTCAAAATTATCCCACGCCAAGGGGCCATCGGTCACATGGCCTCCTCAGACCCCGTGTCTCCAGCCAGGCCTCCCCTTCAAGCAGGCCACCCCCCTAATACCATGACATACATACGTCATTCATTCACAAACACACCCCTGTTTCTAATACTTTATAAACCACTTGATATGTCTCATGAGAACATCTTTGTACTTTGCAATTCAACTCCTGAACGTGCTACCTGGCAACCACTGAGATCTATGCTAATCTGCTCATCGTCGTGCTATCCGTGAACTTCTGTGACCGCTTAGAGCAAACCCATCAGTGTGCTACCTGTGGCCACCCACCTATTCTCCTGCAACATACTGCTCTGCTTGCTGAATCCAACTGTTTGTTGGTCAAGGTAAGGCCATGTATCCTAGTCATATTTCGCAGATTTTTAAATTTCTATCTATTTGCGAGTAGAGTACACAATAGTGCTATGTTCATTGATCTCATTGCCATTGACTTGAGTTTCCATTGCTATGCTATCAATAGATCTATTTATTTTCATCTGTGTCTATTGTCATCGAATTGCAACCTTCGGTGGTCCAGTCTATAATGTAAGCATGTTTCCTTCTCGTGCAAGACAGAACATCCAAGGGACGAGTCACATGTTCAGATTTTAGTCACATCATTTATACATTTCTGCAACTTATGCAAATACTAAGCCACACATAATGAACTGGTATAGTTCCTGCGAGCAAAACAAACCTTGCATTGATCATTGTATGATTCATTTACTTTTGTATCAAATCTTTACTCATGAAGATTGTATAATAATGTCGATATTTACTTTTCAGATTTATCAACAATGCCTGCCTGTTCGATTAGCGGTTGCCCTTCGAAGACCCATGCGAAATCTGAAGGCACTACAATGCATGTATTCCCGAAAACTGTTGATCGAATAAGAGAATGGGTCAGACATTGCGGATATCCACTGGATGAGCTGGAAAGTAGAGTCCAACAAGTCTTACAGGACAAGAGGGGTGATCGATACCACATCTGCAGCCGGCACTTTTCCTTGGACATGTACACAACATCTTGGGTAACAAAGAAGAATAAACGGCGAACGACATGGAAATTGCTCGAAAACGCTATTCCCACTCTATTCGTCCACATTCCGCCACCGGTGAGTCAAGTGTCCGGATTTAGCTTTAGGCCTTGTGGTAGTGTGTAGGTAGCCGAATGGATTAATTGATATTGTAGGTGTTCTATCCCTTGTAATAATTTCGATATTGATATGAGTGTATAGCTTTTTGAATAATGACATTTATCAATATATTCTTTTTCGATTTCATAACCCACAAACGAAATGTATATATATGGGAACAGGGAACTGTGCTGTATTGAGCATTTTTCAAGTATTCTGTCGCCTTAAATGGCTATTTTTAATATTGGCATTTCATTATCAATCATTAATTTACCTGTACAACTTCTTGACTATCCCTTGAATCTGAAGCAAGAACATTCTACATCCTTGACGTGGTCGCAGTTATCAACCACTTCTAGCACGTATCAGGTAATCTTACTAGGTTAATCCGCTACAGACTTGCTTTATGCATGTCAAGTAATAGTTTTATTCTATTGTGTAATTATTTTACCGAATGTTTGGTTAGTTCTTTCCAATTGATATACACCTTAGTTATCGTCCACTGGTGTTTGTTTTCAGTTATAATTAGTGTTATCCATACTAATGCAAGTACTGTCTTTCAGGGAGATGCTGAAGCGTCCGCCACATCTACAACATTTCTAGATGTTCTTCACCAGCAGGAGGTATGGATACTGACAGCTCCATCGAGCGTCATCATCAGAGCTGGAATTCTTGTCGTTTGATTGTTCTACACAATGTTTCATTCGTGGTTAGCCGTTGATATGTACCTGTGCTGTCGACCGCAGGTTTATGTTATGTTTTCACTATTGTAATCCTCACTAATGCAAGTACTAAGTTTCAGGCAGTTGATGGAGCGTCAACCCCTGCACTTGATGCGGAGGCTGACATTCAAGTAATTCCAGGGGAAGTGGAAGCGGGACCTTGCATATACGAATCGGCGCAACAGCTTTCGGAAGTGCGCACTACATCCATAGATATTCTTCAGCAGCACAAGGTATGGATACTGACAGCTCCATCATGCGTGATCATATAACGTGATTCCATTTGCTATACTTTCTTCCCTATTAACGCAAGTGCTGTGTTTGAGGGAGACGACGGAGCTTCCACTACAATCACAACATCCCATTTAGATGATGCAGATGTAAATAAATCGAAGAAAAAAGTCGATGAAATGTGATCATATTTAGATTTTCCTTGATTCTTTTAGACAATGCATCATTTGTGGTTATCTCTTTATATGTACCTGTGCGTTCGACCCCAAGTGTGTGTTATGTTTCCAATATTGAAACCCATACTAATGCAAGTACTGTGTTTCAGGGAGATGACGGAGCTTCCACTACAATCACAACATCCCATTTTGATGATGCAGATGTAAAGAAATCGGAGAAATAAGTCGATGAAATCTGCATATTTATATTTTCCTTGATTGTTTTAGACAATGCATCATTTGTGGTTATCTCTTTATATGTACCTGTGCCGTCGACCCCAAGTGTGTGTTATGTTTCCAATATTGAAAACCATACTAATGCAAGTACTGTGTTTCAGGGAGATGCTGATGCCTCCTCTCCAATACAACCATTCATGGCAGTCCATGCAGAGCCAGAGGTATGGATACTGACAGTCAAAATAGATCATCACAGGTCGAATACTTGTCGTTTGATTGTTGCACACAATGTTTAAATCGTGTTTGGCTATTGAGATGTACCTGTGTGTTCGTCCTCATGTGTGTTTTATGCTAACAATATTTTGATACATAGTAATGAAAGTACTATGTTTCAGGGAGACGATGGAGCCTCATTCCGTGCTGTCTATGCGGATACAGAAAATATAGTCGTTGCAGCGCAAGAGGAAGGGAGGACATGCGGAAACGAATCGGAGCTACAGCGTGCAGATGTTGAAGGTCGAGTCAAAAAAGTTGCAAAGAAAAAAAACCAAAAAAAGTTTAGTTACAAACAGTTCATAACTTTAAAAAAATGTTTGTGCTGGGGACTATTTTATGTTTGTTTCCAGTCAATTGGACTACACTTTATCTTGTGTTTAAACTGAACATCCCTTTTCCAATCTCTCCTCTAGTTACCCGTGGGTGTCAGAACTATACATACACAGACAGTGAAGCAAATGAGAGATGTTGCTTGCCAGACCATGTAGACTATGGAGGAACTATTAATTGAGGCGAGGCGTGTTCAGGCTCAAGATGCTCATGTCCAATGGCCAGAACATGAATTAACTGTGTTTGGAGAATACAGCAAAGTTGCATTGGACCATTGCTACAGTGCGACCGCACCACCACAAGAAGATATTGAATGTATTGAAATAATAGCTCTGAAGTAGTTGCAGATCAATTCACACAATCTACACCCGCCAAAAAATTGCCACCCAAAAACCTGTCGACATTGTTGTGCTCTCCCATCAATGTTGAAGTAACAGATGTCGAAATGACAGAGAATGAACCAGCCGCAGCATCCATAGACGCATCAGAACTTGATATCAGCGATATTACTTCCCAATGTGTTGAAATCTCTGCAACGTCACAGGCCGAAACAACGTTGACGCAGGATGACAGTCTAATGAAAGAGAGCAAATACATTGTATTCGACAGTTGTTTGATGGATATTATAAGTATGCTGAAATATGTGCATTCCGTTAGAGGGAAAGTATGTGGGAAGCCATTGATTAATGTGACTCGTCAAATAAAAGGCAGTAACGTCAAAATAAATGCCGCCTGTAGATTAAATCATAGGTTCTCATGGTCTGCACAAACGATGCTGGGGAAAATGCCAGCAGGCAATCTACTGTGTGCAGCTGCATCACTTTTTAGTGGCTCCAGTTTTAGAAAGTTAGAGGCTTTCTTTCAGTTTGTGGGACTCCATTTCATTTCTAAATCGCTGTACTACATATACCAACGTGATTATCTGTTTCCGGCCATTAGTGATGCTTGGAAAATTGAACAATTGTCTCTAGCAAGTACATTCGAAGGGAAACGTTTCATGCTAGCCGGCGATGGACAGTGCGACAGCCCTGGATTTTCTGCCAAGTACTGCACCTGCCACTTTCAGGACATGGATAGTAAGAAAATTGTGAGTTTGGTGGTCGTGCAGGTAACACAATGTACATCCTCAGTGGCCATGGAGAAACTAGGGTTTATAAAATCAGTGGAATATCTACAATCAAGGGGAATGCACATCGACCTCATAGCCACGGACAGACACGTTTCAATTGCCAAGACAATGAGAGAGCAGTTCCCGCTTATTAATCATCAATTTGACGTATGGCATCTTGCTAAATCAATCAGTAAGAAAATCTCGGCTGCAGGAAAAAAAAAGGTTTTGAAAGTATTTTGCAGTGGCCCCAGTCTATCACCAACCATCTTTGGTGGAGCTCAACAACTTGTGAAGGGTCAGTGGAAATACTACTTGAAAAATAGCGGTCACTGATGCACCACTGTACCAACGTTCACCGCTGGTCAGAAAACCTACATTTCCACCAATGTGAACATGGCCCTTTGTCCACAGAGGAGGCACGGAAGAAGAAGTGGTTGATTCCATCTTCACCGACACACAAAGCCATTAAGAAGATTGTTTCCGACAAAACTCTATCAAGAGATTTGAGAGGACTGACAGAATTCTGTCACACAGGAGGTTTGGAGGTGTTCCACAATATGTGCCTAAAGTACAGGCCAAAGGGCTTGCATTTTAGCTTTCGGGGCATGAAACATCGCACTCTACTGGCGGTCTTGGCCCATAACAGCAATGTCGGACATGAACAATCTAGGACTAGGGGTAAAGTAAGGATGCCTCGCTACACTAAGGTGTTTTCAAAACGAAGTAAGCAATGGGTGATCAAACCAGTCTATGATGAAATGCAGTTGGACTTTGTGAATGGCCTTATTGTTGCTGTGTTAGAGAAGCACAGATATGGAATTTTGGACGTTTCTGTGCAGAGCAGTGATCCATTGCCACCGAACATTGCAACTGTGCCATGTCCACCCGAAGCAGAGCTGGTTGTGAAGTACAAATCCTGGTTTAATTAATTGCAATACGATTGTCTTTTTGTAAATAAATGTTATTGTACAGTGTACCTGTAACCCTAACCCGTAACTTCACCATCATGGGTGGCGAACAAGCTGGGTGTCATCTTTGAATTCGCTCTATTCACCTCATATATGTGTATGTATATATTTTTCTCATGTCTCATCTCATGTAAATGTAAATGCTGCGCACTGTTGCGCACTGTTAACGGAGGGGAGGCTTGCGTATTGCAAATAATAAAACAAACAAACAAACAATAAATCTCACTTTTAACTCAACTCCTAAGGTACTTTATACTTTCCCTGAGCTTCCGCCAAAAATTAAATGTCTCCATAGTTATGATTCTTTGGGGCTGCAAAGCTCGCAGACAACGGGGACAAAATTGGGGGCCTTAGAACGCGCCAAGCGGGCCGTGGCATTTGTGAGAGAAGCCAGTTCGCATTTGTACATTGTGGCGCACTACATAGAGGGATTCTAAACTTCAAGTTCTCACAGATGCCTTTACTACGGGATGTTGCAAATAAAGAATGCGAAGGACAGCGGCTTTGATTTTCAGCTCGCACCCAGAAGAGACCCACAAGTCGCACTGGAAGTATAAGGTTCTATTGTTTTTTGACCTTGAGACAGGGACCATGCCGAAAGAACTTCATTTGAAGGGGGTGCGCAATAACGTAAGAGACGATAAGGCAGAAAATTCAGAAACTAGACCGAGTTTCATTTTAGTTCAATATACGAAAAATCGTTGTCAAGAGCACGGTCGGATTTACAGACTGCATTACGCAGAGACACAATGGAAATTTCAAATATAATGTGAGTAAATCTTTAGACGCTTTTTATACCGGAATGAAGAATTAATGAATGGATGCATGAATAAATGAATGAATGAAGAGCTAGGAAAAGCAAGGAAAACGTGTTCATAGTGGGCACATGGGCATGCAGGTCCACAGGTCTCACCGATCTCGGTCCTTGGCCCAGCTACTTTTCCCTGCACTGCCTAACTGCACTACGGGACTGTCTCTGTATCCTTCAGCCCCTTCTCCCGGCATTTACCTTGCACTTGCCACCAGCTGGCCCTATTATTTATCTTGTATTCTACTAACCATGTACAGCACTTTTACCCCCCTCTCCCCTTCCCCTTGCGCGATCTGAAAGACACCTGGCCTAGTAGGATCGTTGTCTGTCTGCCCTTGTTCCCCCCCTGCCTCGTCGCGCCTTGAAACACTTGTGTATAGGCACGTTGCAAATGCCATATCATATATCATATCATTCCACACGCATGTAGACAAACTGTCATTTCTCATTGTGTGTTGGCCTCGATTTATTTCGTTACTTTTCGCATTGATTTTAGAGCCGAACATACTCCATTGAACTATCCTTGCAAGCAAGTAGTTTCTGATCGGCCGTAATAAATAAAATAATTTTTTTGTTTTCAGGTATTTGATCCCGTTCTGCTACTGTCATCGGTTTGAGACACAGGCAGATGGTTTTTTCAACAGACACCTGCAGCTTCGTGTGAACAACTGGAGCACACTGACAATTTTATGGGACGATCGCCAAGGGCCCACATGCCCTTACGCTGTACTAGTAGCTAGAAGCAACATATCAACCTTTACGATGGACTAGTGCCTAGTTAATGGAACAGCCTTGCGGTTCACCGTGCTTCCAAAGTGCTTCTTTTAACGAAAACCAACACCCTGTGTACCATAAAGGAACAGCACGTGACTCAATATAAACTTTTACGGATTTGTGGATACAGATAAAAGAAAATAAATGGCTTTCGGAGTTCATATGGCAATTGCTGAATATTCTCTAAACATTTAATGTCAAATAAATGTGCTATACCAAATGTACCGTGTTGCTGTTTGATTTTAAAGTACAGTTTCATATTCCGAATTGTGGCGTGCTGTGTTGTGAGATGGTCTGTGTTGGTTTCCGGGTTCTGTGTGGAGTCGCGTAGAAGACGACTGGGCGCGTTTGCCTACGCAGCACAGAAACGTCACGGAGAGAGGCGGGGAATATCAATGTTTTGATAATGTCAGGCTCAGGGGCGGGGGATTTGATTTAGTGCCGCAGAAGCAGTTCAGCCAGGGCGTTGCGGCAAGTGATAGGATTATCACAAAATGGCAGCTCCCTGGTGCCTGTTTTCGCGTGCGTTTAATGGACGAAAACTCTGGTAAGGTCCATAGGAAAGTTTTCTAAAATCGAGCCACTTAGGCTTAAAAAAACATGGCCGACCCGCAGGGACAATAAAAACTTTTACTAGCCCATGTCTTCAAGGACCCGGATCTGATGGTGGGCGGACTGGCAGACGGCCGTAACCTGGTTAGACATAGACAGGGAGGCAGAGAGAATAACCCCTAGGTTCTTCACTTTGCTAACTGGACCAGGTAAAGGGCCATGGGAGGAGGGCCAAAAGGCAGGGGTCCACAATAAAGGGTTGGAGGGACATCCTACCAACAGTACCTCTGTCTTATCACCATTTAGCTTTAGCCAATTCTGGTCCATCCAGATCCTGACTGCCTTTAGGCAGTCATGGTGGCAGGCTGAGACCTCAGTTTGATCCTGATCCAAATGGATCAGGATTTGTGTGTCATCCGCATATGAGTAACAATTAAGCCCATAAGAGCGGATGAAACAGACCAAGGCCCGGATGTGTATGTTAAACAGAACCGGCGAAAGAGAGGATCCCTGAGGGACACCACAAGTAAGAGGACAAGAGGAAGAAAGAAAGGGTGGCATGGCAAGGGTCTGTGTGCGGTCTGAATTAAAAGAGGTAAACCAGGCAACAACAGAGTCAGATATCCCGATCTGTGACAGGCGAGAGAGGAGGATGGGATGGTCAACTGTGTCGAATGCGGTGGATAGATCTGAGGTGACCGCCTAAGGTGACGATTTCCTAGAGGAGGGGAATTCAGATCCAACCCCCAGCTTTAAAAGGTTCCTAGGAGACTCTCTGGCGCAGGCAGTCTTCCAAGGGGCCGAGCCCCTTCAAGAAAGGCTGAAGATGCTAGAAGCTCTTATCAGCTAGAAGGGCGAGCCTCGGCATAAGACGGGCAGTGATAATGAGGACGGTAGTCCGAAAGAAAGTCCACCACATCTACACCTTCAGGACAGGGTTGAACATCAGAGGAGCCATGCGACCCGGAAGAGGGAAGCCTCTTCTACTACCCGGGTCAAGACAAGGAGGTGATAGAGAAACCCGTGGTGGCAGCAAACTCGTTCCAGAAGCTGAAAGAAGGTTTTCTGTGGAAGTTAGCGATACCCCCTGCCCCAGGGGTGGAAAATATAGGTGATGAGCCTGAAAGCCTTACAAGCAAGCAGGTGACAGGTAAGAGCCCATCCAAGAGGCTTAAAATACAGGAAGAATCGGAGGAGGAAACATCCAATATGTTTGGCCAGGAAGCCATTCGACACCCTAGGTCCTCCGAGTGGTCACCCTCACCTAAAGTGACGGCCTACATGTCCCAGTGCCTGTGGAAGCCCCTGGTTAAAGAGGCTAGGTACCGCATGAAAGCCGAGTGCCCCAGACCCGAGCTACTGGGTCAAGTAACAGGCACACCAGAGTTGGAGCACATAATGCTCCCCAAAGCAACCAATTATGCACGCAAAGGCATGGACAGGACTTGGAAGGGCTGCCAAGACATGCTCTTGGATCTAGTTGTTCCTATAGCAAAAATGATGGACCTTGCATAGAGAGCTAAAGACACGGAGGAGCCCATCACTGCTCATACAATCACGAGCTGTGCTCAGAGAGCAGTCTGGATGTTGGGCAGTGCAAACTGTGCACTGTCGTCAGAGAAGAGGAGCATGTTGCTCAAATTCAACAATACATTGTGCGACTTGGCAATTTACGAGGAAGTTGAGACCACACAGGGTCTGTTGTTTGGAGAGACATTTGCGAAGGAGATGAATATGTTTGTGGGAACTTTTACAGCACTAGAGAAAGCCCAGTTGTCCATTAGGAAGATCTTTCCAGGATGTGTTTTTGCAGGGACCGGTCGCTACTGTGATCAGGCGACCGGTCTGTTCCAGGAGCAGAGACGACCTTAGGGACCTAGAGCCCAATATTGGGAGAGCAGACAGCAGGACACCTTCTTCCCATCCCTAGGGAGAGAACCAAGAGGTCATAGAGGTAGAGGCTTCTACCACCACCAAGGCACAGGAACAGGTGAGAGCAATACTGCATGTGTATCCTCCAGTGGGAGGGAGGACAAGTCAGTATATAGACAATTGGCGTGCGATACCAGGCGATGCCTGGGTATTACAGACAGTAGTGGGGTTCACAATGGAATTTGTGGTTTTCCAGAGGCAAACTCAGCCTCTGCAAACGGTGCAAGCTTCACAAATAGGGGCTCGATTATTGGAAGCAGAGCTGGAACAGCTCAGGTTAAAATGGGCTATAGAGAAGGGTTTCCCCCGAAGGCAGGAATACTACAGCAATATGTTCCTAGTCCACAGGAAGTGGAAAGTGAGACCTGTGATAAATCTCAAGGGCCTCAACAGATTGCTCTTGTACCAGCATTTCAAGATGGAGGGGATACATCTCCTCCGAGACATACTAAGAAAGGGAGACTGGATAATGAGACTTGATCTCAAATATGAATATCTCACCATACCAGTCGCGGACAAGCATTGTCCCTTCTTATGTTTTCTGTGGAAGAGGCAGGTTTGGCAGTTCAAGTGTCTGACTTTTGGGCTGTCTTCAGCTCCCTAGCTGTTCACAAGCTCATGAGGCCAGTCGCTGCAGCGATTTGCGAAAGAGGCGTAAGGCTGATTGTGTACCTAGATGACATCCGCTTCCAGGGCCAAGACAAACAGCAGATGCCCGAACAGGTGCAGTGAGTGGCCTCTCTCCTTTCATGGCTGGGGATCTTTCTGGGTTTCATTGTAGACACTACAAGGCAACGCTGGAACTTCCAGCATCCAAACTCAGAGCTATCAAGAAGGAGCTAAGAGGGACTCCCTGGAAGCAGGTAATAGCGCTTTGGAGTCTAGCCAGTGTAGTGGGTCTGCTAGCATCCTCAATACAAGCGATCTTCCCGGGCCCTTTACACTACAGGGCTCTTCAGTGGCTGAAGATCAGACACCTGCAGAAAGGGCTGCAGTATCACCAGCTTGTTCCCCTAGACAGCAAAGCACGTGCAGAACTTGTGTGGTGGCTCCACAACATGGAAGCCTGGAATGGATGTTCCATTTTTGGAGAAGCCCCAGACCTGGTTATAGAATCAGATGCGAGCAGATCAGGTTGGGGCACAAGATGCAGCCAGCTGGAGACAGGAGGAAGATGGTTGCAGGTGGAATTAGACCTGCACATCAACTGCCTGGAACATCTGGCAGTCAAAACACTCAAGAAAGAGTGAAATGTTGCAGATTTCTTTGTATGGACAACATATAATCGGTCCGATACATCAATCATCTAGGAGGAACCAGATCGAGAATACAGTTGAAACTGCACTTCAGAAACCAGGTATCCATCACAACAGAGTACCTGCCAGGAGTGCAAAACGTAGTGGCAGATTGGAACTCTTGCTACTTGAGGGTCACCAGCGAGAGGAGACTGCAGAGACAGATGTTCAAAGGATTCAGGATCTATGGGGTACTCTCCATATAGAACTAAATACGCAGTTGCACTGGTACTTCAGCTGGAGACTGGACCCGGGAGCGGAAGCGACAGATGCTTTTCTCTAGAGTTTGTCCGGACACACGCACTTCAGCTTTACCCCATTTATCATGATAGCCAAGACCTGTGCGAAGATATGCAGGGATAAAGGGTAGGTGGTAGTGATAGCTCCCTGGCAGCAGTGGGAGAAGGGGTGCCAGCAGCAGGGTGTATATCCCGTTTCAGCTCCTGCAGTGCAGTGCAAGTGTTCAATTTTCTAGCATCATTATCACAAAGCAGGAAAGCATTTTGGTCAATAGGCGTTGATAGATTCACCATCTCCGCCAGTCACAAGCCAGCGGACGGCGTTCCCGTTGGCGAGCACCCATCAGTACTCCGGCTGCTTAAAAGATTTAAGATGGTTAAGCCCCCAACCACAAAATACACCACATTGTGGGATGTTAACAAGGTCCTGGACTTGTTCACACGGTGACCAATGTAAAGAAGGTAAGGCATCAAAAGTAAGACAAACACAAGTGACCACAGTTCAAGGGTGTTTATTGAACTTCAAAAAGGGTTGGAAAAACACATATCTAATCCTAAATCTATAGATGGGAGAAAGCTACGACCATCAAATAATAATAGCACAGTCTTAGTGGTGTTCTAGTGGTGTCTTGTCAAAATAAAAGGGCCTATACTTATAAACCTATTGCCAATCCTTACCTCTAAATACAAATAGTGTGGGACACAATCTTACGAAAAAGAAAGAAGTGTTCACAAAGTTATATGTCAGGATGTTCAGGCCATTGGCCTCACCTTCCCACGTTTTCAGCATGGGACAGGGCGTTACACTCGATCTTAGAACAGTCTCTGGCTTCTCTTCCGTGCCCAAGTCTCTTTGCATTTCAAAGTCTCTTCATTCAGAGGGCCTGATGTGACAAACAAACGACAAGTTCCTTCCTCCTTCAGATTTTCACAAGCACTCAATTTCTTAGGCGATTCACTATTCACCTCGGATCCCTCTCAGCCGGGCTCAGATCCTTACAACACAATGTTCGTAAATTATTTATGCATCCAATTCCTCGTAGGATATTCTTTTTCAGGTGATTCACGGTTCACCCCGGCGCCCCCGCAGTCGGGCTCAGATCTCGAATCCCTGTCAGCTGGGCTCAGATACCGATCCCCCTCATTCGGGCTCAGATCCCTATTAACACAATGTTCAATTAGTCTCCCTGTGCTGGGCTCGGGCTAAACCCAAATTTACAACAACTTGCTTTAACCAAAAATCTTTTAGCTTATCTCCCTCCGGTGGGCTCGGGCCAACTTCATCTTTCAAAGACTTTTGAATGTGCCCAGGGTTTTGCTTTATCTGTTGCAGGACCTCTTCATTTGCACAATTCTTTATCACTCTTCACATTTGCCACCTTTCAGCTGGATACCTAACAGATACTTTCAAATGAGCACTCACGTTGTGCCGGACCACTCTGTCTGCAGTATCGTATCTTGGCTTTAAAGTTCAATACCTCACTGCTGTTTAATTGTGTTTGTGTTGCTTGCCACATACGCTTCAAATACTCTCCTCTTCAGTTTTCACTATACAATGTTGCCGCTTGCAACCTTGGCTTCAACACAGAACGGTTTGGTATCAGTCTCCCCAACTCACCGGCTGTGCTGACTTCACTGGCACTACTTTGTTGCAGGAGCCAAGGACAGTACCACGTCGGCAAATGATTCTCCCCGCCTTGACTATCGAAGAGGGAGAGCCCCAGGTATCTCTACACACAATGCAGGATTCTTCAGCCATGATTCCTGGTCTTACGTTTCCCATTCTCAAAGGCTCATGAAAGTAACACTCTTTCATTGAAAAGGTCAAGGGCACTTCCCTCCTTGCAACCCTCTTCGGTCTTGCCGACTTTCACCTTGTACTAAACTGCCATCTTGCATCTTCTGCTTCCTTGTGTGCTTTTCCTTGCTCAGAGTGTGCTTTTGTGCTCCGCCTTTCATCCATGTGGCGAAGTGTGATGGAACTCAGGTGTGTGTAATGGTCAGTAATTTCCTCACCCTGCCTGACCATTGTATTGGGACATGTCAGGTAAACGGCTGGGGTGTTAGTTTGTTTTCTCTCATAGTGAGCTGTCCGTGAGAAATCGTTCATGTTGGGAAAGGGGGATTGAGTTCCTACGTATCCTACTTGGTAGGATGGGGTAAAGGTGTTACAGGGAAGGGGATACTGCATCTCACCATCCAGTGTCCCGCTTCTACTCCCCAAAGACCCCTCACCCAGGTGATCCTCCCGCTCTGTTTCACCCATAGGAACTGGATCCAAAAGCGATTGCTGTGTCCTGGCCACCTGGATGACAAATCCTCGGGAACTAGCGGGTGAGACACCTTCAGGTTTCTCACACCAAGCAAGGATCAGCTGTCTGGAAAGCAGTTGTCAGGGAACCTGGCTATGTTGCTATGCCTGGTATCATGCAGACGAGTGTCTGATGTCAGGGTTCTGGAGCTTGACAGGAAAGTCTTCTATCAGGATGGCATAGCATTTAACATTGGCAAGCGGACTAAAGGGAATTCAGACATCATCTTACCCATACTTTCCAGATAATGCCAAGCTGTGCGTTACACTGTGTATTAAAAGGTATGAGCGAGTATCAGAGCCAGTTAGGCCGAGGGGCATATCCCAGTTGCTGACAGCCTGCAGGAAGCCTTTTCAAGCGGCAGCAGTGGCCACCATAGGCAGATGGGATCGAGAAATATTCCACTGGCGTATAGCGATACCTCCGTTTTTTTGCACACATTCTGTGAGAAGTACCATGGTATCTAGGCCATTAACTGTGGGCGTCAATCTGCAAGATATTCTCAGAGCGGCCGATTGGTCGAGTGACTCCACATTCAGGACTTTTTTAATTTAAGCCGGTATCTGCATTTGGCAGCAGTGGTAGTAAGAAGCTTTGAACAAGGATAATGCCCAACTCCGGTCTTGACATAAAATGAAGATTACCCAGGCGTATAGAGCAGGGAGTCTTTATTCTATTAAAGACCCAGAGGCGAGCATTATCCCGTCCAGTGAAATACAGGGGTGGAAAGGATAGCAGCGCCAGTAGTTTCTTTAACATATTTCCCACCCTAATGGGGCATTCTCAGTTTTAGGAGATGACCAGAAGACTCCATGAGAGGGTGTATTACAGGAGTTCAGCCAGAGTAACGGAGAAAGTGAGACTGAGCCTCGAACGGCCGGATTGTGTGGTTTGCCCAAGTTGGGCTTATTTTGGTGACATTCGTGTGGATTGGTTTTTGGTTGAACGTTCAAGTTTTTAAAAAGACGAGGAAGGGAACCGGACTGTATATGACATAGGGAAGTATGGAGGGTACTCATTGGTTGGATTTTGAACAAGGAAACTGCTGAGACAGGAAAGGACTCATGGGAGAGAGAGTTTTTCCACGTAGTTTCCAGTTGAATTGAATTGGTTAGAAAAAATTGTAGAAAATATTGAAAGGTTTGTTATGAGAATATTTTCTGAGTTTTGAAGGCTACTCTATAGTAGCAATTAAAGGAGTTTAAGCATAATGCTTGCCTTTGTGTCTTTAATAGAATCAAGACTCCCTGCAATGATAGGTCTTTTTTCAAGACAACATTAGCAAGGTCATCAGACTAGGGATCTTTTGGAGATTTAAGACAATTGATTACTAACTCAATCTGACTCTATGAAAACATCCATATTTTATCCGTAGTAACAGGTAGATGCTGAACTGTCCACCCAGAAAGCTAAAAACTAGCCTGTTGAATTTCTCCAAATACCTTTCAGTAATCCGCTTTGGTTGTGGCCATTTCATGCTATGGGTTGTAATGATTAAAAAATGCCCAAGTGTCTTTTTTACTTTATAAAGCAACTAGTGCAAAAGCCTGTCTACACGGACCAAAGTTATGTTGGGTGGAGGATTCCCATAATTGTTTTTGTTAAATTACTGTTGAGCGGCTTAATCGAATGAATTTCTCTTTATATGTTTTAATTGTTTTAAAATATATTTTCTTAGTGTATGCAACTTGAAGTATGCTGTTAAATTGGTATCCCTGTCTTGGGCTTTTTCTGCAGCTAATGGTATGTTTTCAGTGTTGAAATACAAATTTTGTTTGCCTGGAAGATGAACTTGTAAGCGTAAGGCAACAGCTCCCTCTAGCGGTAAAAACAGGTGAAGTGGACAGTCTCTACTGCGCTACTTGAAGTCTTCAGACAAACATACATCTGGATTTTTATTTTACAGTATAGGATGTATAAAAGACACCAGAGAGATTATCCAAGTCTCTGTGTTTGTAGCGAAGGGGCCTAGAGTGAGAAGGTCCGGGGAGCAAGCTGCTAGGTGGATGAAGGAGAAAGGAGCAGGGAGATGATTGGGGTGGTAAAGGGCTAAGATAGAGAGGTGGATGAGAGGAAATAGCATCTGAAAGGAGGAGGGAGAACAAATGCATAGGTAAAGTTCTAAGGTGGAGAAGGAACAGAGGAGATGGAAAGCAAATTGGAGAGAGTGAAAATAGGTGGTAGACTGGAGGAGATTGGAGATGAAGAAGAAGGAATATAGTGGTGGAGGATGTGGTAAGTGAGATCCAGTACAGGTGTCTAACACTGCCTGCACCAAGCCCCCTTGGGGCTGAAGTGGGTACCCAGAGGCAGACAACAAGACCAGTGGAGTCAGACCTTAAGGAAAGTGGGAGAACTAATTTGATAAAGGTGGAGGGCCTTAATATATGTAGCCAAGACATTGGAAAGGCCAAGAGAAATTGAGAGAAGAGAGAGGCCACTGGGAGGCATACTCTGGATTTATTTGTATTGCATTTCATTGGATTCATATAATGCTTTACTCCAAAGCACTTTACAAATAAAATTAGCGGTACATAAAACTGTAACACAATCATGAGTCAATTGGATGGGATCAGAAAAGAGAGGAAGACAGCAAAGAGCGAAGAGGGAGAGGAAGAGGAAGGGTATTCCAGTGCTTTGGTGCAAGTAGCATAAAGGAACGAAAGCGCAATGAGGATCAAGGGGGACAGGGAGCAGATAAAAGAATATACGAGAAATTGAGAGTGGGAGTTGAGAGGACATGGAGAATAGAAAGATAAGAGGCAGGTGGCCAGGCCATGCTGACATTTCAAGACAATACAAAGAAAATGTAATATTAGGCTGGATTCAAAGGCCAGCCAATGAAGATAGAGCATGTTAGGAGAAATGGACTCACAAGGGGGTAAAATGAAAAGAAGTCCAACAGAGGAGATGAGCGGAGAGGAGCTAACTGATAGACTGTAGGGCAACCCACTAGGGAAAAAGGCTAGGTGTTCCCTTTTTAGAGAAAGACAAGAGAGTTTATTCTGTATGGAAAAGGAAAAAGTGACAGGGTATTGCAAATCCACTGTCAAAGAGCTCTCTGATGTTTTACGTACAAGATTCAGGTTATAAACACACAAATTGTCACTTATGACGCACTCAAAATACAGTGTGAATCCCACACACTCATTGGCTGCTGCCTATATCCATGCTAAAGATTACATATAGCCCATCCTCCAATTGGTTCAGCTGTCTTCTCTAGTTCCTCTTCACTACACGTGGGTAACGTCCTCATCCATCAAGGAATGCTAAAAAGCACTTGGTTAACATCAGCTAGCACCACCCTACCTTCGATCCTAACCAGGTGACATGCGCCTGGTTATCATTGTGAACTCAGTGGGCGACTTCGAGGTCAGTCTGGTCCTTGCCTACAAAGCAGCCCTTTTCTCAACCCAGACACTTTGGCGCCCCCATCATGCCTTCCCCACTGTATGGGCATCATTCTTGGCTCTCCTTGACACAAAACATAGATCATGTCATTTCCCGATTTTCCTTTATCAGTGCCCCTCCACTAATCAATCCAGTTCAGGAAGGATTTAGAGCCCATTTCCCTGCACATCTGGTAGTTGAAATAGAGAGAACATCGTTCTGGATGGCGCCAGTGTCTTAAATCTTGGTTTGTGTTTTGGCGTCCTAAGACCTCTGCCTTCGCTCCCAGGAGTATGACCTTGGTGCTAGGCCATGGCCCTTCACTTCTCCGGCTGCACGCATTCCTACCTAATTAGTTTAAAGACCTAACTAATGTGGGGGCACACGCATGTTCCTTTGACCTGCCTGGGAATTGAGATGCAATGGTGGGGCAAGAGATAAAGACTTGTTCTTCTGTATTTTGGTGAAAACATGGCCTGCGAGGATTCAGACCTACTTGTAAACGTGCTGTTAGCTCAAGTCATAACTATTGTGCATATATGTATCGTACATCCAACATAATAACTTCTCCCTGTGTGATTTCCCACTCCTGCCAACTATCCCCACCCCTGAGACAGCCACCTTCCCCTACAGCGTCCCGTGATCATTTACATTATTTTAATATATATCTTTCACAATCTGAATCGTCTAGGAGGGGCTGTGGTCTGAACATCCATCCCAACAAGATAGAAGATAGAGCAGAAGACTTGAGCAGTGGAAGAGTTGTAAGAAAACAGGAGAGTCTTTGTGGCATGAAAAGTGAGCGACAGACAGACTTTCCCGTATATAAAGAGTTGAAAATAGCAAGAGTGTGCAATGGTAGAGATATGAGAGGAGAAGGAAGGAGAGGAGTCAAAGGTAACATCCAAGTTACGAGCAAAGACAGAGGAAAGGAAATGGAGGAATGGGTAAAGGATTGTGGTTGAGGCACGAAAGCAAAGGACCAAGGTCTTAGAGGGATTAAGACATTAGTAGTGAGCAGAAAGACCAAAGGAAGAGATAATAGCGGCTAAAGAATAGAGGAAGAGTGTACAGGCAAAAGAGCAAAAGACATAACACTGATCCTTGAGGAAAACCATAGGAGAGAGGATAGACAGAAGACGAATAACCTGCCCAGCAAACCAAGAAGGTGCGACTAAAAAGGTAGGAATGGTGAAATTGCGTATTGAGGAGTTAAAAAGTGCAGTAAGATATGAAAGGTGAGAGGGATAAACTATAGGAATTAGGGTGGAGGGAAGGGGCAGCTATGGAATTAGCCTTCAAGAGGAAAGAAGAGACCTCAAGAGCGAGAGGAGAAAAGTGGACAATTAAGAGAAGGGAGAGAAAGGGCCAGGGAAGGGCAGGGCTGGGGAAGAGATGATAGTAGAATGGAGGAAAGTGACTTGAGAATAGAAATAGCCAGCAAAATCAGAAGCAGAAAAAGGAGAATATGTAGCAGAGTCAGGAGTCGAGAGAGAGAATACGTTGTAAATGATGAGGATGGGAAAAGATGGAGTCAAGTAAGTTATTAAAGTATTGTTAGTAAAGAGTAGTAACAAGTCATAAGCAATGTGAAGTGTATCAACAAAAGTTCCAGGGCAGATTGCGTTTTGGCCAATGATGTTCAGCCTGACATAGGATGAGTCTAGAGGAACGAAGAGAGGCGTTCATCCAAGACTGGTATAGCTTACAGGAAGGGGAGTAGGAAGAGGAAGGGTGTAGTGAGTCAAAGGTATCCAACATAATGGAAGTAACAAGGGAAGTGGAAGAGTCAACTCATAGAGAGGATAAGATATAAATTAAGAGGTAAGTACAGAAAGGAAATTTGGTACCTGAAACGAACGAATATCACATACATAGCAAATTAGGAATCAGCTGTTGTGCGGAGCAGGAAGGAGAAGAGGAAAGTAACTGAAAGAAGGAAATGGTCTGAAGAATATAGTGGTAGAGCAGACATAGAGGAAGCGGTAGGTAATGTACAGAAGATAAAGTCAAGAGATGAACCAGAGATATGGAAAGGTGGGGTAGAAATATCTAAAAGATGATAAGAATCAGATAGTAGAGGAGCAGCAGAATGTGTAAAGGATGGAGAGAGGGGAAGATTAAAATACCCTAAGTGAGAGTAATAGAAGATAAGAGAGAAATGCGTTGAGATAATCATGTTGCCAGGCTGAGGATGAATAAGCACAGTGTTGCAGTGAAGAAACCGCATAATAAGCATAGGACAGAGGTCTGCAGGGAGATGGAGAGAGCTGCAGCCTCACTGCGGACACCCACAAACAGCCGTGGGGACTTATCCCAGATTTCACCAGGGCTTTGATGTGGAAATGGTGTTAAGAAGGTACCTGTGGGTGAGAGAGATAGGAGGGGGCATGGCTAGTGCCGGTGAACAGGGGGTGCACAGAGGAAGTATACCAAACAGCTGGTAACAGCTAAAGATGGTGTCCCGCGTAGAACAGAACACCTGGAGGCAGGTAGGTGTCCATGGGATCAGACAGAACCCTCTAGTTAAACCAGCACACAGGCTAATAAATCCATCCAGTGAAACGTGTTGTGATGAAGTGGAGTTAGGGGAGCACAAGAGGACCATGAGCCAGGGAAATGTCTCCTAGCCTCCACTAGGGCTAATTAATAGCTTACACATGCCTTCTTCAGGACAGTACAGCAATAACTCATTTGTTGACATGGCACTTGGTTTCAAAGACATTTCTTAATCATGACTTTGTTTGAAGAAACAAGGTGTGAATTATATTTGATCTTTACCTGGCACGAAGTCTGATTTTGCTAGATAAAGTGCACAATGCACACCCAAATATTAAAATATATCAAATTAATAGTGCAGTCTTAGAAACACTCAAGTGAATTGGAGATACAGGTGCGGGATGTCGAATGTCAGCCTTGCTCCATCGGGTTCACTAAGGTTTGAATTCAAAAGATTTCATCTGCTACATTCACGTGTAGTTGGGTGATGGCTTTTCACACCTGGATCCCCCTCTTCCGAGTACAGACCCTTCTCGAATGTTTGCCTCCCTCCGTCGGGTTCACTACGGCTTTTCCTCAAAACAGTTCTCAAAACAATTTCACCTGTGACATGAACACGTCTTTGGGTGACGAGGTTTCACCCTTGGTTCCCCCTCTTCCGGGCTCAGACCCTTCTTGAATGTTAGCCTCCCTCTGTCGGGTTCACCACGACTTTCCAATCAATTTCTCTTATAGCATTCACAAATCTTAATGTCTTTTTAAACAGTTCACCGTGGACATGCCTCTGTCGGGTTCACTCTTGGCAACACACTGTTCTTTGAGACTTTAGACTTTGCCCCTTTCCATCAGCATCATTGCGTCGGGTTCACTCTTGCAAACTCACAATTCCTTTTACTTTCTTATGATGCAGGATTCGGTTCCCTTGCGCTCTCAATAGTTTGTCGGTCAAAGACTTTCGACTGTACTTGGATTTTGCTAGACCCCTGTATGACCAATTTGACCTTTTCCTCGCAGCTCCCCTTCGGCCTTCTGGTATCAGAAGATTCATTCAATGCGGGATCAACCAGAGTCTCTTGAGTGAGCACCCAGACCCCTTGCAGCTGCTTTTCCCTTAACAGTTTACAGTTCTTTGAACTTTCCTCAATGTGCCACCTTGTGACTTTCATTCAACACAATTTGGTTTCTTATCGGTTCTCCCCTCAACATTACCGGCCGTGATGAACTGCATGGCTTTCCTCGTATCTGGAGTCAAGGACGGGACCACGGTAGCGGGCGTCTCTCTCTGTCCTGCTTATCAGCATAGGCAATCTCTGTATACCGTTGACATCTGCTGCAACAAACTCTGGCTATTGTTCATGGTCTTATGTTTCCTTCCACAGAGACTTTGCGGGTCTGGGTCAGAAACAGCAAGGTCGATTCTCTCCTTGTCACCCCTTTAGTTCTTGCCGCCTTTCTCCTCCTCTTGAACTGCCGTGCTTTGATAGCTCTCTCATCGTGCGGTCTGCCTTGCTCGTATTGTGCTTTCGTGCTCCACCTTTTATACCTTTGGGAAAGAGAAAGTGCTGTCAGGTGTGTGTGGTTCTGGTCAATTGCCTGACTCTGCCTGACCCTTGTGTTGGGACATGTGAGGTAAACAGCTTTAGTGTTAGTGCGCCGTCTTTCGTGGTGTAAGAAAGTGTTCATGTCAGAAAAGGGGGGAGATGGGTTGAGTGTTTGAGTATCCTACGTGGTAGGATGGGAAAAGGTGTTAGAAGGAAGGGGCTGGTTGGTTAACTCGGAAAAGTGAACATTGTGGGGTTTGTGACTTGAATAGGGGGCATTTTGTGCAGAGTAGTGTTTTGTCAATTCTAATTGGTAATTTGGGAAATAATGACCAGAGGGATGTGGAAAAGAATGATCAGGAGTATTCGGGTAGGACACAGGAACATAGTGATTCTGGGAGTGATAGTTTCAGGGTGTAACAGGGTTTGGGATCCTAGGGAATTTGTTATATACAGATGTGTTGTTGGATCCTGGCAAGAAAGATTCAATGGGAGGAAGGGAGGCCAATGTAATGCAACCTGTAAATGTCTTGGAGATCTCGTTCTCCTCTCCTTCCCGGTATAATACCACGTATCACCTGTGGTATTTCCCTGAGCGTAAACGTTGGTTCCCCAGCCCAGGAGATCCACCCTTGTTCGTCTACCGCTAGGATTGGGATCTGAGAGGGCCAGTTCTTCCCTGGCCACCTGAATAAGGGATTCCCGGGGTCTACTTGGGAGAATAACCTCAGGTTTCTCACAGTAGTGAATATGGCTATAGCTATGGCTGTGAAGAAGCAGAGTGTGTGGATGGTGTGAGAGTCCGGGATTCATTCATTGAAGGTTTACAGTGAATCTTGTGGCATCTCTGCTACTATTGGATTGAACAAAGGTTAGTGGAATGCAGATTGTGGGTTAAAGTGGGTTACCTTATTACCATTCTGTGAGAGGCTATCCTCATCACTTTAAACATCCAGATAGTATTGTTGTGCATTGTGGCGGCAACAGTTTGGGCTTTGTGACTCCAGGATCATTATAGGTTGCACTGAAGGATATGTTGAGAAGCCTAATGGAACTATTTCCAGCTGCAAAGATTATTTTTTCTGAAATCAATCGAAGAAAAATATGGAGACGTCCAAATCTGTTTTGTCTTCAGATGGAAAAAAGTAGACAGCTTTTGAATAGAGATGTATGTGTTTTTTTATATGCTTTAGGAATGGTTATGGATCGTATATCGGCAGCTCTAACATTTCTAAAGTGGCTTCTGGTGCCTGTAATGATGGAATTTAAGACCTTCTGCATGATCCACAAGGCTTTCTGGGGCCTCTGATCATGCCATTTCCAAATTTCTGTCCCTAAATACTAACCTGCATAGTACTTGTTTAACTCCATATGTCTGCATGAGAAATGCTTCGCCAAACAGAGAGGGGGAGGCAGATCTCTCTGTTTAGCTGGTGCCTTTTGTATGGGAGCGTGGGGTCCACAGGCCCCCTCGCGTTGTACGCTCCTCAGTACAAGGCTTGGACCGTGTGCCTCCGGTAGTGGTATTGCCCCTTGCCCTTATGTAAAGTTGACCACGGTTGACTGCTGCATAGATGGGACTACTGAGCTGGACATGGGGCATCCATTTTTTGTGCCCCCTTTTGACTCCATCTTGGGCAAACAGGCCTCACTGCGATAGTACAGCAATGCTCAGCTCCCCTTTCCACCGCAGCAGCCAAGGACAGAGACACACACACACACACACAAGGCACGCAGGCAGCTGGCTGGCCCCCACCCTTGCACTCCCCCTGGGAAGGAAAAGCTCTGCACTTCCATTCTCACGCTGAGGCTGGAGAAAGTTGCAACAATCAATATGCTACAGTTTTCTTACTCTGAGATCACTGTTTGCCTGAAAACCGGCATGTGAACCAAGATGAGCTAAGCACTTTCTGCTCGATTCGTCCTCATGAACGTGCAAGCCACCCACCCCCATTAAAACAATTTATTGCCATCCTGACCCTGCACCCCCTGTAAGGTATTTCTTTCAAGTGCCAGACCCACGCCTGTGTTGCGAAACCCACCCAACACACCCACTACTAACCTTAAGCATTTTTATTATTATTATGCTTTTACTTGCACTAATGAATTTGAAACCTAGAAAGAGATGCGAACATAGCCTGATTCTTTTACATGCACAATAAAGGTCAAGGCCTTCAATTAAAGCCACGAATGACCCAATTGTACTGACAATAATCATTGTGTGTAACTTATGTAGAAATGTGACAAGTAGCATAAAATGTTTTAAATAAATTGTCATTTAGTATGCAACAATACTAGCTTAGGTAGTGACCACAGTGACCGGACCCTGACCTGCATGGAGCACAAGATGTTTGACGTCCGTCAGCTACTCACCCAACCAGGAGGAAGAGATGCTACCCACACCGACAGCACCACACCGTCGGGCCAATCGGGTCCATTTAGTATTTTTTGTTAGAGTTACTTTAATATAAATGTTGGCACAGATGTAAATGTTTTGGGAGAGTTCTTTGGGTTATTTCCTAGCTGGAGAAATAAACCATCCTTGGAACTCTTGCAGCAGGGTCTCAGTGCCTCTTTCCCTGACAAGGGGTTTTTGCCTGTTATTTTATTTCTTTTTCTCTCACACGTAGTAAGACGGGAAAGGCACCTACATTTTCTTTAGAACAGTGTCACTGCCCCTTTTAGACTTTCAGGCAGACTCCTTTAAGTTCCATAAACTTATCAAAACTCTTCTTTTGTCTTTCTCTTTCCCTCTCTGGTTTCTCTGCTAACTGATCCCACTGCCACTGAGAATGGGGGCCTGGTGCCTCATGAACTTCACAGGTTTGAGACACTATACCTAGTTGACACTAGCATCCCCGCCGGCCGTGCACCCCACTGTTGGGATTCTTACACCCTAGCACCCAGGTAGGGGCCTCTGTTGTGGAGAAGGAAACCGTTAAGCCCCTTTAAGGGCAAAGCACATGGTCAAGGGAGGTCACAGGAGTGGGGGGGGGAGAGGAGAGGGACTCAGCATTCAGACCCGGCCCAAGAAAAACACACCAAAGACCACAAGGGAAAAACAGTGTTACCAATGTGGGTTGAATACCATCACAGGGGACAGTGCCCAGCCATAGGACAGATGTTCATGAGGTGTGGCTAGGAAAATCATTTCCAAGCAATGTGCAGAGAAAAGATCCACACCTCCCGGAACAATGAGACTACAAGAACAACCCCAAGGACTCAACTACAAGATGTACCCACATCAATATACCCAGAGGACAAACCTGGGAAGAAACACATTGCCATTCCTACCTCAGACTGGAATGGTAAGAGCAATGGAAGACCTAGTGCTACAAACACTGCCACAATACTCAGAAGAATACAACTACCCACCAAACCCAGTAGGATGCTACACCCGCTACCCTGAGAACCGTAGCAGTAACTATGGAATAGACCCATATCTAAACCCACAATCCAGCTACATCCAGGACCCATATGAAAACCCACCCGCAGATCGTGAGGAGGAGAGACAGGACCAGAGAAGGTACGGTCCCCAAGACAAATACAGCAGGGTGTACCTGAGACTGATCAGTGAGGCAACAGACGACAGTGCAGCCCGGAAGGTCACTGTCCAAATAGGAGGACTGAACCATTTGTTCATCGTAGACAGAGACAACCATAAACATCATGAACAAAACCCTATATCAAGCAATAAAAGACGTCTTACCCACTATGCCCATCCCAAGCTCAAATATTTCAATGGGGTGTGGCACACCCGCTCCAGTCCACAGGACAGTTTCAATACAACCTGTATCACAAGAGCCAGAGGGAGCCTGCAACCATCCGTGTCATACAAAGCCCCTCAGCAGGGCGATGACTGCTAAGCTACCGCACAGCATGGGCACTCGATCTGATAGACATTCATTATGATTAATTGGAAGTCGTCCAGGGTCTCCCAATGGGGGCTCACGAATTGAACACAATGTTGCACCAAGAGATGATCCTTGACATAAACAAAGCCTCATTCTCTGCGCTATTCAAAGGGGTGGGTATGCCGAAGGGTTTGGTGATCTTCCTCCACATTGACACGAGTATCACACCCGTACCCCAACACCCACATTGTGTTGGCTTTCACCTGAAATTGCAAGTGACACAAGAGTTACAACTCCTCCTACACAATGACATTATCAAAAGAGTAAGCGGCCCAACACCATAGGTGTCACCACTAGTTGTCGTCCTGAAGGAAAACGACCAACTATGCCTCTGCGTCGGCATGCACATATGAAATGCGGCCATCCAAAGAGAAAGGCACCCAGGCCCAAATATAGAAGACATGATGGCGATTGAACCAGGTCAACCGATTCTCCAAACTAGACCTCAATTTAGGGTACCACCAGTTGGTCATTCACCCCGATACTAGACCCATCACCACTCTCGCTACACATGAAGGACTCTTCCTCTATAAGTGGCTTAATTTTGAAATATCTTCTGCTGGAGGAATATTTCAGGAGACTATTTGCAGACTAATAGCACCAGTACCCACTGCACTTAATTAAAGTGATGACATACTTGTATTCGGCTCCTCTTAAGACCAAATGACTAAGCCCTACTGCGAGTGTGAGAGATTCTACAAACAGCAGACCTTACCCTAAATGGGTCCAAATACGCCATCAATAGATAGAGCGTGAGATTCTTTTGGCACATCTTCACAGACCAAGGCATAACGGCGGACCCCGAGAAGGTTAGTGCAATAGTTGACTTGACTCCACCAACAGGAGTTGCAGAACCGCAATTGTTCCTGGGTATGGCAGGATACTGTGCCCGCTACCTTCCTAACTATGCCACACTCACAGGCCCACTCAGAAAACTATTCCAAAAAGACACCCCATTTGAATGGGACAAGGCTTGCAAGATGCATTCCAAGCAAAAAAGATGGATCTCATTAACATGCGCAGACTGGCGTATTCGACCCGGAGCGAGACACTGAGATAACGGTCGACGCCAGCCGGTGGGCCTTGTGGTATACTCGCCCAAACTGAACGCAAAGGACCGCACATTGTCACGTATGCGAGCAGAGCCCTATCATTCACTGAACGAGCATATGCCCAAGCTGAACGAGAATGCTTGGAAGCAGTGTGGGCATGCACAAAATTCCACCACTTTGTCATCGGAAAGAAATTCGCACTCATAACAGACCACCAAGCGCTCTTCCCCATCTTTGGAAACCCGAAAACCAAAATGCCCCCACGCATTGAAGATGGGGCATCAGGCTTCAGGAGTATGACTTCCGCATCATCCACAAAACCTGAGGTGATGCAAACCCGGTGAATTACCTATGTCGGCACCTGGAGGGCAAGGAGATGACACAATGAAAAGGAGGCAGAGCATTACATCATGTATCTGTCAGAGAATGCACTTCCCTTGACGCTCACCATTACACTATTCTCTGCCAAACGTAAAGCAGACCACACCATACAAGTAGCAGTGCGACTCACCAACACGAACAGGTGGAAAATTACTGACACAAACCATTTGTGAAAGAGGAGGTAGACAAAAAGGAGCTAAAAAGGATGGCCAAAATACAAGGAGAACTAGCCACCACAGAACAAGGTGTCCTACTGTGAGGAAGTCGGCTAGAAGTCCCCAATTGCCTGAGGAAGACAAAGGTAAATATAGCACACTAAGGACATTGAGGGATGCTACTCAATCAAGTATGGTTCCCATACGTGGGCACGGTAGTCGAAAACATATCAACACACAGCCAATGCCAAGCCTTTCAGAAGGGAGCAGTAAATGCACCCCCATGTTCCCTGAAGATTGTGACACTACCTGAAGGGCCCTGGCAACGAGTAGCAATGGACTTCTATGGACTCTTAGAAGAGGGTAGCCACCTACTAGTAGCACTGGACGAATACTCAAGATTCTCAATAGTCAAACAGGTGCAGTCCACAGCTTTCCACCACATAGTGGGACTAATAGGCAAACTATTCAGTGAATGGGGAGTACCAAACATTGTGAAGACCGACAATTTGTACCCATTCCAAAGACAAACATTTCTGAGTTTTGCAGCACACCTAGGATTTCAGCATCAAAGAATCACCCCGCTGTGGCCACAAGCCAACGGGATTGTGGAGCGATTCATGTCCACCATCAAGCGGCACCATCAAGCGGCACCATCAAGCGGCAAGACAGAATGCTCTCCTCAATCAAATACCCCTTCCCCAAGCAGTGTGTCAAATGCTGAGAAGCTACAGGAACACACCACACGAAGCCACTGGGAAGACACCAATAGAGATAAGGATAAGGTACAAACCCTGAACGTGCCTAGTACGACTGGAGGACTACACTGCAGAGCTAGATGCAGAGATGAGAGAACAAGACACTGAGAAGAAAAGGAAAGCCAAGGAATGAGCAGAAGGGCAAAGGAACCATGACTACTGATTGGAGAGCGTGTCCCAGTGTGGCAAAGACAACAAGGAAAGACAGATTTGAGATATGACCCAGAACCATTCCTCGTGACTGAAGTCAAAGGGTCGATGGTCACTGCGACTGGAGATGGACGTGAAATAACTCGGAACGCCTCAAGCTTCCATGACTCCACACGTCCGAATCTGAAACCCCTGAGCTGGCACAAGGTGAACAACAGAAGAACAGGAAAGATCAGCTGGATGAGGATCGACAAGAGTCAGAGGAAAGACCAGGTGAGATCCACGAATCACTTAGAAGACCACATCGAATGGCGAAGAGGCCATCATAGTTGATCGAGCAAATGTGAGCCTAGGAACTCTCATGATAATCAAGAGGGAGGTAGGAGAAGGAACCAGTCAAGCCCCATTAAGGGCAAGACACATGATCAAGGGGGTGGAGTGGAACGGGACGGACAAGGGAAGGAAGGTCTGTTATCTCTAGCGAAGAATAAAGGGACGTAGTGCATATCCCTGGCTGCGGGTGGTTCATGGCCGCCTGGCCGACTTTCCCCCACAACAGCCTCCCACATTGGCACCCATTGGCTCTTCCTTCTCGGGCTCCTATCAGCACTTGCCCATCCGTACTCCCCCTTTCATTAATACGCTTCTCTTACAGCACAATGCATATGTGCATTTATAGTAGTATTGTGTACAATTTCCTGGTATAAGTAAAGGAAATGCAGGTGGAAAATATTTGTAATACATTGTTATGTGACAGTGTGTTGAAGTTTAATATGTTGATAGGGTTACATGTAGAGTTTTTGGAAGTGATTGCTGGATGGATGTGTGACTGTTCAAAAGCAGGCAATGAGGGAGTGTTGCAAACATAAAAGTGAAAAGGGTAGAAGAGAAGGGGCTGTCTTGTGCGTATGCAAGAGAAAGGTATGTGGGACAGAAAATTGTTTCCGTCCTTTTTTCTTTTTCTTTACTATACAATTGTCCATTATTCCCATTAGCATAGTGCAAAATGCTAATGGATATTTTGAAGAATCTTATTGAGTCCAATTACTTTATTCATAAATATACATAAGTAGATGAAGGGAGGGGTGTTTTCCAGAAGAGGCCAGGATGTAATTTGGGGGAGTGAAATTACAAATACGGAGGGGCAGGTGCACAGGGGAAGGTGTTAGACGTGCCTTAGGGGCAGTGTTTTTCATGCTCCTTGATTGCAGCCTCGAAAGCACTTTGAAACTGCTCCCCCCTTGCTGAGTGGAGTGTTGCAGTATATACAGAGTACTCTTGTATTTGTAAGATATGGATCAACAGCCTCTTTTATCGCCCGAAAGGTAGCTGGTGGGATCTTCTGCCCCACATAATTACACTGTGTGGTGGCAGTATCGGTTAAGGAAGATGAGGTAGAGGAAGACAGCCTACTACTTTGTGAGACAGGAACAGCCTTTCTTAGAAAATCCCGGTGGTTGGATTTGGTGTGGGCATGCATGGAGGTGGTCCCGTAGGAGTACTGCCCAGGCTGTCTGCAACTGAGAGTGCATTTGACCTTGATAGCCTGAGCTTTTGGTGCACCCCAAATGGTGGTAAAGCACCACCACACCCATGATTCTCTATGGGTGCTGGAGGTAGGCAAATCTTCATGGTTCTCTTGATTCTTCTCTGCATTCTTGTGCTTTTTCCTTTCTCCAAGCCTTCCAGCTGGTGGTAGTGGTGGTGGTTCCCCGGGAGGAGGGCTGGCCATGGCTAATGTCATGTTTGAAGTTAAATAGCAGTTGTGGTAATACTTTTCCAAGAAAGTGCTCTCTCCAAGATTGCAGATAGAAAATCAGTAAGAATAGGTCTAGGAGGTGTGCAAGGGTAAACTTTAAGCTTGGAACTTGCTAGAGCAGCTGAAAATGCAGCTTCAAACTGTTTGCGAAGCACAGACACGTTTCCGAAGACGTCATCAGGGCGCACGTGGCCATGTGGCACGGTACTGAAAGTCTGCGATGAAGTTCGCGAACGTCGGTCAAAAGGTCATAAAAGTGTTAAGAATGTTGCTAGGAGGTGGGGAATGGCACCGTTTTAAGTTGAAACTTCCTAGATTGATCAAAAAATGTTTCATTGGGGGGTGACTATGATGTTATGAAGTTTTAGCAAATTAGAGTGCACTGGTAAAAACCTACGAAATTCAGTGAAAAAACTTTGTTAAAGGGACATTATGGTTAAGTTCCACTAATAGAAACCTATAGAATTCAGTGAAAATACTTTGTAAAAGGGACGTTATGGTTACAAGTCAAACTGAAAAACCCCAGAGATTCGCCAGTTACGATGAGCTCAGCAACCATAACTCGCACTTGCACCGTGCACTGCTAAGGCTAACACCCATGACATCAAAAATGAGGAGGAGGAGGAATATAAAAGACCAGGTGAAGAAATTACATTTCCAACGACAAATCCACTCAATCAAAAAGGAAATCCATAAGGCCAAAAAGAAATACTATGGACCTCTTTACGAGGTAGGAGGTAAGGGAATACCGGCACCGGTAAGGTTGCCGGTGCCGGTAATCCCTTACCTCCATATTCCGAGGTCCCTTAGCGAGTCCCTTCCTTAACGCCTGGTCTGACCAGGTGTTAAGGACAGGACCCGCTAAGGGACTTCATTGCGGTACCGTTATTAGCTACTTCCCCATCCCCATTGAGCCCTATGGGGGCTCAAATGGGAATGGGGAATGGTTCTCAGAATGGGGACTTACCGGGTCCTCCAAGGTTGGACTGACCCGGTAAGTACCCATTCCGAGAACCCGGACCCAATATGCGGTAAGGTGGTAGTCATGGTGCTAATAGCACCATGGCTACCTCCTACCTCGTAATGAGGCACTATGACAACAGAATCACCAAAGCTGCCAACATCCAAAAAGAAATGTTTAAAATCATAAACAAAATGAGAAAACCCCCTGGCTGCAACAACACACCGATACCTTCAGTGAAACTATGCAACGAACTTGCAGACCACTTCAAAAGCAAAATCAGCACCATCCAACACCTCATACAAAGCAGACCAAGCAACCACAACATACAACCCACCCAGCCATCCGGGAATCGCCAGAACAAACTCTGAAGTATCCTCCAAATATCAGCAGAGGCATTTGTCAAGATGGTAAACAATAGCAACAAAGCAGGCGCCCCCATGAATCCCTAACCCCCAGACATACACAAACCAAACCTCACACAAGGAGCACCCATGGAATACTACAGAAACCTTTTCAAGAAATCACTTTCAACAGGGAAAGTACCACAAGCATTCAAATTGGCATACATCAAGCCACTCCTCAAGGACACAGACGGCAAGGTGAAGGACCTCTCCTACTACAGACCCATCTCCAATATCCCTGTTATGTACAGGTGCTCTGGAGCTTCATGGCATGGAGGCTCTGGACCCTGGTGAGAGTAGAGGTGGTTGGCAGGTGAGCAACCCACACCCAACTGCTGCAACTGCTGCTGTCCCCAAACCAATAAACCCTCTAAGCTTACCTCTGTGTCTGCAAGGTTATTCTTGACATTGTGGCAACGAGTGGGGCCGGGGACCGCGGCGGCAACCTCCCTGATCATGCCATTGTGCTTGCAGGTCCAGCCCAAGGATGAGAAATGGAGCGATCGATCGGAGCATCTGAAAGAGAGAGAAGGTAGGAGACTACAGCAGTGCACCACCATACCCTAAACCCTGCGGCACTGTAATGCCGTCCTCACAAAGAAAGCCACCTCGACTAAAAAAAGGACAGGTCCTGGCTTATTGCACATGCGCTCGCGTCACTCAAGAGGCCCAGCAACTAGGAAGGGTTGCCTAGACAAACGCATGCACACAGGGAAAGCCACCTCGGCTAAAAGAAGGACAGGCCCTGCCTCACTAAGCATGCACGCGCATCATTGAAGAGGGCAAGCAACTAAGAAGGGTTGCCAAGAGAAAGGGCACGCACACAAGGCAATGCGCAAGACTGAAAAGAACATTAGAGAAAGAGGAAGTGTCTCAGAACGTGCGACACACAAAGGAAGAAATACCCACAATACGCATAATTGCCACAGAAAATACAAGAGAACAAAAGGGGAATTTTATTGATCACCACCCATTAAACTTTAATTTAATGATTAAAGTTAGAAGAAACAGCATTTATTAAGTAAAAATCTTTTCTTTTTTAAAGGGCGAAAACGAAATAAGAACTATAAGCCCCTTCAACAGCACCACAACATACAGAACATCACTCCTCCATGTTCCTTTCTTGCTACCTCTGGTGAACCTCCAATCTCTTGTGAACAATGGACAGATTCATTTCAAGTGCAGCTAAGAGCAATAGATGGAGCAAAATTTTACGATAAACTCAAGGAAGCCTCTCTTTTGAATTGTCTGGAAAGTGAGGGCCTGCGCATTTTCCGTAATCTACCAGATATAACGCTACAGGATGGGGGGCGGGTTATACAGCCACCCCATCACCCAAGAGATATGATGCAGCTATGGCAAAACTGGAACGTCAGTTTGGCAATAAGAGCAATGTTGTCCTTGAGCGTTATTACTTTTTCACGAGAAAACAAAACAAAAGAGAATCAGTAGATAACTACTTAGCAGCACTCAGAGGGTTAATATCAACTTTCAAATTTACCGGGGTGGCAGACGAATATCTCGGAAACCAATTAGTGTAACACACAGCTGACCCACAGCTGAACCACACACTCAACAACACACACTCAACGTTTATGGCAGGCAAAGGATCCCATCCTTGAACAAGCAATAGAAATCGCCAGAACGATAGAATTGGGGAATAAATGCATCAAAACAATTCAACAGTCATCTTTAACAGAGAAGGTACTACTAGTGCCAGAAGATCAAGAAAATTAGAGCACTGACGTGGCTATGAAAAGAAGGGGTCCAGGCTCCATGAAAGAGAAAGGGAATTGGTTTGAAAGCCAAGGCAGAGCTAACAATCATCCATATTCCAGATGTTATTGTTGGGGTTTTTTCAGACATGTTGATGGCACAAAAGAGTGTCCCGCCAGTACCGTAGAAGGTTTCAAATGTGGCTTAATAGGACATTACGGAAGAGTTTGTAAAAACCCACGTGGGAAAAATACAAAGCTAGGAACTATCAATGCCCTAGAAGAGATAGGAGGACTGAATAGCCTTCTTACCATTGTACAAGAGAGAGAAATATCCACGGTTATCTTCTCAATCAATGGTTGTACAAAAAAAGGACTATGGGTACGTTTATAGATAAATGGCCACACCCTAGAGATGATGATCGACACAGGTTCTCCGTACCCCATGATAGATTGCAATGTATTCACTAACATCTTGGGTATAGTGGGGCCGAAAAAACTAAAAGCTATATGTGTCAGGGTTTTTGGCTTCGGCAAAAGCCCCATCTGCATCCTAGGTTACAAGTGGATTCTTCTGAAATGTAAGGATAGGTGCACATATTGCAAATTCTACGTAGCAAAAAACGAATCTTCCATTGTAGGGCGGGAGGAACAATCTACTTTATGTATGAAGATACATCCAGGAGAGGCCCAACCCATCTTGAGTGTCAAAGAACATACAGCTCTATCTCAAGATAGAATAGCAAGTAAGTTTCCTGAAGTGTTCACTAATACTATCGGAGAGCTTAAAGGATTTCAACATTGTATAATACTAAAGAGAAATACCAAACCTGTTGTACACAAAGTATGTAACATACCAGTGTCACGACCCTCAGCCCTGACCCCCACTGGCATGCCCATTGGCCAGGTGGAGTCAGGACTCGGATCGCAAATAAGGCCGGGCATCCACCTTTCAGGCCCTCTTGGGGCCAGTCCTGGCGCATACCCAACATCGTTTATATGCAAAGCTTGAGAAATGTTTTTTTCACATCACCGAAGTAGAATTTCTTGGTTTCGTCCTCTCGCCAAGAGGCATCAGAATGGACGTACATAAGGTAGACGCCATTCTAAAATGGCCATCACCAACGTCTTTGAAAGGGATACAGAGCATGCTGGGCTTTGCGAACTTCTACCACCGATTTATCTCAGACTTCTCTCAGGTTGTGCACCCGATCACAGTACTGCTACAAAAAAGCAATAAAAGGTTCGCTTGGACCGAGGAAGCGGAAAGAGCCTTTCAGGAACTGAAACGAAGATTCACCTCCGCCACAATCCTGCGGCATCCTCATCCAGACCTCCCTTATGTTGTAGAAACTGATGCTTCCAGTATGGCAATGGGAGCGGTCCTTTCACATAGGGACCCAGAAACTGGCCAGCTGCATCCTGTGGCCTTCTGGTCAAAAAAGTTCTCACCCCCTGAAATTAATTACGCCATCACGGACAAAGAACTCCTGGACATCATGTCCGCTTTCAAGGCGTGGCAACACTATCTTCTGGGGGCTAGACTCACGCCAGTACGGTGGGCCCTTTTCATGCCGAATATGACTATGTAATCACATTTCGACCAGGGGTCAAGAATGGAAAAGCTGACGCCTTATCTCGAATGGGCATCGATGAAACGGTATATACAACCCTAGACCCGGTACCCATCATACCAGAAGACAAACTCTTGGGTATCACGATAACCATAACACAAGCAGAATTACGAAACAAAATTAGGCAGGCAATGAATCCAGATGCTTTCCTCGCATGGCAAACTCAAGGAGAACAATATTGCATCAAGGATCAGTTACCCTTTTTTAGAGACCGGCTATATATACCCAAGAAGGAGTTACAATAGCATATCATTTCAGATTACCATGACTCTCTGATCGAAGGACAATCTGGGATCGCCAAAACCTTAGCTATGGTGAAAAAAACATTTGGTGGCCTACCTGGCGTAAGGACATTGTCCAGTATGTTCGGTCTTGCGGTGTCTGTGCACAAAATAAATCACAAAAACAAAAACCATCGGGTCTCCTACAACCATTGGACATCCCTCCCGCTCCATGTCACACTCTCTCCCTTGACTTCATCACTGATCCGCCCCCCAGTCAAGGCTTTAATACCATTCTTGTAGTTGTGGATTTGTTCTCTAAAATGGCACATTTTATTCCTCTCAAAGGCCCCCCAGACGCATCCACCTTAGCAAAAGTGTTTCTGGAAAACATTGTTAAGATACATAGTTTCCCATCAGTTCTGGTCTCTGATCAAGGCAGCCAGTTTGTATCCAATATTTGGAGAAAATGTTGCGCAATGGCCGGCTATCTACTAGTCACCACTCCCAAACGGACGGCCAAACCGAGATGCGCAACCAGACCCTCGAGCAGTATTTACGGTGCATGCTGCACCATGAATTAATAGTTGGAAGGACTTACTTTGGATAGCCGAGTATGCACACAATAGTTCCGTACATTCTAGCACGGGACAAACACCTTTTTACACCCTGTATGGCAGACATCCACGTACCTCAGAACTCGACCTTCCTGCCAGCTTGGAAATGCCTGCAGTAAAGACTCTTCACACAACCATCACTCAGGCTTTCAAAAAGGCAAAAGAACATCTCATTCATGCTAAGGAAAAATAAAAGCACTTTGCTGACCAACATCGAATAAAGGCCCCAGACTATCAGTAGGGGTCAGGGTTTGGTTAGCTGCCAAATTTGTACCCATCAAAGGAAACCAGACCTTCCATCTCCGATTATTAGGACCCTATAACATCCGGGCAATTATCAACCCGGCAGCCGTCAAATTGGACTTACCACCTAATCTACAAATCCATCCGGTATTCCATGTATCCCTCTTAAAACCAATGCAACTCGGTACACGAATCAAGACACCACCAAAACCCATACTTATTGATGGAGAACCAGAATTCGAAGTCAAGGGCATCCTGGACTCTGAATACTCTAGAGCCAAGTTATATTATCTCGTCGACTGGAAGGGATTCTGACCCCAAGATCCTGGGAGCCCAGTGAGAACATCCATGCGCCACGTCTGGTCAGGAAGTTTCATCAGAACTTCCCAACTAAGCCTGGACCAGACAGGAGAAACATCGTGGGAGGAGGTTCATACCCACTGAAAGACATCTGCTCAAGGAATTACTTTATTTAAGCTTTCAGCCAACATGGAGGCATCCACATAGCTTGATTCCTAAGAACCAAGGTATGCGGTATAGTGTTTTGGGTGTGGTGGCCTAGGGACTACTTTACCTGGACTACTTTGCAGAGGCTATTTAAACCACACCCGAACAAGACAACACGCTTCGTTTTACTTTGCTACTAGCAACGTGACGCCCACCATGTCCAGCTTTCTCACGAGCCTGACAAAATCCGGACCTGCAGAAAGACAAAGAACATCGTTAGCAGCAGAATCCTACCTGCACTCTCCATCCTGGACAGCTTCGTTGGAACGGTTCGCCGCCCGGATCGAAGGACCTGAGAAAGGAAGAAAGACATCATTAAAGGAGGTAGTAGAGACATTACAACCACGAATTGCTTAAAGACTTACCTGGCTGGTTGCTTTTCGACCGGCATAGCTCCGGAACTCCTCCCACGCTGGGAGCACACCGCGACCTATGAAAAAGAGAAAACACAGGTCAGCAAAGATAAGACGTTGCAGCGCTGCGCAAAGCGCCTACTTACCGCCTCATAGCACTTACTGTGCGCCATCATTTACCGGCGAGGACCAGCCTACCCAGTTCGCCAAGCGGACGCTCCTCTCACCTAAGGGAGACAAAAAAGAGACATTATCGAACAGAGAAAAGGCATGCAAGAATAACAACACTATAAACCGCAATAAGACCTACCTGATGGACATTACTTGGGCCGCTGTCAGTGAAGTAACTGGACCGCACACGCCCACGAACGACAACGCTTCCCTGCCCAGAAAGCAGGAAGAAGAAACAACCAACTTCAACAACAAGGTGAGAAGAGAACCCGGAGGGGCTGAAATCACACGGGAGGTGGGGGGGTAACTTACCTTGGTCGTCCAGTCCTAAACACAGTCTTCCTTTCCAGGCGGAATTTCCACCGAGAACCACACCAGGGAATCACTGAGAAGGGCACCAGTGACCAACTGGCTGGGTGGCATCCCCGTGGATACCAGGTGAGCGTGACAACCAGTTGGCACAAAAGATGCTCTACGAGGGGAGCTTAGAAGGTTGTGCAGCAAACAAATCATTGAACGATTGAAGCCTCTAAATGGCTGGCCCCCATTATTATCGTTCAGAAACCTGAAAACAGCATCAGAATATGCGTAGACTTGAGGGATCTCAACTCCAATATATGGATCGACAGACATCCACTTCCTAACATTAACAAGATGTTGTTGACAATGAAACCGGCCAAGATATTCACAACTCTCAACTTGTCGTTGGCTTATCATTAGATTGTGCTGGAAGAGGGTCTACACACCTCACATCCTTTGTGACACCTTTAGGAGCATTCAGATTCAGGCGTATGTCATTCAGTTTAGCATCAGCTGCTGCCGTTTTCCAGAGACAGATGCAACAGTTCATCGAGGGCTTGGAGGGGTTCTACTACTTTCAGGATGATATATTTAACGTGGCCAAGTCTGGGGAGAAACATGATGTGAAGTTGTTGGGAGTGCTACAAACTATTCGTGACAGAGGACTCACTCTCAAGTTGGAAAAGTGTATGATTAACGTAACAGAAGTGATGTATATAAGGCACATCATCAGTCAAGACGGAATAAAGCCCAAGGCCAAATTGGTAGAAACTATTTTAAAAATATCTGCACCAATGAATAAAGACCAACTACGCTCATTCTTGGGCATGGCAGAATACTATTCAAAGTTTGTGCCAAATTTTGCTGACAAAACTGAAAATATGAGAGCACTCATGAAGAGGAACGCAGTGTTTGAGTGGTCTGAACAATACCACAAGGAATTCACTGACATTAAAAAAAGAGTAAGAGAAGAACCCACACTCAAGATGTTCTCGCCATCTGCCACTAACATTTTGATGGTTGATGCATGCGGCATCAGTCTGGGGTGCGTACTTAAACAGATCCAAGAAGGAGATGATGTAGTGATAGCGTTTGCTTCACGTGTATTGAATAAGGATGAAAGAAATTACTTTCCATTTCAAGAGAGAGGCCTTAGGAATTAATTGGGCACTTAGATACTGCAAAACATTGTTATGTGGTTTACCAGTGACAATTGGACTGATCATAAACCTCTCTTCCACATTATATCCTCATCTAAATCTCTTTCTACTTCGCCAAGAATAAACAGGTGGTTGGTGGACATAATGTAGTACAACATCAAATTGACATACCGTCCAGGCCATGACAACGTAGTGTCGGATTGCCTGTCAAGAATTCCTTGGAACAATGCAGATAAGGAAAAACAAGATGAGGATATGGATAAATGTATTATAGCAGCAATTCAACCAACCATCTCCAGAGAAGAATGGGAAGAAGTAGGGAAAGGAGATGAAGAAATGATGTGGCTTGAACGCATAGTTCAAGAAGGATGTAGAAAGAAAATAAATACATTCCAAGGATATTCACAGATAAATAATGAGATATGCATTGACCAGAGATGCATACTAAGAGGGGAATGACTGATTCCTCCCCAATATCTTCCAGAAAAAAATCTACAGTTAGCGCGTGAAAGACATTTAGGAAAGAACCTTGCAAAGAGACGACTAAGAGAAAATTACTGGTGGCCTGAAATGTTGAAAGAGGCTGAGGAACTTGTGAGAACATGTCAATGTTGTGCCAATAACTACACGTGTAAAAAAAAACATACTGTACCATTGATCCAAGTAGAGATACCAGACAAGGTCTGGTGCAAATTAGAGATGGATATAACTGGCCCATTTGCAACTCTAGGAAACTATAACATCTTCATTATTTGATTAGTAGACTAAACATCCAAATAGGTAGAATGGGGCATCGCAGAGGACTCCATTAACACTGGGAAAGTTATCAAGTTCCTGGAAGATCTGTTCAACAGAGAGGGAGATCCAGAGTAAATTGTGACGGATGATGGCGTTCAGTTGCTCTCCGAAGAAATGCAAGAGTTTTTGAGAAAGAAGTGCATCAACCACAGAAGAACATCACTTTACCACCCTATGGAGAATGGTCTATCTGATTGTATGAATGGTGTAATCAAAAATGCCATACAGTTAGCAGTGGCAAATGCTTTGCCATGGAAAGAAACTTTGAAAGAGACACTCAATGCTTACAGGATGACTCCACACTCTTCCATTGTGGTTGAGTCATTCGTAATAATGAGGAGGAGAGCATTGTGTAATAATTAATTCCATTTTGGCCAGAGAGGAAACATACCAAAAGCATTGACATGGAATGTATTCTCAAGAGGGTCCAAAAAAATCAACGCAAATACAAGGAGTATTCTCAAGGGGGCCCAAGAAAATCAACGCAAATACAGTACTATAACAAAATGAAAGGTACTCATGAACCATCCTTTCAAGAAGGTGATTGGGTGCAGGTCAAGAACCCACAAAGGGTGTTAAAAGGGTAATCAAAATACCATGAACCCCAGCGAATAAAGGATGTGGGAAAGAAAAGTGTTCACCTTGAGATTGGCACCAAATGGACAACTAATCACCTTCTCTCTGCTCCTAAGGACATATCAGATTCATGCCTCTAAAGGGTGCCGATTCAACTACCATGACTACCTGCGGAAACTGGTCAAGAAGAGATACAAGTGGTGATACCTTTGTGCCGAGATCCTGTGACGAAGGTTCAATCAACAGAGCGAGAAGAGTAGTGCCTTGTCAGAGCAAAGACTTTATTTATTACTAATATGTTTTAGTTTTCTTTTCTTTTCATTCCTTCTCTTTCCACACCCCTGTTACACAGCTCCCCATTTACTCCCTGGAATGACCTACCAAAAAACATATGCAACACAGGGGATCATCTGGCATTCAGAAAACTACTCAAAACTTTAATCTTTGCTCCAGAACCAGGAGGAAACTACTAGAAAGCATAGACGAGAAACGAGAATCCCAGGGAGGAACCCAAGACCCCTAACTTAACTTTCCCTAACTGGAGGGCGGGGGGAGGACACACTGACCACCCATGTCCACATACCACTTGTCCACAGAGGAAACTTAGGTAGGTAAGGAACCCACACGGGATGGGCAGGGGGGGACCAGAATCCTCTAACCTAAACACTGCCAACCACATGGCAGGGGAACACGCCTGCATCAGCCAGGTACACATAACACTAGAGTAATACATGGAAAACTGCCACTCCTCAACGTGCCTGCCAATTAGGCAGATAAACTACCATACTAAACACACACGATAATCATAGATGTTGAGCGCAGAAACGCAAAGAGAAAGACGTAATAAAAACCTGCTAACCTAACTCTAAAACCTCAACTTTCTGCATACCATTCTCTTACAGAAACTAACACAACCACTTCTCTGCACAGCAATCCACACGTACTTCACCACATTGAAACTACAGGCAAACAACACATAACCCGGCACTATAGTACATGGGAATTTGCACCGACCAGAAAACCGCACTTAAGCTCAGGGAACAGTGCAAACTGAACTTAGGCTGCCAACAGGACATCACAACTCACTTTCCTATTCTCACTACACCCTTCTAACACCCCTCTTTAGATTTGGCAGAGCGCCTGGGGACTGCTCTGATGGTGACAGTGCGCAGTACAAATACCTTTCCATTAACATTAGCATTGTTCATTTGATTTATTGGTTGAAGATTTTTAACTTGGTTTACGTGGCAATTTTGATGTACCTTTTATACTGCATTCTATTTTGATAATCAATTCCTGATAAGATTCCCTCTAGAAATATTGCAAATAATAAATAAATAAATATACATGTTTGGCCAAATGCACTGCCACCAACCCCATCATGCACAGGGTTCTGTGCAAGATGTTCTCAATTGTGGAATAAGCTTTCTAGAGGGTGTACCAGTCCTAAGTCCATTCTAATTACTGTCAGGCTCGTTGACTTAGGCCGGCTTCCAGTATTCAACTCAGAGCCCAAAGAGTGAGGCCTAAGAATGCTCAAGACTATGTCCCATGTCTTTGTTGCTGCTTGTCCCAGCTGATACTTGCTTGCCTGCATTTTCTCTGCTCTTCACTCTTGCTTTTGTGTTCTCAAACATTTGCTCAAACAATTTTCCCTAATTTCTCACAAATGACCTCAATGAATTAGCTGATGTTAGACTTTTGGCCTGACTCTCAATTTGTTGTACTTTAAGATTTCCTCTCTTCTTTCAAACAGCTTTTAAAATTCATCCTCCTCCTCATCATCATCATCATCATATACCTTTTTTGGTAAAACACCATTTGTTTTAATTTTTTATTTATTTATTTATAGAGCACCGGTAGCCCGTGGGCAATGGGGCACTAACACAAACACCAGGTGGACGAACAAAAAAGACAGGACGAGGAGACTGTTTTTGCAGAGGGACGTAGGATTTATTTAGTTTTCCTAAACATTCCTAACTCGGATTCGCCTCTCACGGCAATGGGCAAGGAGTTGCCGAAGCTGGCAGCTTTGACTGGGAAGGATATTCCCATGTCAATTGCCTGCCTGTAACTCAGGCTAATGATCTGAGTTGTGTAAGATGATCTCAGAGTTCTAGATGGGTGGTAGCGAGGCATTAGGGATTTGAGGTAGGCTGGAGCAGACCCATATATGCATCTGTGAGCCACTATTCCTATTTTAAAATTGATACGCTCCTTGATCGGCAGCCAATGTAGCTTTCTTCGGTGGGAAGAGATGTTTTGCCTTTTTGCTATCTTCTTGACAACCCGTACAGCTTTGTTTTGCAGCACTTGACATTTTTTTAGGGTCCAAGCTGAGGCCCCGAACAGGAGAGAGTTGCAATAATCGAGTCTTGATAGAATGGCAGCTCGAGAAACAATTACACAATTATTTTCTGTGATGTAGGGGCGTATGTTCTTAATCAAATGAAGATAGTCATTACATCTTTTACTTAGCTGGTTAACATAGGGGCCGGAATTCAGAGAAGCCTCCAACTGAATCCCGAGGGTCTTAACTTTGGAAAGTATTACTAGGATGGTGCTGGCTTCAATTCGGAAACTCGAAAAGTTGTGGCTCAATTTTGCTCGGGCAAGTTTTGTCCCCAAGAGCATTAGCTCTGTTTTACAGCCATTGAGACAGAGCCAATTAGTTGACATCCAGGTTTCGATTTGGTTGTAGGTATTAGTGAGGGTTGGAAGAGTCTGTGTCATAGTCACCAGTAATTGGTATGACCAGCTGGGTATTGTCGGCGTAGTTCATAAAGAAAATACCCAGGTCCTCTAAAAGAGAGCATAGGGGACGAATGTATAGGTTGAATAGGATGGGTGACAGGCTTTCCCTTTGCGTAACTCGCCAATAGATTGGGGTTGTAACCAAACATGTTATTAAAAATAAACATCTCAACATTACAGACAATAACAATCTATAATAGATTAAAAAATAAAAGTGCATCAGGTGACTTTCGAAACAGATCAGACAATCTTGAATTATAATTATAGAGCTCATTATTTCAACACCTGCAATGACACAATAAATATAAGCCAGACCCACCTAAGAGTAAAAATATACAATAAATAAACTCTTATGTCTCAAGCCAAAATGGCACCCACTACATAGAAACCTCTTTAGATATGTTGGGTACAACAAAGAGTGCAAGGAGACTGGTAATACAATTAACCATAAAGGGTATAACTGCCTACATTACACATTGTGCCGTCCTTCCACAGCTGAGGGATCTCAAGAAAAAGTGTAAAGTGCAAGCCACAGCAGGATCTGGGACTAAAAGTAAAAAGGCAGGAGCATATTGTATAAAGCCTCTAGTTTCGCATGTGGTTAAAATGATGGATCAACTGTTTTGATAATTTTTGGGTCAAAAAAGTAGGAAATGCATAGGCGTTGCCTAGTACTGTGAAGAAAAGGGACGCACGCCAATACCATCCTTGTCTTTAGACTAGTTAGCTCTGGTATCCGCAATAGGGATCAAATCAAACCCAATCCTGGTTACCCACCTCCTGGGTAGGTGTTCTCATATCCATTTAGGGTAGGGTTCCATCATTCCATCAATGTTCACCATTAAATGAAATCCTTTAGAAAAGAAATTGCCAATTGATAAGAGTGTTGCTGGCCAGGCAGACAGCGGCTAAATTGTTTCTCCGTAAACTTTCTGCCCTCTCTACAGATAGTATTTGGAGATTCTAAGGCAAGACAGGAGGCTCCTATTATGCATAACAATCTTTACTCTGAAAACACAGCAGCAAAGAAGAAAAAACTTTGTAATAAAACAAAGTTGTAATATAAACTCATAACAGTTCCAACAGTGTAATGGAAACATCCCAATCCAAAATGGAGGGCAGGTCATGCCCTGGGGGCAGCCAATGGGCTTAGAGCCAACCCCATAAAGGTCCATTCCTCTATTACCAACTCCTCTTTCTTTGCTGCTGACGCCACAGCTAAGTCACACCTCCTAGTTGTTTCCTTAGAGACTGTTAACTGTGTTTAGTGTGTTACTTTGTTGCCTATATACATGGAATTACATTGTCTATTATTACTGTGACGTGTTCGCCTTGCTCAGCGTTCGCTTTACTCAGCATTCGTTTTGCTCGGCGTTCGATTTAGAATGTGGTCATTCCTTTTAATAGGTTTGTTACATTTGTTAGCTTTGTTATTACGTTCGGGTTCGAACATATTTTGTTTCCACTTCTATTGTATTCATGGCGGCGACCGCCGTTTTTTCTCCCTTCAGTGATGCCGCCTCCAGGTACGCGGCGCCAGCCTCTGATAAAATCAAGCGGCGACATGTGTAGCAGAGTTTCCCCTCTCAGGGATCTCTTTCAAAGCTCTGAGGCACGCGACCCCGTTCAGGCTGCAGTGCCCTTTTAATTAATCCCCATTGTTGTTGTGACGCGCGCGATCCATTAAATAGGCTTAGCTTCAAGCCTCCGCGCGTCACAGCTGTTTTTCTCTCATTTCTCTAGTTTTTTCTCTTGATATTTTTTCCTTTACCCTACAAGTATGCTGCTCGCGTACAATTACCAGCTAAGATACAGGCAAGGCATGTTACTACGTCAAGGTTGCCACCAGTGTTTGTCACCCTGCTAGGGTGTACAGTTTAAAGCGAGCCTGCTCGGCTGTTTTTTGTTCAGGTATGTCAGCTGAAGTCTCTGTCATTGACACATTCATTTTGATGGTTGTTTCTGCATTTATTAATATTTACCTATATATGTTTGTGGGTAGTGCTGTCATGGATAAGAGTATGGTCCCCTCTTCTGTAGATGCCAGCACTCAAGTGCACCCTTCCAAGAAAAGTGATAGGTTGGGGGAGGGTGTAGGGGACTTCATGCTCAGCCGTCAGTGGGACAGGCAATTCAGTCATCATTGGACACTGCCTTGTCTGGCCTCAATAACACCCTTGCTTCGGCTTTAGACAGGCTGATTAATCGCATTTCTGATTTCACCCTTCCCAGGAAGCTGGGCCCTCTGCCAAAGCTCAGTCCCCTAAAAAATGCACGAGTAAGACTAACACATTCAAGGACAACTCTGTCCTTCCTCTTTCCCATCACCTGTTTCTTCCCCTAGGAGAGGTCAAAAGCGCAGGTGGAGGAGTCCCAACAGCCCCTCTCTTCGACCTCTTGGCCAGCCCCCTCACAGCTTCCTGCTGCTGCACCCTCTATTTCTATTTCCACGTCTGATAGCGCAGAAGATTCAGATTTGCCTGCTAAAAGGCTCAAGAGGAAGGTGGCCCCAGTCCCTCCACAAAAAGGTCCGGTCCTGGATGTCAATGGAGTGCCGTTTTTTTTATCCTGCCCTCATCCTACACCCTAGGTCTGCCGAGAGGCATCCTTCAGAGGAAGTTTCCTCATTTCTGGAGTTTTAGGTCAGGCGTCCCCTGCCTAAGGGGGACAGGAGTAAATTACGGTCAGAATGCCCTAGGCCGGTGCTTCCTGACAAGGTCGTTCTTACACCTGAGATCGATCAGTCCATGGCTGTTTTTCTTTCTCAAAAGGGGAAAGACCCCAAAAAAGGGGTGGACAAGGCTTGGCGTAGCTGCCAGGATAAGCTGTTGGACATTTGGGTCCAGTGACGCTAATTTTTGAACTAGCTGAAGAAGCAGCGTCCTCTAATACCCCGGTCTTGAGGGGGTGGATCCAAAGAACAGTTTGCCTGCTCAGCAATATGAATGCCTCTGTATCCAAGGAGAGGCGTAAATCCATGCTTATGAGGTTGAATCCTAAGCTGGCAGAAATGTCAGAGAGGGAAGGGGGTCCTTCAGCCCAGAGCAATTTGTTTAGAGATTGGTTTTTGAAAGATCTCTCTGCCTATGTTCATACATTTATGGCTCTGGATAAGGCACAAGCGAACATTAAGAAAGTGTTTGCACCTAAGGTTTTCCCCAAGGCTGGGCGAGGTAGAGCCCGTTCTTCCGGCCATTTTTTCCAGGGCTCCTCCCGTCCCCGCCAGTACGCATCTAGAGGCGTGCACAATTCCTCCTCTGCTCGGGGAGCGAATACCCAATTTTTCCCTCAGCAAAATTCGAGTTGGAGAGGACGTGGCGGCAGAGGTGCCGGGAGGTCAAGAGGAACATCAGGTACTTTCTCATGTATTCAAAGTTTTTTTTCCACAGAGGTCTAGGGGGCAGACTGGCCAGGTTCCTCCCGCAGTGGGAGACCCTCACCTCGGATCCTTGGGTGTTGCAGACAGTTCAGGGTTATCGCATAGAGTTTTACTCCCCTCCCTGCCAGTTCTCCTATCCCCTTCCCTTGGTGTTCAACGAGGTCAAGCAATCTCTGATAGATGTGGAGGCCAAGAACATCATTTCCAAGGGAGAGGTAGTCCCGGCCTCCTACAGGGCCTCTCTATTTCTGAGTACCATTTTCCTGGTTCCAAAACCAGATCAGGGGTTTCGCCCAGTCATAAACCTGAAGGCTCTCAACTCTTTTGTTGTATACCACCATTTCAAGATGGAGGGGATCCATCTACTCAGGGACACCCTTCTTCCGGCAGACTGAATGGTCAAGTTGGATCTCAAGGACGCATACCTAGTGGTTCCTGTGTTCCATCCTCACCAAGAGTTTCTTCAATTTCATTGGGGGAGTCGGGTTTGGCAGTTTGCCTCCCTTGCGTTTGGCCTGTCATCAGCCCCATGGTGCTTCGCCAGGTTAATGAAGCCAGTGATGACTCTCCTCAGGTCCAAGGGGATTCGGATTATCATATACCTTGACGACATGCTCCTTTTAGCCCAGAGCCCTCAGACTCTGTGTGCTCAACTGGAGTTTACAGTGACCCTTCTACAGAACTTAGGTTTTGTGTTAAATGTCAAAAAGTCCATATTGAAGCCTACGCAATGTATCCAGTTTCTGGGCTTCAATATAGATTCAAAGCTTTGCATCCTCCTTCTCCCAGACAGCAGACTTTCAAAGATAAGGAAGGAGATTCGCTACATCCTCAGGAAAGGGAGGATCTCCCTCAGGCAATTGGCCAAAGTTGTGGGGATGTTGTCAGCCTCCATCCAAGCTATCTTTCCGGCCCCCCACACTACAGGGCGTTACAGCGTCCGAAGGCCAAACATCTGCGCAGATGTCTGTCTTATTCACGCGTAGTGGTGTTGTCCCCAGAAGCCAGGTTGGAACTCCTTTGGTGGCTCATGCACATGGATGCCTGGAATGGCAGAGCAATTTATGGTCCCTCTCCAGATGTCGTTCTGCAGTCTGATGCCAGCAGAGCGGGCTGGGGATCCAGGTTGGGTAAGGTTTCCACAGGAGGGAAATGGTCTGAGTTAGAGAAAGAACTGCATATCAACTGCCTGGAGTTGTTGGCGGGTCCTTTGCAGTCCGAAGCCTTCTCAAGGAATCAGGGGAATTGTTGTGTCCTCCTCCGCATGGACAATATCTCTGTGGTGAGATACGTCAATCATTTGGGAGGCACCAGGTCCAAGGTCCTAGCGGATCTGGCAAAGGAGTTTTGGCATTTTTGCCTGGACTGGAATATTGTGTTAAAGGCAGAGTACCTTCCGGGGATCAGCAACGAGGTTGCGGACTGGAACTCCAGGCATCTACAGGACAGAAGCGACTGGATGTTGGACAGGGATCTCTTTGCCAAGGTAGAATATCTATGGGTCCGTTTGCAGTGGATCTGTTTGCCTCGAGGCTAAATTGTCAGGTTCCCAAGTTCTACAGTTGAAGACCGGCGCTCTAGCTTCCTCCAGGATTGGTCGTGTCCCTTGATGTATGCCTTCCCTCCTTTTGCTATGATAGCCACGGGGCTGGTTCAAGTTGGCAGGCATGTAGCCACGGTGTTGCTGATTACCCCCTTTTGGCCTTCTCAGGTTTGGTTCCCAGCTCTTCAGGAGTTGGCGGTGGATGTTCCTCATCTTCTTCCACTCTGTCCCCAGTTGCTGACATATCCGGGGGGTCTCCGTCACGAGCTGGTCCTTCGAGGGCATCTCTGCCTTATGGATTGGAAGATTTCAGCTCTTCCTGGTGCTTCCGAGGACTTTCGCAAGATTCTGTGTCAGCCATCAGGGACTCCTGGGCGCCCTCTACTAAGTCGGGATACTCTTCAGCATGGAACCGCTGGGTTAGCTGGTGTGTGGTTAGGCACCTCGATCACGTTTCTGCCCCTCCTATAGAGGTGGTTAATTTTCTGGTGGAATTGTTTAAGGAAGGTAAAGCCTATAGTACTATTAATGGTTTCAGGTCTGCTATTTCAGCGGGGCACCTTTTGGTTAACGGAGAACCTGTGGGTAGGCATTTTTTGGTGCATAGAACCCTTAAATCCATTCGTATTAAGGTTCCACCGAAAACAAAGTATTCGGTTCTTTGGGATGTTAAAATGATGGTAGATCTCTTCAGAGCCTGGCCACCTAATGAAGGTCTGTCCTTACAGCAGTTATTTTCCAAACTGGCGATGTTGTTATGTCTGGTGTCCATTAAGAGAGTATCTGATATAAGAGCGTTGGATGTGGACAATATTTTTACCCCTCAAGGGGTTACCTTCTTTATTTCACGAAGAACTAAATGTATGACTTCCTCAATATCCTATCCAGCCTTTCCAGAAGACAGTGAATTGGGTGTTATCAGATTTTTGAAATGTTTTGAGTTGAAAACGGGAAGTCTTAGGCCTCTCAGCTGCTGATTTCCTACAGGAAGCCCCATAAGCCAGTATCTCCTTCCACTTTAGCCAGGTGGATTATGCGGGAGGTGGGGGTTGACACTTCCACCTTTGGTCCCCATTCGGTCCAGGGCGCTATGGCCTCTAAAGCCGCTTTCCTCGGCGGTAGTCTGGAGCAAATTCTATAAGCAGCGGATTGGTCAAGGGAGTCAACTTTCAAAATGTTTTATCATAAACGTATTGCTCATGTTGCTGTTGATGTGATGCAAGGGCTTTGAACTTGCATAATAGGAGCCTCCTGTCTTGCCATAGAATACCTAATCCCCCACACTAGCGTGAGAAGGGGGTTTAGATTCTATTAAAAACAAGGAGGTGAATATTAACCCTCCCGCCCACCCTTACTGGTTTTTGATTATCTTTCAGCTTTCGGGTGAGAAGTTCTGGTCAAAGGGAGATCTGTTCCAGTTCGGATTGCAGGAAAGTTCACGTTCTGCCTGTTTTCAGTTGGACCATCACTCTTCGTGCTACGCGGATGGATTGTGCAGTGGGTGTTTGAGGAAGAACAGCATCAGAAAGAGGTGTTGGTGACAGAGGAATGGACCTTTATGGGGTTGGCTCTAAGCCCATTGGTTGCCCCCCAGGGCATGACCTACCCTCCATTTTGGATTTGGATGTTTCCATTACACTTTTGGAACTGTTATGAGTTTATATTACAACTTTTTTTTTTATAACAAACTTTTTTTCTTCTTTGCTGCTGTGGTTTCAGAGTAAAGATTGTTATGCATAATATTCGCCTCCTTGTCTTTAATAGAATCTAAACCCCCTTCTCACGCTAGTGTGGGGGATTAGGTATTCTAGTCAGTGAGAACATCAAATAGCAATTTACCAAAGAGTTTGGAATTGGCATCAAGAAGGCATATGGGCCTTTAAGATTTGGGAGCACTCTCATCTCCTTTCCTATGAATCAGATCTGAAAGAACAAACTATGATAAGGCTATCCTACCATTACAATAGATTGAGTTCGAGTCACATGGCAGCATATCGTACTTGTGCAACAGATTGAGTTCTATACGCAAGTCAGAATAGGGGATATAAGTCGATATGATGTTTAAAGAGGTCCATCGAGATACAGTGAGGACCTGGGCATTCACTTGAGGAAAGCTCTAAACTGATGTAAGGAGTGTTTACATCGTACTTTGTTCGAATCGTTGAGTAAACACAGATGTTTCTGCATTGCTGACGCACCGCCATTATTTCTTTGTAGGCCTCACTGTGGTTGCGTACCCCACAAATAAACACATTTGTCCGCTATTCAGTTTAGTCAATAAATTAATTCCTGATTTAGCAACATGACAGCGCCTATGAGGAGAGTTTGTCAAGTTGCGGGTTCCCGCCAGTGAAGTGGCGTGAGGATTACCTGTAAGCTAACAGACAAAATGACTTAGCTACAGTAACTTAACAAGTGCGCCTTTTTAAAAGCAGGGGGCTGCTCAAACACGATCCTTTGGTCTCTCCTGTTTACTAGGCCGCAGAAATAACACATTAGCCTTAGTGACACTCATCAAAGTGAAAACAAAGATGGCCCCCACCCCGGCGTGTTCCTTTTAAGAGAGGATGCCATGAAAAGGAGGTGTCCCCACCCCCCTCCCGGGTTGTGTGTCCGAGCAGGTATGCAGGTATGCGAGGCGGTTTGATGCCTTTTGCAGTGTTTCACACCTGCGCGCGGGATTGAATGTCCCTTCAGAGGAAGTTTCAAAACAACTCTGCCTTCCGTTTTCCTTGTAAGTAGCCTCTGAGTGAATGATGAAAGCGAGGCTGCTCCCAGCCTGGGGAGCTCGCCCCTAAAGCCTGGCCCTGTGTTCAGAGCACTTTAGCAAGCAGGAACTTCCCTTCAGCACGTCATTAAAAGGGCCTGTAGGGTCAGTAACTTTCAAATCCGCAAATAGTTTCCGTGCGTGCGTAGGGGGTGGGATGGCGGGTGTGTTTAGTTTAAAGAACTATAAACGTTCATTATCTGCCACGTTTCCCCACCTAAACGAAGCTGCAAATGACAATTTAGCCGGCCTAGCCATCCGTTCTGCAGTTATGTTTTTTGGAGTGAGGAAGATATGGATTAATACTTCAAACTGCAGATTCTGCTCCATTTTTTGGGAAGTCTAAATTGTTCGATGCCTAAAATGTTGGGAGAAAAAGACTTTAGTGGTGTGTCTTCACAAGAATGTATGCAGTCACAGGCAAAGTGATATTTTGCCGTCTTCCTCCACCTCAGAGCGGCCATATTTGCGGGTTGAAGGACCACAGTTCTGACTGGTTGTATCACCCGAGGGCAGCTCCCTGGGATTGCCGTATTGCAGCCCAGCTGTGGTTCCTTGACAAAAACAAAATGGAAGCCAAGACTTGGACGAGACCTTAGGGGGGACCAGGAAGGGGATCAGGAGCGTCCCACTGAAACAAGCATGTTGTGAATTATTTTAACAAAACATATTTTTTTGTATTCTATTGAAGTCTTGAACTGCCATGATTCTCTATTTGATTTTATTTTGGAACTTAAAAAACACCCACCAGTGTTTAACTGAAGCACTGCCCGCTGTAGTAGTTACTATGGCTTGAATTCCGTATGTTCATGCCTAGTCCTCTAGTATTATACCTTTGCTTCTCCACCATTGAATATGGCTGCAGATTGCCTTTAGCGGATTGGCTTGTCTGGGCTTGCTTTTCTGCCCTTCTGTTTGCCTCTACCCTGGGAATGTGTGTGGTTCACCTCCTGTAGTTGACATCATCCGCTCCTTGCGTTACCTTCTCTGTACGGCAACCCTGTTCCTAAGCATTTGTGGCTACTTAGAATCCACCTGTGTCTCTGCCGTGCTCTGCTGCATCGCTTCTCACCAGTTCCTGAGTCTGCCAACATCCGCTCCTTAGCCTTATCATGAGTGCATTACAGAATACTCAAGGCATAGCTGATATTGAAGGTAAATTGTTTCAAGTAACAACAGGGGTGTCCTCAACTGTTGGTCTCTCAACAACACACCGCCAGCCATCATTTGGAACATCCTTCCCACATGTTCTCCAACATACTAACCCTTTCCTACTTTTTACTTCAGGCATCCCCACACCTCCCACTCCTATTGTTATATCTCTAGGTTACAATAAAGGGGTGACTTGAAGGAAGCGTAGTACTGATTGTGATCGGACTGACCGTGATTGGCCTCTGGCGAAGAGGCTCAAACATGCCCAGCTTGGAGGAAGAGCTACAGGCAAGAGATCGAGAAATTGGAGTTGGAGCTACGGTGACAGACCCCATCGGAACCAGAGCTTATTGGAAGACTGAACCTGGGCCGATTGAGAAGGCACCTGCATGGGAAAGCATGTGAAGTGAAGGGTGAGAACATCACTTGCATGAAGAAGCAACATAGATGTCAATTCACCAAAATGCCAGGGATAGCCCAAGTGACATCCTACATCAGATGATATCACAGAAAGGGGCATCACACGTTCTTAGATCCTACCATCAATACCTGAAGTGTTGTTGCATTACTATACCATTGGGCCTAATGACGACATAGGGGGTGATATGAATAATGCAAAAACCCTACAATAATTTTAGAATTAACAAAATAACAAATAACAAAGCTGATAAAAATTAATTTTAGCTACCAACCCTATATTAACTATGATGCTGGCTTGATACACCAGGGATCCAGGCATGATGTGGTATGAGCACACCCAGAAGAATCGTCATAAGTCAGGGACCTGCTTTAATATAGCCGTTCAACCTCCTATGACCCGATAGTTCGATTGTACGACAATTATAGACTCTCACGGCATGTATAGTAATATGATGCTGTGACGAATCAAATTCCAGTGTACTAGTGCTTCAGGGGTGAATATCGGTTTCTAAACCATCAATAAGCCCCACATCTCTAATACACCAGAATGGATCCAAACAGATTGGATAAAAAAAGCATGCAATAAAAATTATAAACCTCCTTGTCCAATTTTGGTAACGTGGATGGTACGGCAGGCTTATCTCATCTAAATGTCGTGGATCATTGGTTATTTGCAACAGAGTGAAAATACAATTATTACCCAATGATAAAAGGAGTGTCCAGTTAAGGTTGTATACAAATATCTATTTTATTATTATCACAACAGACATTCTAATAACACTATAAATACAACCCACCCTGTACAGGAATGCAGAGAACAGACAGTTTCTAAGAAGAAAATGGCATGCACTCTGAATACTGACAGGACGGTAGTTGGTATGGTTAATAATAACAATAGTTGCACTTCACCCTGCATCTTCAATGGGCTTACGTTGTCCATTAAGGCGGCTGGGCCAGAACTAGGAAGTGTGTTGCAGGCAGCTGCCTTGTCCTTGGTTTCGGGCTCAGAGACCTTCTGGCACTCCATGTCCAGGGAGCTTGCTGCAGAGCCTAGCAGGGCATGCTGTGTGCTGGCTGGTGTTGGGAAGGGGACGACCCCGTTTTACCACGCCTCAGAGTTTTAGAGTGATTTGAGCGGCATTCGAAGCACTATGATGGGCCAGGGGGAAAGGAGACAGTGGCAGGACCCCACCCCAATATAATCAAACCACATGGGCGCAAACAAAGACTGCCATTTTGCATAGATGTTAACAACCATGGATAGGAGACAAGGCCTGTGCAGCAAATGCATCATCTCATGCAGTAGACCCTAATGGCAAGACGAGCGAAACTTCCAGCCATGTCCGAGCTCCCATGAGGACAACCCACACCCCCAACTGCCACAAAGCTCATTTATAGTTCTAACAGTGTTGCAAAGATGTTTTTTACCCAAAAGGAATGTGTCCTACAAGGCCATGATCACAAACCGGCGCCTGGTGAGCATGTTATCTCACACCGGCCAAAGCATGACCTGGCCCACTCCCAGGCGACCACGAGTTATAGCCCATATAAGTGACTAAGCCCCAAGATCTTTGAATTCCATGGCACCAGGTGACCTTCAACCACTAACCCCAAAGTAACAAGTCCTGAGATGTTCAAAGAGGACGAACATTGCACATCCTTGACCTACAATTATATGATTTGTATTGCCAGGGGCTGGGAGGGATAAATTATAGTTCAAAACAAGGGCGGAGACCTTGGAACCGGATGGCGCGAGAGGGAGTGAGTGAAATGTGTGTGTGGAGGTCAGAGTGCCCCAGAACCTCCCTTGTGCCGTTCTTAAAACCTGTCAGGTGCACAGTATAATGATGAAGCAGCATTCTGTTAGGAGTGTAGTTAATTTTATCTTTGACGTTTATCAGCGAGACAGTGATGATCTCTGCAGCACCCACGTTATGAAAGACGACGGACTGGGTTGGGTACAATGACCTGGCATCCCGTGTGGGGCAAGCTGATAATGTATAGCGCACACCAACCCGCCGCACTGGTTTTTACTGTATGGTGTTGCGTCACAATGACAATAGGTCTCCTCTTAAGCCTCTGCTTGTACCCTTTTGCAGCAGAGCGTTCTTGGCAGCAGAGTTCTTTGCTGTTGCTCTCATTTTGTGTGAGATTAAAACTTGTTATCCTTACAAGATCGACTTGGGCCTTTTTCGCTAGTGGGTTATATTTTTCTCTGGTGTGAGCGTTTAGGGGCGTGCCTTCAATGGATACTGGTTTTGAAGGGGGTGGGGGGTCTTCAGAGTCATTTTCTCCCTCTGTTCACTGGGAGATGTTTGGGGGAGGGATCTTACTTCCCTTTTTGGAGATCCTGGACTTCCTTCACTGGCGGACGCTGTAAGGCAGACTGTACCTTCAGCCAGGGTCCAAATGAGTTCTTCTTCGTACTTCAAGTGAAGTCTTCAGGTGATCTGCCTAAAGATCAGCTCCAGTCCTCTTTTAAAGCCAAGTGGGCCACAGTGATTGGTGTAGGTTGACCCTACCTTAGTGAACCAATCCTGGGGTCCCTACTAAAAGCATTATGTATGTGTGAAGTCATAACCAGCGTGCTCTGTAACAGGAAAAGGTAAGGGTGTTCTACAGGAAAAAGGGGTGTCCCAGAACCAATAGGGCTGAACCTTCACTCAACAAAAAGAGTTCTGGGCTCACTCCCCTGTGATACTAGATTCCACCCACCTTCTTGTCTGCTGTGATCAAAGAGCCTCTCGGGTTAATGGTTCTCCCTGTGTGGTTCCTTTTTAAAGCAGCAGATCTCCATTGAAGATGCTGAGAGACAAGACTCTCTGCCTTCTGCAAACCACATTCTTGTATCTTATGAATGGGGTCCCCCTAGCAGGGGGTGTCTAATGCAACATGTCGGTACACTGTCATTGATACTGAGAGGCAGGGCTGAAGTTACATATGAAGGGGTTGTTGGTTTTCCTGTCTCTGTTGTTTTCCTCTGCAGCCAGGCCCCATGGGGGCCTGTTTGAAGTACCCTCTATTGGTATGTTAATCACTGCGGCCAGTTGCAGGCCTAACAAAAGATCAGGGCGGTTCCGTGGAGCCTTTGACAGTTAATCAGGCTTTCCATGTTCGGGGGAAGCTTCCACCCCCCCTCCTTCGGATGGCATTGTGCTCTGCTCTCCTGTCATATTCCAACTAAATATGACAGGGGCGGACTGTCCCTGTAGGCTGTGTCCATGCCAGAGTACACGGGTCTAAGCGTTTGTTGTGGTGGGAGCATAGGAAAATGAGTTGTATGGATTAGCCCCACACATTTTCCTGAAGCAGGTCTAGATCATCCATTTACGTAAACATTTCAAAATAATTCCTCACAGATGCTATGCCAAACACAGCCTCACATGCCCCAGTACTAACAAAATATATGAAGTGCAGTCTACTATACTTAGATTCAGCCAACCTATGAGTTGCAATAATATATGAGCCAAGCCGTAGGATCCATCACAGACTCAACTGGTCATTGGATTAGGCTCCACCTGTCGTTAATGGCTAAAGTAGTCATCTGTATAATGTTAAACTTACTCAGACTTCTGTCATTTCAATGGCCACCTACCCTACTTGATTAGTGTCCAGGTTTATGAGGGTAGAGTACCTGCTGGCCATGAGACATTTAAGGGACATTATGCAGACGGTGGTCTGATACTCCTAGACCAGTGGTATTCAAACGTTTTCATACAGGGTCCTCCTTGAGTAAAGGTATTGTTTCTGGCCCCCCCACGTACGGGTTTACCCCAAAGGGGTTCCAAAAGATGTCCACGGGGGGCCCAGGCTCTTTAAAATATAAACAGATTTCTACTGCATATATTTTCTATTAGAAGCAGTGTTATGCTTGAACTAAAATGGCGCTGGTGCGCAGTGTATTCTGGGAGCGCTCGGAGCCATGATGGATATTTACTTCATGCCGCAGTGAAAAGCTGCACACATTTTGCTGAGTGTTAGATTCACGGTGCAGAGGAAAACATGCTTTCCAAACCTGGTATGCGGTCAAGGACATTTCTGCTGGGAAAGGTAACTTTGTATTGGTTTGTTACTGTTCTCCACCGAGCGTGTTTTTACAAGAGAGAGGCACTCTACTCCTTGAGGGTGGCTCTCGATTGACCCAGCTGGCAACCGACGGCTGCTCATCAACTGCGCAAGTGCCATTTCCAGAAGGTTCGAGAAATGCCACCCCTTTGCGGAGTGTGTATATATGCGAAAACCCGGAGGTGGTCACGTGAGACTTCAGCCGGAGGAGGACGCTTACGTCCGGCACTCCTGTGAGCTGTGGTGCTCTCGGCCTGGCTGTTCCCGGGGTCTTCCAGCCGCTTCTGGGCGAGATGAGGAATCCTGTTATGCTCACGGTGATGTATTTCCTTTTAAATTCTTTGCTTCTTCTATGATTTATGTCTATGTTATCTCTGTGAGTTATTTCTAGTTATTATTGGTTGCTTCTAAACTTTGAATAAATAGCCATATAAGTGCTGATTATCTTCTAAGAGTGTGTGGTTGCGAGTCATTGAGTCTTTCTGCGTTCAAAGTATTTGCTCTATAATTGCATTGGTGATTTATGTTTTTCCGTGCCCTCTGGGGAGAGCAATACATTTTTGGCGTCACAAACAGGATACTTGTGATGAGTTGTTCCGAGTATTCAAGAATCTGTTGGAACTTAGATAGGATTCGGTTATCTTGTAAGTGAAGTTTTTGAGTCGTGAAGTTTTTTTTCCTTTGCCGGTGTGTGCGTGCCTGTGGGAGTGATTGCAGTGTGAAGAGAAAAATATATAGATATAAAGAGGTTTTGTTTTGTTTGCGATAATGAGTAGTTTGTTCAGGAAGAAGAGCGTTCCCGCTGGCGGTGACTGTTCTGATGTTGTTATTCCAGGCTGGACTAAGAGTCCATATGATAAGTTGGCCCAGGCGTGGGCATGTGGTGCAGGTCTAAGTGAAACATGGGATCAAGGATTGGGAGATGCCGATCCGGCTGATGTAATGGCATGCTTGCAACAAGTTCCCGTAGAACGTGGCAAAGAATGTGCGGCATTAGGTAGGCGAGGTTGGGTTCTTTTGCATGCTTATAGGAAAATACATCAAATGAAGGTGGAAATGAAAAATTAGGTTTTGCCATTAGAGAGAGCTTGCTGCAGAATGGCAGACTGCATTAATGCAGCAGATTCAAATGAAACTGTTTAAATATGAGGCTGACACATATCAGGCGGTGGCCGAGAGGGCAGCAGTCAGAGTAGCCCGGTATAAGTATAGGAAAAGACGGGGAGGGGGTCAACAAAAGAAAGTTGGCAACTGTAATCGCTACTGCTGGTGTGGACTGGGATCCAGACAAGTGGGATGGTGATATTTTTGATTCAACCAGTCTAGAAAGTAGTTCCGCAAATGAGTCTGACCTCAAGATGGAAGTGAAACAGAAAACAGTGGCGGCTAAGCCCGTCAGAAGACGGCGAGCCGGACCCCACCCGCAGAATCCTGCTGGCGGGATGGTGGATTTAACCACGCTGGAGGTTTACACACAGCAGGAGGTTGGGAAATTATTACCCGTTTGAGGCAAAAATCAGGGGAAGCTTTATTGACATGGATGGTGAGATTGCTAGATGGGGGTGCTGCAGGGTTGTTGGTAGATTCTACGGATTCACCGCCTTTTTTACCCCTGTCAATTGACACCAATGTACAGGAGGTCTTAAGGGCAGGACCGCCACCTGATGCAAATGGTCAAGATACTCAGGTGTCTTTGTTGCACCTGGTAGCCCAAGCATGTAACCGTAAATACCACATTACCACAGATTGGCCTATTGAAGAAACTAAGTGGTATACGTTGAGAGAAGCAATTCAACAAGTCAGGGAGCATGCTATGAAAGAGGCTATTCACATAGATGCTCCTGATCACATGGGAGCCGTGCCGCTCTCAGTATCAACTCGAAACATGGTGATTAGAACTGCGCCACCCGCATCCAAAAGTGTCATTGTGACTTTGCTCGTAGGAATGACGGGCAAAGCTACTGATGAGGTAGCAGATGCCATTCGGCAACTTGCAGATTTAGGTGAGTGGGATAAGAGCGATAACAAGCCATGGGAGAGAGAGGGGCGTAGTGAGAGAAGAACTGAAGGCAGGCGGCAAGATAGCAGAGACTCCCGAGTGTCCCGGAAAGACATGTTTTTGGCTTTGTTAAAAGATGGTGTGCCACACGAAGAAATTGATGGCATTGAAACCAGAGTAATGTATGAATTATACAAAAAACGAGGACTTGCAGCCAAAGAGCGCTATAAACAGGTTAAGAAACAGGTAGTCGCAACGCCACAGGGGGACACCTCACCTTCTGCTCCCCCTGCGGAAGAACAAGACAAAGGGTCTATGGGGACACCTTCCCCGTACCAGCCAACATATGCTGATTTGAGAAAGGTGGTGAGCGCGATGTTAGAGGCGGAGTCGAGTCACACTCATTCGAAGTTTGACTAGGGCTTCGGCCAAGCTCCGGCAGCGTCTGCCCGCATAAAAGTTGATAGACGGCCTCATGTTGATGTTAAGATTTTTGGGGGCGAGGAAATACACAAGGGGTGAGAGCATTGATAGACACCGGGGCGGAGGCCTCTTTGATTCATGGCAATCCAACACGATTTAAAGGCAAACAGTTTACTATTACAGGTCTAGGGGGAAAGGAGACCCCCGCAGTACAAACGAAAATGGAGATGAAAATAAGCAATTTGAATAGGCAGAAATACCAAGTGTTGATTGTCCCGATACCTGAATATATAATTGGCTTTGACATTTTGGAAGGGTTAACCTTGGGACTTGGCGGTAAAACGTACCAGTTTGGGGTGAGTGCATTGATCTGTACACCCATTACCGTAGGCAAATTGAAGATACCCCCAGTGCAAGTGCCAGTGGCAACCAAGCGGGTAGCAATGAAACAATACCGCATTCCTGGGGGGCACAAGGACATTTCAGACACCATCAAAGAGTACGTGGAGGCAGGTGTATTACGCCCTATTACCACCTCATGGAATAATCCTCTCTGGCCTATTAAAAAGGGAGATGGGTCGTGGAGGATGATGTGGATTACAGGGAGTTGAATAAACACTCTCCTCCCTTAGTGCCCGTAGTCCCAGATGCCATTAACTTGATTGAGAATGTTCAAAAGTTTGAGGGGACTTGGTATGCAGTGATCGATTTAGCCAATGCATTTTTCTCTGTGCCGATTGCTGAAGAGTGCCAAGAGCAGTTTGCATTTTCGTGGAGTGGATGTCAGTACACTTTCACGAGGCTACCTATGGGGTACATACATAGTCCGACTATCTGTCACCGGCTGGTGGCACAGCACTTAGACAAGATAATGTGTAAAAATGACATACAAATCTCTCATTACATTGATGATATTTTGATTCAGGGCAAGGATGAGCACAGTGTGCAAAGCCAGTTAGATGTCATTATGTAAGGATTGAAGAAGGAAGGGTGGGAGATTAACCCGAGTAAAATTCAAGGTCCAGCTGAACCAGTGATATTCCTAGGGATTCAGTGGTATCATGGGCATCGAGAAATGGTGCCAAAAGCCCAACAGAAAATACTTGAATTCACCACTCCAATGAACAAAAAGCAAGCCCCGCAGTTTATAGAACTGTTTGGGTTTTGTAGACAGCACATTCCCCATTTAGGGCAGATATTGGCCCCCCTCTACAAGGTGACACGAAAGAAATATGAGTTTCAGTGGGGGGAAGAGCAGCAGAAAGGAATTTGAGATGGCGAAAGACACCGTACAGCAGGTGCTTCATTTATGGCCATTGAAGGAAGGCGAAGTGGAATTAAATGTGTCTGTACAAGACAATTATGCTAATTGTAGTGTGTGGCAGAAACAAGACAGGAAACGTGTGCCATTGGGGTTTTGGAGTCGTAAGTTGCCCGACGCTGGTAACTCATACACTCCGTTTGAGAAGCAATTGCTGGCGTGTTATTGGGCTCTTGTTGATACTGAGCAAATGACGGTGGGCCATGATGTATTGATGAGACCAGAAATACCAATCATGCAATGGGTACTGAGCTCTCCTAAAACGCATAGAATAGGTCATGCTCAAGAAGCCAGCATAATTAAGTGGAAATGGTATATTCAAGACAGAGCCAAATCAGGGAAGGCTGGAGTGGCAAAATTACATGAGCAAGCAGCCAACATACCGCCCTCAGATTACATACCACCGGAAGTACCTGAAAAACGTGAGTCTCCTGTGAAATGGGGAGTACCTTACAGCGATTTGACTGTGGAGCAAACAGAGCATGCTTGGTTCACGGATGGTTCAGCTCGATATGTGGGAACTGAGCGGTACTGGAAAGCAGTGTCATACAATCCCAAGACAAAAAAGATGTTGACAACGACAGGGAAAGGGAAGAGCAGTCAGTTTGCAGCGCTTTACGCAGTTTACCAAGCATTGAAACAAGAGACCCCTAGTCAATGTTTTTTGTACACAGATTTGTGGTCAGTGGCGAATGGATTGGCAGTATGGTTGCCAACTTGGCAAAAGAATGGGTGGAAGATTCATTCAAAAGAGTTGTGGGGAAAAGAACTGTGGCAAGATATTGCATAAATGTTATTACAAACTGAAGTCACTGTATATCATGTGGACGCACATTGTGCCACAGACTCATTAGAACGTTTGTTTAAATCTGTTGCAGACGAACACACCAAGATTTCATCTGTGGATGCAGAGGCTCAGGAAGACGATTTGGAGGGTTTGGCCAAATGGGCCCATCAGAAATGTGGGCACCTTGGAGAAAAGGCTACTATCAGGTGGGCACAAGCTTGAGGAATCGGTCTTCCTTTAGAAGTAGTGAAAACGATCATTTTGCAATGTCCGGTGTGCCAACATCAACTGCATAGACCTATCCCTCAGATTGTTCGAGGCACATTGAGAAGAGGAAAATTACCAGGTCAAATTTGGCAGATTGATTATATCGGTCCCATGCCAATCAGTAGAGGTTGTCAGTATGCATGCAGTATTGTGGATACATATTCAGGGTATTTGATGGTTTTGCCGTGCAAACGTGCAACACAACTGAACACCATCAGGTTGTTAGATCAGATCATACTAAATTATGGAGTGCCTTTGCAGATTCAAAGTGACAATGGGTCACATTTCAAAGGCAAATTAATCCAGGAGTTTTGTCAGGAAAAGAGCATTGAGTGGTTGTACCACGTACCCTATCATCCAGCTGCTTCAGGGTTAATTGAACGAATGAATGGGTTATTGAAAGAACAGTTGCGCAAATCTGGAGATGGCAGTTTGGCAGGCTGGCGTGATCGTGTGTTTGATGCAGTGCAAGTATTAAACAATAGGCCTGTGTATGAACATGAAACTCCTTTGATGCGATTAATGACTCCTACTTTACAGGTTCAACCCAATTCAGTCAGAGAAACACTATTGTACTGGGAAATTACTCCAGGTTCTTTAGCTCCCTATCGAGCAACTCCAGATTCAGCAGGGGTAGACTTGCATTCCCATGAACAAATCAGATTAGACCCGAGAGGGATGGTTGTAATTGAAACAGGGATTGGAGTACAAATTCCCCCAGAGCATATGGGATGGATAGCCCCTAGATCTGGCCTAGCATTGAAGGGAGTTCAAGTGTTGGGAGGGGTAATTGATGCTGATTACCAAGGCGAGATTAAAGTCATCCTAATGAATAGTGGGGACCAATTGTTATCGATCCACAAGGGTGATCGAGTGGCCCAATTGATCATTATTCCCGTTAAGTTGTCCATGATTAAGAAGGGGGAGCCTCCTACACTGTTAACTACCCATGGGGATCGCGGTTTTGGCTCTTCAGACAGTATGGTACCGGGTGCAAAGGTGTGGGTGGAAAAGCCAAGTGGTCCACCAGTGCCCGCAGATGTCATTGCATCAGGCAAAGATCAAGTAGTTTTAGTCATGGAGCCTGGTAGAAAGAAATGGCAATATGTGCCTGCAGACAAATGTTACCTGATATCTCTTTTCTGGGTTTGCCTTGTAGATCCCGTGTCTGGCTGGTGTAATTGTGGTACTAAATGGACTCCATTTGGGAGAGTTAAACAGCCTGCTGCTACCAATGAAAAATGTCACATCTGTGCCAGTGATCAAGGGGATGCTGATAGTGATGAATAATGTTGTCCCAAAGCAGCCTTATACCGATGCCTAAAAGCCCGCCAGACCGAAGCCATGGATTCGTGAAATGCGGCAAACACATCAGGAGCAAGTGAAAACAACCTTGATGCTAGTCATGCGAGATGCATTTTCAGGACGGCGAAAACATTCTCCTATGACCACCCAGACGGAGAATATGTGGACATATCTGGCACAACAGGTTCTCAACATATCGCACTTCTGTCTTACTGATGTGCCCAATGCTGAAGCTTTATTGACTACGTGTTTAGTAGCAGTGCCAACGCCTGTTCCAGTTTTAAAGCATATCTTCGGCGTCACCCACAATGATTCTTTGGTTCAAGATTCTGATATTAGACAATCTTTTTCCGTTTATGAGTACTGTAGGTTCTGCCAAGAAACCGATCGCAAAAGGAGAAATTTGACACGTGTTATTATAACCCAAGGTGATGTATGTTATTTTATGACCTGCAATGCACAAGAAATTGGCAAATGTCAACAGATCGATTTAACCAAACAACACAATCATACAAGGTTTGAGCAGCGACTGTGTTCTCGAGTGCAACGCAAATGCACCAGTGTAAATAATACTATGGGCCTCATTACGACCCAGGCGGTAAGTTACCGCCTGGGCCGTGACTTTACCACCATGGCGTAAACTACGTTTACGCCATGGTGGTTGGCGGACTTACCGCCCCATTCCGACCTAGGCGGGGCGGTAAGTCCCCAATCCCCATTTACCCTTCCCCATTCCCATTTTTGCCCCATAGGGCATAATGGGAGTGGGGAAGGCGTTAATTACGCCACCGTAAATTACGGTGGCGTAATTAACTCCATGGTACCTTAGCGCCATGGATTTTAACACCTGCTAAAAGCAGGTGTTAAAAGCACCATGGCGCTAGGGGACCTCGTAATTGGCGGTAAGGGGTCGGCGCAGCTAACGCTGGCGTTAACCCCTTACCGCCAGGGTCGTAATGAGGCCCTATGTCTTGTAATCATACAGTGATAGCTGCCAGTCATTTGAATCATGTGAAACTTCCAACAGGATGGCTCTTTTCATGTGGCAACATCACATGCACTTATATTCCAGCTTACATTTCCGGAGGTCCATGTGCTTTAACTCGATTAGGACTAATGATGTTTCCTTTACACCCAGCGATAACTCGAGGTAAAAGGTCAACTTTCGAATCTGTGGGTCTATCTCCTGATTGTGATTCACATATACACTTGTTATCAGAAGCTGAGGTTCTAGCATTAACCCTTTCATTAGTGGGAGTTTGAGGTTTAGCTGCTGGAGGTTACAAATCTTTGATGAAATTAGCATGTTTAGTAGTCAAAAGCTTTAATCATACTTCTCAGGCATTAGAAGAATTACTCCTTGATAGTCAAGTTATTAGAAAAGCAACTTTGCAGAAGAGAGTTGCTGTTGATTATCTATTGCTAAAGCATAATTTAGGGTGTAACGCCTTTGAAGGTATGTGTTGTTTCAATTTAAGTGACCATTCACGATCTATTGAAAGTCATATTCGAGGTTTTAGGGATCCCATTTCTCAAGTGTCTCAAGATCGTACTGGGAATTGGTGGGATTGGTTATTTTCATGGATACCTGATATTGAGGGTACACTACGTTACGCTTTTTCTTGCATTCTCACTATATTAGCTATCATAATAGCTTGTTGTTGTTGTATTCAATGTATTCCCAATTTAGTTTTAACGTTTTGTAGGTTTCAGAGACCAGCTCCTTTGCCACCGGGCTATGGAAGGTAAATATCCAAGGGTGGAATTGTTATGCTTGAACTAAAATGGCGCTGGTGCGCAGTGCATTCTGGGAGCGCTCGGAGCCATGATGGATATTTACTTCATGCCGCAGTGAAAAGCTGCACACATTTTGCTGAGTGTTAGATTCACGGTGCTGAGGAAAACATGCTTTCCAAACCTGGTATGCGGTCAAGGACATTTCTGCTGGGAAAGCTAACTTTGTTATGGTTTGGTACTGTTCTCCGCAGAGCGTGTTTTTAGAAGAGGGAGGCACTCTGCTCCTTGAGGGTGGCTCTCGATTTACCCAGCTGGCAACCGACGGCTGCTCATCAACTGCACAAGTGCCATTTCCAGAAGGTTCGAGAACTGCCACCCCTTTGCGGAGTGTGTATATATGCGGAAACCCGGAGGTGATCAGGTGAGATTTCAACCGGAGGAGGACGCTTACGTCCGGCACTCCTGTGAGCTGTGGTGCTCTCGGCCTGGCTGTTCCCGGGGTCTTCCAGCCGCTTCTGGGCGAGATGAGGAATCCTGTTACGCTCACGGTGATGTATTTCCTTTTAAATTCTTTGCTTCTTCTATGATTTATGTCTATGTTATCTCTGTGAGTTATTTCTATGTTATTATTGTTTGCTTCTAAACTTTGAATAAATAGCCCTATAAGTGCCGATTATCTTCTAAGAGTGTGTGGTTGCGAGTCATTGAGTCTTTCTGCGTTCAAAGTATTTGCTCTATAATTGCATTGGTGATTTTTGTTTTTCCGTGCACTCTGGGGAGAGCAATACAAGCAGTCACCTTAATCATTTTTTACAATAAAAACAATCATCGTAATCCCTTTTTAAAGATTGTGGGTCCCCACTTGGACATTCTTCAGACCCCTAGTTTGAAGACCACTGGCCTAGACTATGAGCTATACTTTGTCGCCTTGTAGCTACAATACTAAGTCCAGTGAGTCAGGGGTAGACACAGCCTATATAGTCTTACTATCAGTGGATATGCGCTAGGAGCAAATGAAGGAAATGCACCCAACTGGGGTGGATAAAACAGTTCTGGATAAGAAAGTGAAAATGGCTCTGGGAGCAAAAACGGATCCATTAAAGGGTACGCCGTCCTTTCGTCGTGGGATTTTTTTTCGCAGGGTTTTTACCGCGAATTTCCTTGGGAGAAAAACACATCGAATTATTTCGAAAATGGGGAGTTTGGGGGGAATCCCCCTAAAAAAAAAAATAATAATTACCGTGCAAAAAACATCCCGCGATGAAATGATATGGAACCCCATTAAAGATTGAAATATTTATGCTGCCATTCTAATGCAACGTTTGTACCCGGGGAAGGGAGCTGAGCTAATCAAGTGGCTGGAACAGTGGGCGAGAATACACATTCTCTGTCTGCTCTTTCCAGCCACCCGGGGCCCTTTCCCCCAGGTGGCACTATCTTTTTTTTCTTCGAATGTGGGGAGGCAACAGGGAGCCTCTCCAAATCAAACAAACAAAGCAAACTCTTTCCACACCCCACACTCTCTCCATACTTACCTGCTGGACTAGAGCTTATCCAACTCCAGGCCACCACCATTGAAATGAAGAAAAGACTTAGTCCCTTTTGCCTGAGCCGGCGGCCATCTTTTTTTTCCCCCCCTCTGTAGGTTGCGTGGCTTCTACAAACAATCTCCCTAGGAAACAAAATAAAACATTTCCTCCCCGGATAAACCCTGGGGCGTGACTGGCTTTCACCCCTCTGTCCGGGGTGGGCATGGTGTTTAATGGCCCCCAGCCTTCACTGAGGCCCTCACTCGGGCCTACCTAGGCTGTTGCTGATGGGCTGTTAAAGGTGATGACGGCCCCCCACAGTGGGGACGAAAGCCATATTCACATGACGATAAGGGTGGGCCATCATGTGGTCTCAGCGTTCAGGAAGGTCAATATTAGGAAGAAAGGGGTGGGCTGAAATGGGGGACGTGTTGTGGGAGGCTGTTGCCATTTCATGAAAGAACTTATAAATGTGGCATGCCCAAGGCTAATTCCTGGTATTTGCTAGATTGGTGAGAGGTGTGGCAGGATAATGGGAATCCAAAATATATCAGAACTGCATGAGCTTATTGACTTGGGAAGGACAGCAGACAGCATGCTCAGCTTGCTTGGGAGGGCGATATAGGATATTACACAGGAGATCAAATGGGGACCAGAATATGGCTGTCGGCCAAAATGCAAGACTTTAATTCAATACAGCGTGATTAATATGATGTATATGACCCCTGTCAGTCAGTATAGGATTAACATGGCGGTCCAGAATCAACCAAAATATATTTCAAAAAGTAGTGTGGGAATTCCCAATCACATACACGTTCTGGAAGGGGGTGACACAAATATTCCCTTGAAGGTTTAACTTTTGATCAATTAACCAGGTACAAAGACAAAAAAACAACTAAATAGGGTTGGGGGCCACTTGTGCTGTTGGACAGCGGATGCACTGAATGGGATTGGGGGCCACTTGTGCTGTTGGACAGCGGATGCACTGAATGGGATTGGGGGCCATTTGTGCTTTTGGACAGCGGATGCACTGAATGGGATTGGGGGTCACTTGTGCTGTTGGACAGCGGATGCACTGAATGGAAGAACCTGAGGGAGAGCCTGATAATTGAAACGGCTGAAAGATGAAAGATTTGTTGTGATGGGTTGTCATGGCAACCACGCGAGCTAGAGGTCTTGAGGCAACTGAGTGCTACGGAAGGGGTTAGAGAAGCCATCTTGGAATTGAGAATTCTGATGAATTAGTGGCTTTGCCGTGGACACAATGCCACCTTGATGAGGAAAAGGATTGGTGGCATTAATCAGAATGCTCACGGATAGGTTTTAATTGTCAGCTTGAGGTCCACTGGTACTGTCCTGATTATACCTTTGATCATTACCAGTGTCAAATGTGCACAAGAAATGATAAGATATTCTGTATGACTTCAATGAAAAGATTTCAAACTACAACAAAAAAGGTTAGAGGAACTGGAATATAGTTGTTTAGAAAATTGCAAAACTGACAGTATCAGTGTTTGGCACAAATTCTCAGCCGGAACTGCTGGAGGTGCTTCGGAGGGGGGGCTTGTTTTAAAAACATGTTCAAGGGCTCCTTGGCTACAGCTGGGAACCCCCGCTGAGGCAGGTGTGTGCTGCATAGAGAGTAATGGATAGGTATCCTAATGCACACTCCAAAGAGTGAGTTCCTTGGTTTTATCATTGAGGGCCCATAACTTCAGCCCAACCTTGAACTTAATTAATCTTAAGCATATACACTGCCCCACAAACTTAATTAATCTTAAGCATATACACTGCCCCACACTGAAAGAGCTGAAAGAATGATAAACATGCCTGTGATAAGTTAATCCCTTTTAAAAAGATATGTCTTTGAACGGCAGGCACAGCCTTTAGTTTTCTGAAGAGTATATGATTTCCCATTTAACAAACCCTCCTTTTGGCCTAAGCCAAGCGCTAAACTACTTCTAGTCACTTTACGAGTAACTCCACGTCTCAATGTCCATACATCCTGAATCACTGTCGGAGATATCAATTGCCATAAGATCAGATACTAAGATTTCTTTCAGCACATATTCATTGAAGATCTTCTCTGGGGCGTATACCTTGTGCCCTAATGTACCCATCGCTTGTGCGCAACATCCCCCTAGCATCGAACACATACCAGGAAGACATTGTATACAACAGCAAAGAAACAGAATACCTAAAATAATCAGCAAGACCGACAGAGGTTTCCATCCCCAAGATTGCAAGAAGTCCCAGAACCAAGCGCTACAATCCCAGTTTCCCTCGGGAACATGCACTTCTGAAAAAGGACATGCAGATTCTGTATTGTCTTGAAGATAGATGGGGAGGAATCTGGCACGAAAACACAGCAAGCAGACCCCACTTATTTACATACCCCACCACGTTCAGCCAGGATGACATCTAATGCCATCCGGTTCTGAAGTGCTACTAACCTTATTGCTTTTTGTTCTAACTTCATTTTATAGAGTATGTCAGTAGTCCGGTTGATGGTCCTCTCCAGTACTCTCGCTAGTCTCCTGATATCTTCAGAGTTCATTATTTGCCCCCAAAATGGCACACAGGATTTAGCTACATCGTCCATAACGTGTGCTGAAGTGTCCCCATTTTCGTCTCACCGCGGAAGAGCTTTTGAGATCTCTACAGTACTACCAATGAATACCCCGGGTAACAGAATCTATAAATAACAAGTTCCCTGCCAATCCCTGGGTAACCATGGAAATGCTACATTTTCGCAAACCAAGTAGACAGGCTCGCCTACATACAAAGGTCTGTCCTTGCCAGTCAAATTGGCAACATTGGCGCAACCTTTAAAATCACCCATTGACTGAGTACCATTCCTTTGTATGCAGAAAGAGACTGAATCGGGGCTGTGGTTAACAGTGTAGGAAGGAGGCGTGGCATCCTTATTGCCTATAGCAGCCATCTTGAAAGAGATCAAAGATTGAAAAGGACGGGACAGTCTATCAGAAGGCCTAATAGAAGCAACGTTAAGCTTACTCCTATTTGCAAAGGGCGTCAGAACACATTTTTCGAACTCGTTCAGGTTAGTCCCATCAAAGTTTCCCGAGATGCTATCATTCCATCGGCCAAAGAACAGTGCTCTAAGAGAAGCATAGCATGCAGTTGTCAAAGGCAAAGGATGAATATACTAACCTAGCCCCTTATCCCCGTGTTGCAGTAAATGTGAACAGATCCAACAGACTTGTTAAAAATGGCATGTGTAGCATTTATAATGAGTAAAAGTGTGTTATTGTGATAACTCTGTCTGTGCTGAGAGTCTCTAGGAGATAGAGTGTGCAGATGCACGGAAGGAGTAGAAACAGTAGGTACATGTTCAGTAGGCAACATATTCTCAAACGAATGTACTTCTTCTAGATACCAGAAACCTAAAACAATGACTATTGTAAAACCAATTAACATTATCACAAGACAGCAATACGTTTTCGGGACCCACATATTAGATTGTCCATTTTTGCAGCTGGTCACACGTTCTCTTATCTGTTCTGTGCGAGCGGGAGCGGTTGCAGGCATTGTTTTCTTCAAACGAATGCACCAAAGTTATTTGCTGGCGACCTCCAGGCCGAGCGTTTTCTTAGACCTTCCACAAACCCTAGCCAACAGAATCCCCTTATGTACAAATGATCGGGCCAAAAAGACAAGCCCTTTGATGATTTTCCTTGATGGCACAGCCGAACCATGCAGTAAGTCTACTTCCTCGGACGCAGATCGTACCTTGTGATCCCTAGTACTGAGTGATCTATGAGCAACGTGTCGTCACTTCCCACTGGATGTGGCGAATGAGCAGATGTGAGATCGGGGACAAGGTTGGGAACAACTTCCGGTAACAAAACTGTTGGAGAGTGTGGAGATGAAATGGCCGTTTCCCCAGGCCTCACAGGCTCAGGGAGAGCCAATGCACTCTCGATGCTGGTAGTTGCTTCGTGATCGTTGGTTACAGCATTGGTGAGGGGTTCTGCTTCTTCTGTATCGTGTGGCACTGGGTATGGAATCCTCTTGGTATGCGACGCATGTATCCAATGCTTCCGGCCTACTACCCGCATTGCAGTCTGTGTGACCAGCAAAACTTGGGAGGGGCCCCGCCAACGAGGTGCGAGGCAAGAAGATCGCTCAAACGTCTTCGTGAGGAACCACTCTCCCGGTCGTATGCAGTGACCGGGACCCTCGTACCGTACAATTAAGCCTCTCGCACCTGGTGATAAATCAAATATAGGTTTTTATTTAACTGTCCACAGTTGTCAGAGAGAAGTACATTTCCAACGTGTCGTAAAGAACGAGGCTTCGGAACATTCCAAATATTAGCTGGCCTACCCATAACCACCTCAAAGGGAGAGAGCCCAGTCTTAGTTTGAGGGGTTGTTCGCATAGATAACAACACAATCGGTAAGGCGTCCAGCCATTTTAGTTTGGTGCCGGCACACGTTTTAGCGAGCTTGTTCTTGATGATGCTGTTGTGTCTTTCTACTAATCTGGCAATCTGAGCGTGTCTAGCCGAATGGAACCGTTTATCGATCTGTAATCGTGCGCATATCTGCAGAATTACAGCAGCGATAAAGTGTGGACCATTGTCCGACCAGATGACTCTCGGCAACCCAAATCTTGGAAAATATTCCTTTAACCTAGTATTTGCCGTGGTCATAGCTGTGGCATCTTTGACGGGAAAAGCCTCAACCCATTTTCTAAAAGCACAGATGACAACTAATACATACTTGAAATTGCTGCAATGCTCCATCTCAATCAAATCAAAATGACTAACCTCAAAGGGGACAGAAGGCGGACCAAAACGACCCCTAGGAGTTGATGTGCCCTTTCCCACATTATGCTGCAAACAAATCATGCATCCCTGAACGAAGCGTTCAGCTACTTTAGGGATTTTGTCATTTACCCACACATTTTGCAACATTTTAGTGATTTTACAAGCACATATGTGGGTGGGACCATGAGCCATAACAACCATCATCATAATATATGCGTCAAGCAGTAACCGCTTCCCTTCAATTTTGTCCACCCAACACCCATCATCATCCAGTTTTCCTAAGCTCTCAGCCCATTTCTTAGATTCTTCTAATGTGGCATCGGCCTGGATATCCCTTACAGAGTCAATACCCTCATCCAAAGTACAGGCATTTGTGGCTTCCCTTCAAGTATAAATTTCTGAAGAGAGATCAGTGGCAGTCTGTTTGGCTATCTGGTCAGCGAAAGCATTCCCTTTTCCTACATTGTCAACAATCTTCTGATGCGCTGTGCATTTTATGATAGCTAGCTCAGTAGGGAGTGCAAGCGCTGAGAGTAACCGCTCTATCAAGGAGCCATATTGAATTTTTGTACCATTTGAAGTCAAGAAACCTCTTTCTGACCAAAGTCTACCAAAGTTGGGAACCACCCCAAAGGCGTAATGACTGTCAGTATATATGTTCACTGTAAACCCTTCGGAAAGTTCACAAGCTCGGGTCGATGCTATAATCTCTACGGCCTGCACGGAGTTATGCATGATTATTTTGGTTTCCACGACCGTGCTCAATGTAGTGATTGCATAAGCAGCTGTGGATGTACCATCCGGGAGTTTGAAGCAGGAGCCATCGCAAAACAGCTCCCCTTGTGGATTGTTCAAAGGAGTATCTTTCAGATCGATTGTACCCTTTGTCTCTTGTTCGGTAGTGTGACTCTTCGTCACTGCAAGCAGTACCTTGCGGGAAAGGTAAAAGTTCAGCCGGAATAAGAACACAACACCTCTTAATTTGTATGTGCGGTGCAAACAAGATCAATTAATATCTCATTAATCGTGTGGAGGTGAGGTGTTGCGTTTGTGTTCTGTTCAGTAGAAAATATACAGCGTGAGGTACCATCAGGGTTAAAGCATGGCCTGGGACCATTCCCTCGCTCTGTTTTACGGACGCAGCAGCAGCAGCAGCGACAGCTTTTACACTCACCTGACTCCCACGGAGGCGCTGGCCTGGTTCGCGCTGCTGTGACCTCTTCTAAGGTGATGCGCAGGGTTCGGAAGATGGACTGAACCGGGCCCCCAAATCTGGCTTGGCTGGCTCGCAGAAGTATCCTTCTGTAGGCGAAAATAGGGGATTAACTGTCTGCGGGGTAATGCAATCGGCCTCCCACTTTCCCCTCTCACCCTCCTCGAAACCCTTCTGTGATTTCTTGTAGCGTCTCACCTTAGGGTCTGGAAGGACGAGCTCTCCATCCTGCTTCTGATGCAAGGGCGCGTTGGTATCCAGTTACTTCACTGGATTTCGGATTGGTGAGAACCAAACTTGCTTGGCTTCCAGATAAGTTTTTTGATAAGAGGTTCCCCTTGTGTCCATGCATTAATGTACTAATGCTAGTGTCTTTTTCCCCATAGGGGCCGGGGTACGGAATGCCGGGGAACACGCACCGACCCGAGATGAGAGGTGAAATTCTTGTAGAAATCAGGTAAGTCTTTAATGAGCGGTTTTTGGTAATGTCTTTTCATTCGCTCATTAACGCTGATGTCTCTTTTTCCCCTTAGGGGCCGGGTCCGGAAATGCCAGGATGCGGCGCGGACCCGAAATGAAGAGGGAATGAATCAACAGGTAAGTCTTAACATGGAGATTTAGCTTTCCTTATTCCCTTCTCTCTCTCACCTTTTGTTCTGGTCTTTTTCTCCCTAGGCGCTGGGGCGTGACTGCGTATCCGGATGATCGCTGCTGAACATGGAGGCGCCTGGAAAGGTGAGTGGAATGCGGCGCAGCAGCGATCGACGCGATGAGCTTTTAAATTAAAGTCTTCCTTTACAGGATTGTCGGCGAGATGTCTCTGGGATGCGGATTTAGCAGGTAAGGACTTTTCCTTCTTCTGTTCTCTTCTTCTCTTCCTTTGCAGGTGATCCAGGATGCTGGCAGGCGTGGCAGAAGTCAGGATGCAGGAGCAGACACGGTGAACGTCCAGCTGCTAGATGCAGAACAACGAGAAGCACGTCTGGCTGTTCGGGTGGGGTTTAAATAGCCTTGAAAGAAGTTCCAAGTATGTATCCTTCCTCCAATCAGGTATGTATCCTTCCCCGACCACGCCCGGATGATAAATTAGTCCCACAGGTAAAGTAGTTCCTTTCAGGCCTCAAGGAGGCCGGGATCCTGCAGCATGGTCTACATCAGGTAAGTGCACCCAAGCACTCCCATAATGAGCCTGGCGCATATGGCGCCAGGACTGATGTCTTTTATGAGCCTGGCGCCATAGGCGCCAGGACACTGTCCAAAGGGCCCCTATATGGGGTTGCTGGGTCCTTCCTTGGGGACTGGATGTCCGCTTTCGGGGACGCAGGGCTTGAACCGGCTCCCCGGGAGCGGGCATCATGACACAGCTCACAAACATCTTGGCAAAGCGCATGCTACAGGATCAAGGGCGGAAGAAAAGTAGCCACACTGCCTATTCTTCCCTCCATGTTCCTGCGTTAATACAGCCAAAGCACATCCATCACATTCAGGCACATACAACACAAAGGCCTTTTCGTAGTTTGGTGTGCCCAAAACTGGTGCTGAGCACAATGCAGTCTTGAGCAGATGAAATACTTGCTGGTGTACCAAGTTCCACGGCAATGGCGAAGAAATGCCCTTCCTCATCAAGGCCAACATTGGTTTAATCACTAGTGAGAAATTAGGGATCCACTGTCTACAGTAAGAAGCCATTCCTATCAAGGCTCTAACTTCCTTCTGCGTATTTGGGACAGATATGCTAGAAATGAGTTTTATCCGTTCAGATATCAACCTTCTTCTCTCCTTTGACAGGAGATAGCCTAAATAGGCGACCTCCTGACAATAATATTGACATTTTTTAAGCTAAACTTTGTGTCCATGTTTAGCCAAGTGAATAAATAACAACACAGTGCCCTCCTTACAAGCGCTCTCTGAGTCAGCAGCTAAAAGCAAGTCGTCGACATATTGAAGTAGTATACAAGTAGAGGGCAACTCAAGGGTATCGAGCTGCTCTTTCAAAGCCCTACTATAGATACTAGGACTTTCCGTGTAACCTTGTGGTGCACGGGTGAAGGTAAACAAGCGTCCCCCTAAGGTAAAAGCGAACAGGTATCTACTGTCTTTGTGTATAGGAATACTAAAGAAAGCGTTCTTTAGATCCACAACACTAAAATGAGTAGCTGAAGCCGGGATCATAGTTAATATTGTTGTCACATCAGGTACAATTAGAAATTGTAGAGCGGCAATCTTATTAATGGCACGTAAATCAATTATGAAACGAAAAGGAATTGCATTATCACCTTTTTTGTTCACGGGCAAAATCAGACTATTGCACAAACTACCTGCAATTTCCTCAATCACGCCTCGATGCACAAAATCGGAAACTATGCATTTCAAAGCTTACACACCATCGACCGAGATCTTATACTGGGGAATATGTGGCAGCTTCACTCCATGTTTCAAGACATTTTTAACATGTCCAATTTGAAAAACACCGACATCATTGTCGTCAATAGCCCACAAACACTCCGGAACATCACTAAATTCCGGCGGCAAAGGTCTAGTCAAGAATTGAGAGACATAAAGTTGCTGTGGTGAAATCGTCAAACGCACTCCATCAGGAGAACAATGAATTACCGCATTTCTTCCTTCAACAGATTCACCCCAACAAATTCTCTCCACAATTCATAGTCAGGAGGAATGGACAATGGTCCGCAAAGGGACCCAAAGAAATAGGTACCGGCGAAGAAACCGGACAGACAACTGGTGTGCCAGAAAACCCTACAGAAACATTGGTTTGCCCTGACAGTGGAATGTTTGGAATCTGCGATTGGTCAATGGAACACTTCTGTGCCCCTGTATCTATCAAGAATAGATGTTTCCTATTTCCCACTAACATTTCAACGTAGGGACCTTTCTGATTAACAGGAATAGGCGTTGGTTCTAAACCCTGCTTCGGGCAATCCTAGCGAAACAGAATGTCATCAAAAGGAAGTTCTTCAGAGAGGTAAGCGGCAGAAGGATGATCAAAAATGTTTCTATGATCCACACTCGATGCCTGATTGTCCTGCGAAAAAGGTTGCTGTGAATCCTGTGAAAGCTGACCTCTACCAGGACCCCCTACACCCAGACGGCCTCTGGATGGTCCACCTATATTCCCAAATGCGTTATTCGACCTCTGTTGGAGGATCGGGCCAATGACCCTCTTGTCTGCAATAAGCACACTGGTTTATGTTTACAGGACCCAATGGCGCATTCTCCTGTGGAACATACTGACCTCTAAATTGCGTACTACCCCCTCTAGGGCCTCTAACAATTTGCTGCAATAATACTTTCATTTTTAAGTCACCTTTTCTCTTTTTGACTCTTTTCCTTTTCATTATTGACACGATTCTCGTAGTACTGAGCCATGTGCAGTACTTCTGACTGAGACTTTGCTTGCCAAGCACTCTCGGAGGACATCATTTGTGACTGGATGTCAGGCAGCAATCCACACACAAATTTGTCCACGAATAATCTTTTCCCTGACTCTGTGCCTAAGTCTTGTCCACTGAAATCTGAAAATACCTGTTTGAACCGATTAAAGAACTCAGTAGCACCCTCAGACTTCCCTTGGACACATGCAGTAAGCTTGTCCCAAATAATTCTCTTTTCAGGAATTATATTTTTCAATTACGTAACTATTCTGTCAGGCAAAGTTAGTATTACTAGAGGCGGTC